>NW_028156408.1:138947-451447 GCF_964263955.1 Coregonus lavaretus
CTAATTTTTGAATCCGGTGTCATTTTGCGTGTCAGTTCATAAACACTATGCCATGGGATCGGTACGTCAAAGATCTCTTCCCAACTATTTTGCAATCTATATGGGACGGCTGTCAATCCTTTGGTCCTTAAGTGAAACTGATATACTTTTTTATTTATCACAGTTTTCCTTAACCAATTATGTTCTTTAATGCAAGGCCGACAGACAAGTTCCTTACTTTCTCCCCCTTCCACTTTCCTCTTCCACTTTTGCGCTAAGGCTGCAATTATTTGGTTGTAATTTTGGGTAGAGCAGATATTTCCATATGTTTTTGTTAGCTGCATGTGCGACATAACTCCACCAGTCCTACCGATGATATCATTTACGAAGATTATACCTTTTTTAAACATTCTGTCAAAAAATAAAGGTTTTTTGTCAATTAGTATATTTGAATTTAACCACAATATTTGTTGCATTATTTGTTCTGTCGTTTCTGGAGGATTAAATTGAAATTGCAACCAACTTTATATGGCTTGTTTTAGAAATAGTGACATTTGGGAGATTATTTCCTTTTCAAATAACTGAAAGTGAGAGGTTGTAATCTGAATAAAGGGAAAAAGGCCTTTCTTGAACATTGGGTGAGACAATCTTACTAATTTGCTTGAGAACCAGTTCGGATTTAAGTATAACTTTTGTATGACTGAAGCTTTCAGTGATAGGTCTAATGCTTTAATATTTAATCATTTCTGTCCTCCGAAGTCATATTCATTATATAAATATGTTCTTTTAATTTTGTCTGGCTTGCCGTTCCAAATAAAATTGAATATTTTTTTCTCATATAATTTAAAAAACTGTTCGCTAGGCGTAGGCAAGACCATAAGCAAATAGGTAAACTGGGATAATACTAAAGAGTTAATCAGGGTGATTTTTCCACAAATTGACAGGTATTTTCCTTCCCATGGTAGTAAGATCTTATCTATTTTTGCTAACTTTCTATTAAAACTTATTGAAGTGAGATCATTTATTTCCTTTGGGATATGTATTCCGAGTATATCCACATCACCATCAGACCATTTTATTGGTAAACTACATGGTAATGTAAAAATTGTATTTTTTAGTGATCCAGTGATTTAGTAAGGCGTTTGGAAATTGCTCCCAAGGATGAACCAGACTTGTGGAGGTCTACCATTTTTTTTCTGAGGTCTTGGCTGATTTCTTTTGATTTTCCCATGATGTCAAGCAAAGAGGCACTGACTTTGAAGGTAGGCCTTGAAATACATCCACTCAAATTATGTCAATTAGCCTATCAGAAGCTTCTAAAGACATGACATAATTTTCTGGAATTTTCCAAGCTGTTTAAAGGCACAGTCAATTTAGTGTATATAAGCTTCTGACCCACTGGAATTTTGATACAGTGAATTATAAGTGAAATAATCTGTCTGTAAACAATTGTTGGAAAAATTACTTGTGTCATGCACAAAGTAGATGTCCTAACCGACTTGCCAAAACTATAGTTTGTTGACAAGAAATGTGTGGAGTGGTTGAAAAACGAGTTTTAATGACTCCAACCTAAGTGTATGTAAACTTCTGACTTCAACTGTATATGCAGGTATGTTGAAGGTCAAAGTATAATATAGTGATGGATCAGTTGGTAGAGCGTGGTGCTTGCAAGGTTGTGGGTTCAAGTCCTGATGGGGCCATCCGTACGAAAATGTATGCCCTACTGTAAGTCGCTTTGGATAGGAGCATCTGCTAAATGTCATGTATATTCTACCATATTATAGCACATTGACATCATGAAAGGGAATCCCACATCGTTCTGGTTTACAAGACTGGCCTGCGTTTAATGTTTTAATCAATATCCTGACTGGTCTAATACCATTCCCCCTGTAGAACACTATGGAGACCAGGAAATAAATATGGGAGACACTGATTTAGCTCTGCTTAAGGGCCATTGTTGAATAATTAGCCACGATAGTTATTTTACTGTAAATAAAATCCTTGAATAATCAATTTGGTTCCCGTTTCCAAACTGATGTGGTTATCTGATTAGCAATGAGCATCCATAAACTATGGAATTCTTCCCAGTGGATAGGAAGCCTACTGTATGTTTAAATGAATGTGCCCAGCTATAAAATTGGTACTGGAAAATAACTAGTCCAAAGCATAACTTAGTTAATTATGCCATTGATTGTCATAAAACCTCGTATTTTGAATGTGAATGAGAAAAGAGACAATATGAACATTTCAGAATGTTTTATTTCATTATTAAATAACAAATCATTAGAACAATATAAATAAATAACAAGTTAAATAATAAACTTCATAGAATATTCTTCATAAATAAATAGTTTAGCAAAATATTAGTCTCAATATCAAGTACTAGGCTTCCACAAAGTAAATCATAGTATTACAAATATCACTTCAATACTGTAGGCCTATACGTTTTGGCCATACAGCTACCAACATGTTAGGGTGCTAAGTTTGACTTTTACAGTACATCATTGCAAATGTGAACCTAAAATATAATTCAAGTTTTTCTATATTCAAGTTTGAGTCCAGTATTGTAACAGTAAGCCAGTCAGTCCTTCAAAATTGTCCTATAAGTAACATGTTCTTTCTTTCGCTTCACTCGCCATCTCCAAATACAGCAGCTACTGCAGGCTACTCTGGTGAGGCTTCAGCAAGCGCCTTGATGAATGAGCTCCCGGCCTGGCAGCGCCCGGACAGAGGCAGCTCGCTCACTTTATCCAAACCAAAGCCCTTGAACCCGGCTCCGTCTTAATGCCAAGGCTTGAGCTGAAAAACCAGTTCAGTTCTTTCAATTCTCAGATCCCAGTCTGTGATAAACTGCCGGGTAGAGGAAGGCTACCACGTAGCTGTTCCTTGTGCTCTGCTTGTGCATGCGATTCGTCTCGGCATCCCAGCTGGGACACGTTGTATTGACCAGCTTGCTCCAGGTGTTGTCACTCTGCTCACCAACAAGTTGATCCTGACAGTTGACAGAAGAGAGCTCGTTGGAGACACTGTCTGTGAGTTGACGCGCCTGTTCCTCTGCTGACTGGAACCGTAGCTCCTTGTATGGACCAAAGGACGCCTCCTCGTGTACCTCGGCGGCAAGGCTCTCGGCGCTGATCGGTGTCTCGATGCAAGCATCCTCGGTGTAGATCTGAAGGAACAGTACCAGGCACAGAGCAACGAGCCAGCGCTTGGCAGCGCTCTTCTCGGCAGGTGGAAGGTACTTTCGGACATTGGCTGGGTACTGTACACGGGTGTTCTTCTTTCGCTGGCGCACTGGCGTATAGCGCAGTGGCTCTTGAGCTGGGATCCGCTCAAAGGTGAAGATTTCTGGCTCTTTGCTCCGCGGCATCGCCCTGTAAGCGAACTGTTCTTGATAATTATTAGTCGGAATTGACAATACCAAACTATTCGATCGTGTATACATCTTTCTTGTTTGTCGAGTTCTCTTCTCGTCTAGTTGTAGTTCGTTGAATGATTTTTCTATCGCTGGCGCACAGGTTTATATAGCCTATTCTAGTTTTAAGTTCTTTTTTTAGATACGCCCATGCCAATAGAAGCCACACCCAAAGTGGGAGCCACTGCTTTCACATTGCTCAATGGAAAAGTACGATTTTCATAATTTTCTGTGTTTTTTATAACGATGTATATGCATATAGTTCGTGTTGTTCTTTCCAGAAACATGCCATGTGTAATTATTTCAAGTCAGCAAATATTCTCAATAGCTACATGCAGATAGGGTTTTTTTAGGTCCCAAAAATTGTTTTAAACTTAGCTATATTTGATCAAGCAATGAATAGTAACCATGTTGATAGCAACATAATAGACTAATGATAATGACGATAACAGACTAATAGCTTAACAAAAACAACAACAACAACAATAATAAAAACATCAATAATAATAATAATAATAATAATAATAATACAATTACTGTTGAATGACCTGTAAAATATGTAATTAAGACCACACACTGCTTTGTTTAATAAGGGAGAATATTAGTATGATGTGCTTAGATCCTACACACACTAATTCATAGAATCACCTACACTCTTAGGAAAATAAGGTTCTGTATGGAACCAAATCGGGTTCAATGCTTGCTTATATATGGCACCCCTTAAGGTTCTATATAGAATAGGGATTGAAATGTGCTTTAATTAATAAGGCAAGTAAATGGGGACTTGGACACAGTGCAACTCATTATTGGCAACTCAACTGAAGTAGACACCTTATCTGCCCTTCTGCTGCTGTAGTAGTAGTAGTAGCAGTAATAGTAGTAACAGTAGTAGCCGTAGTAGCAGTAGTAGTAGTAGTAGTAGTAGTAGCAGTAGTAGTAGCAGTAATAGTATAAATAGCTGTAGTAGTAATAGTAGAGGTAGTAGCAGTAGTAGCAGTAGTAGCAGTAGTAGCAGTAGTAGTAGTAGTAGTAGTAGTAGCAGTAGCAGTAATAGTATAAATAGCTGTAGTAGTAATAGTAGAGGTAGTAGCAGTAGTAGTAGTAGTTGTAATAGTACTAGCAGTAGTAGTAGTAGTAGAGGTAGTAGCAGTAGTAGTAATAGTAGAGGTAGTAGCAGTAGTAGTAGTAGTAGTAGTAGTAGTAGTAGTAGTAGTAGTAGTAGTAGTAGCATTAGCGGTAGTAGTAGTAGTAGCAGTAGCAGCAGTAGTAGCAGTAGTAGTAATAGTAGTAGTAGTAGTAGCAGTAGTAGAGGTAGTAGCAGTAGCAGTAGTAGTAGTAGTGGTAGTAGCAGTAGTAGTAGTAGTAGTAGTAGTAGCAGTAGTAGTAATAGTAGTAGTAGTAGTAGCCGTAGTAGTAGTAATACTAGTAGCAGTAGTAGTAGTAGTAGCAGTAGTAGCAGTAGTAGTAGTAGCAGTAGTAGTAATAGTAGTAGTAGTAGTAGCCGTAGTAGTAGTAGTAGTAATACTAGTAGCAGTAGTAGTAGTAGTAGTAGTAGCAGTAGTAGTAGCATTAGCGGTAGTAGTAGTAGTAGTAGCAGTAGTAGCAGTAGTAGTAATAGTAGTAGTAGTAGTAGTAGTAGTAGTAGCAGTAGTAGTAATAGTAGTAGTAGTAGTAGCCGTAGTAGTAGTAATACTAGTAGCAGTAGTAGTAGTAGTAGCAGTAGTAGCAGTAGTAGTAGTAGCAGTAGTAGTAATAGTAGTAGTAGTAGTAGCCGTAGTAGTAGTAGTAGTAATACTAGTAGCAGTAGTAGTAGGAGCAGTAGTAGCAGTAGTAGTAGTTGTAGTAGTAGCCGTAGTAGTAGTAGTAGTAATACTAGTAGCAGTAGTAGTAGGAGCAGTAGTAGCAGTAGTAGTAGTAGCAGTAGAAGTAATAGTATCAATAGCAGTAGCAGGAGTAGTAGTAGTAGTAGTAGCAGTAGTAGCGGTAGTAGTAGTAATACTAGTAGTAGTAGTAGTAGGAGCAGTAGTAGTCTCAGTAATAGTAGTAGTAGTAGTAGTAGTAGTAGTAGGAGTAGTAGTAGTAGTAGATAGCATCATCGTCATCATCATCAGGGTTTATATACTTAATACAGTTGAAGTATGAAAATGTATGCACTCACTAACTGTAAGTTGCTCTGGATAAGAGCGTCTGCTAAATGACTAAAATGTAAATGTAAATGTAAGTCAGAAGTTTACATACACCTTAGCCAAATACATTTAAACTCAGTTTTCCACAATTACTGACATTTCATTATAGTAAAAATTCCCTGTCTTAGGTCCATTAGGATCACCACTTTATTTTAAGAATATGAAATGTCAGAATAATAGTAGAGAGAATGATTTATTTCAGCTTTTATTTCATTCATCACATTACCAGTTGGTCAGAAGTTTACATACACTCAATTAGTATTTGGTAGCATTGCCTTTAAATTGTTTAACTTGGGTCAAATGTTTTGGGTAGCCTTCCACAAGCTTCCCACAATAAGTTGGGTGACTTTTGGCCCATTCCTCCTGACAGAGCTGGTGTAACTGAGTCAGGTTTGTAGGCCTCCTTGCTCGCACATGCTTTTTCAGGTCTACCCACAAATGTTCTATAGGATTGAAGACAGGGCTTTGTGATGGCCACTCCAATTCCTTGACTTTGTTTTCCTTAAGCCTTTTTGCCACAACTTTGGAAGAATGCTTGGGGTCATTGTTCATTTGGAAGACGCATTTGCGACCAAGCTTTAACTTCCTGACTGATGTCTTGAGATGTTGCTTCAATATATCCACATAGTTTTCCTTCCTCATGATGCCATCTATTTTGTGAAGTGCACCAGACCCTCCTGAAGCAAAGCACCCCCACAGCATGATGCTGCCACCCCCGTGCTTCACGGTTGGGATGGTGTTCTTCGGTTTGCAAGCCTTCCACTTTTTCCTCCAAACATTACGATGGTCATTATGGCCAAACATTTCTATTTTTGTTTCATAAGATCCAGAGGACATTTCATCCAAAAAGTACGATCTTTGTCCCCATCTGCAGTTGCAAACCGTAGTCTGGCTTTTTATATGGCGGTTCTGGAGCAGTGGCTTCTTCCTTGCTGAGCGGCCTTTCAGGTTATGTCGATATAGGACTCGTTTTACTGTGGATATAGATACTTTTCTACCTGTTTCCTCCAGCATCTGCTGTTGTTCTGGGATTGATTTGCACTTTTCGCACCAAAGTACGTTCATCTCTAGGAGACAGAACGCGTCTCCTTCCTGAGCGGTATGACGACTGCGTGGTCCCATGGTGTTTATACTTGCGTACTATTGTTTGTACAGATGAACGTGGTACCTTCAGGCGTTTGGAAATTGCTCCCAAGGATGAACCAGACTTGTGGAGGTCTACCATTTTTTTTCTGAGGTCTTGGCTGATTTCTTTTGATTTTCCCATGACGTCAAGCAAAGAGGCACTGAGTTTGAAGGTAGGCCTTGAAATACATCCACTCAAATTATGTCAATTAGCCTATCAGAAGCTTCTAAAGCCATTACATAATTTTCTGGAATTTTCCAAGCTGTTTAAAGGCACAGTCAACTTAGTGTATATAAGCTTCTGACCCACTGGAATTGTGATACAGTGACTTATAAGTGAAATAATCTGTCTGTAAACAATTGTTGGAAAAATTACTTGTGTCATGCACAAAGTAGATGTCCTAACCGACTTGCCAAAACTATAGTTTGTTGACAAGAAATGTGTGGAGTGGTTGAAAAACGAGTTTTAATGACTCCAACCTAAGTGTATGTAAACTTCTGACTTCAACTGTATATGCAGGTATGTTGAAGGTCAAAGTATAATATAGTGATGGATCAGTTGGTAGAGCGTGGTGCTTGCAAGGTTGTGGGTTCAAGTCCTGATGGGGCCATCTGTACGAAAATGTATGCACTACTGTAAGTCACTTTGGATAGGAGCATCTGCTAAATGTCATGTATATTCTACCATATTATAGCACATTGACATCATGAAAGGGAATCCCACATCGTTCTGGTTTACAAGACTGGCCTGCGTTTAATGTTTTAATCAATATCCTGACTGGTCTAATACCATTCCCCATGTAGAACACTATGGAGACCAGGAAATAAATATGGGAGACACTGATTTAGCTCTGCTTAAGGGCCATTGTTGAATAATTAGCCATGATCGTTATTTTACTGTAAATAAAATCCTTGAATAATCAATTTGGTTCCCGTTTCCAAACTGATGTGGTTATCTGATTAGCAATGAGCATCCATAAACTATGGAATTCTTCCCAGTGGATAGGAAGCCTACTTTATGTTTAAATGAATGTGCCCAGCTATAAAATTGGTACTGGAAAATAACTAGTCCAAAGCATAACTTAGTTAATTATGCCATTGATTGTCATAAAACCTCGTATTTTGAATGTGAATGAGAAAAGAGACAATATGAACATTTCAGAACGTTTTATTTAAATTATTAAATAACAAATCGTTAGAACAATATAAATAAATAACAAGTTAAATAATAAACTTCATAGAATATTCTTCATAAATCAATAGTTTAGCAAAATATTAGTCTCAATATCAAGTACTAGGCTTCCACAAAGTAAATCATAGTATTACAAATATCACTTCAATACTGTAGGCCTATACGTTTTGGCCATACAGCTACCAACATGTTAGGGTGCTAAGTTTGACTTTTACAGTACATCATTGCAAATGTGAACCTAAAATATAATTCAAGTTTTTCTATATTCAAGTTTGAGGCCAGCATTGTAACAGTCAGCCAGTCAGTCCTTCAAAATTGTCCTATAAGTAACATGTTCTTTCTTTCGCTTCACTCGCATTCTCCAAATACAGCAGCTACTGCAGGCTACTCTGGTGAGGCTTCAGCAAGCGCCTTGATGAATGAGCTCCCGGCCTGGCAGCGCCCGGACAGAGGCAGCTCGCTCACTTTATCCAAACCAAAGCCCTTGAACCCGGCTCCGTCTTAATGCCAAGGCTTGAGCTGAAAAACCAGTTCAGTTCTTTCAATTCTCAGATCCCAGTCTGTGATAAACTGCCGGGTAGAGGAAGGCTACCACGTAGCTGTTCCTTGTGCTCTGCTTGTGCATGCGATTCGTCTCGGCATCCCAGCTGGGACACGTTGTATTGACCAGCTTGCTCCAGGTGTTGTCACTCTGCTCACCAACAAGTTGATCCTGACAGTTGACAGAAGAGAGCTCGTTGGAGACACTGTCTGTGAGTTGACGCGCCTGTTCCTCTGCTGACTGGAACCGTAGCTCCTTGTATGGACCAAAGGACGCCTCCTCGTGTACCTCGGCGGCAAGGCTCTCGGCGCTGATCGGTGTCTCGATGCAAGCATCCTCCGTGTAGATCTGAAGGAACAGTACCAGGCACAGAGCAACGAGCCAGCGCTTGGCAGCGCTCTTCTCGGCAGGTGGAAGGTACTTTCGGACATTGGCTGGGTACTGTACACGGGTGTTCTTCTTTCGCTGGCGCACTGGCGTATAGCGCAGTGGCTCTTGAGCTGGGATCCGCTCAAAGGTGAAGATTTCTGGCTCTTTGCTCCGCGGCATCGCCCTGTAAGCGAACTGTTCTTGATAATTATTAGTCGGAATTGACAATACCAAACTATTCGATCGTGTATACATCTTTCTTGTTTGTCGAGTTCTCTTCTCGTCTAGTTGTAGTTCGTTGAATGATTTTTCTATCGCTGGCGCACAGGTTTATATAGCCTATTCTAGTTTTAAGTTCTTTTTTTAGATACGCCCATGCCAATAGAAGCCACACCCAAAGTGGGAGCCACTGCTTTCACATTGCTCAATGGAAAAGTACGATTTTCATAATTTTCTGTGTTTTTTATAACGATGTATATGCATATAGTTCGTGTTGTTCTTTCCAGAAACATGCCATGTGTAATTATTTCAAGTCAGCAAATATTCTCAATAGCTACATGCAGATGGGTTTTTTTTTAGGTCCCAAAAATGGTGTTCATAAAGGTTTTTAAACTTAGCTATATTTGATCAATCAAATGGACAGCAATGGATAGTAACCATGTTGATAGCAACATAATAGACTAATGATAATGACGATAACAGACTAATAACTTAACAACAACAACAACAACAATAATAAAAACATCAATAATAATAATAATAATAATACAATTACTGTTGAATGACCTGTAAAATATGTAATTAAGACCACACACTGCTTTGTTTAATAAGGGAGAATATTAGTATGATGTGCTTAGATCCTACACACACTAATCCATAGAATCACCTACACTCTTAGGAAAATAAGGTTCTGTATGGAACCAAATCGGGTTCAATGCTTGCTTATATATGGCACCCCTTAAGGTTCTATATAGAATAGGGATTGAAATGTGCTTTAATTAATAAGGCAAGTAAATGGGGACTTGGACACAGTGCAACTCAGTATTGGCAACTCAACTGAAGTAGACACCTTATCTGCCCTTCTGCTTCTGTAGTACATTACCGTGTCTCTCTTTCAGAACACAATGTGGTGGTTTTGACTCGAGAACATTTTCACTAAATGTTATTTTACTATGCATGACTGTAAGTAGCTACACCCTTCACTGTGAGTACACCCTTCACTGTGAGTACACCCTTCACTTCAATCACTCTATCTGAATAAGTACAGTGGGGGAAAAAAGTATTTAGTCAGCCACCAATTGTGCAAGTTCTCCCACTTAAAAAGATGAGAGAGGCCTGTAATTTTCATAATAGGTACACGTCAACTATGACAGACAAATTGAGAAAAAAAATTCCAGAAAATCACATTGTAGGATTTTTAATGAATTTATTTGCAAATTATGGTGGAAAATAAGTATTTGGTCACCTACAAACAAGCAAGATTTCTGGCTCTCACAGACCTGTAACTTCTTCTTTAAGAGGCTCCTCTGTCCTCCACTCTTTACCTGTATTAATGGCACCTGTTTGAACTTGTTATCAGTATAAAAGACACCTGTCCACAACCTCAAACAGTCACACTCCAAACTCCACTATGGCCAAGACCAAAGAGCTGTCAAAGGACACCAGAAACAAAATTGTAGACCTGCACCAGGCTGGGAAGACTGAATCTGCAATAGGTAAGCAGCTTGGTTTGAAGAAATCAACTGTGGGAGCAATTATTAGGAAATGGAAGACATAGAAGACCACTGATAATCTCCCTCGATCTGGGGCTCCACGCAAGATCTCACCCCGTTGGGTCAAAATGATCACAAGAACGGTTAGCAAAAATCCCAGAACCATACGGGGGGACCTAGTGAATTACCTGCAGAGAGCTGGGACCAAAGTAACAAAGCCTACCATCAGTAACACACTACGCCGCCAGGGACTCAAATCCTGCAGTGCAAGACGTGTCCCCCTGCTTAAGCCAGTACATGTCCAGGCCTGTCTGAAGTTTGCTAGAGTGCATTTGGATGATCCAGAAGAGGATTGGGAGAATGTCATATGGTCAGATGAAACCAAAATAGAACTTTTTGGTAAAAACTCAACTCGTCGTGTTTGGAGGACAAAGAATGCTGAGTTGCATCCAAAGAACACCATACCTACTGTGAAGCATGGGGGTGGAAACATCATGCTTTGGGGCTGTTTTTCTGCAAAGGGACCAGGACGACTGATCCGTGTAAAGGAAAGAATGAATGGGGCCATGTATCGTGAGATTTTGAGTGAAAACCTCCTTCCATCAGCAAGGGCATTGAAGATAAAACGTGGCTGGGTCTTTCAGCATGACAATGATCCCAAACACACCGCCCGGGCAACGAAGGAGTGGCTTCGTAAGAAGCATTTCAAGGTCCTGGAGTGGCCTAGCCAGTCTCCAGATCTCAACCCCATAGAAAATCTTTGGCGGGAGTTGAAAGTCTGTGTTGCCCAGCGACAGCTCCAAAACATCACTGCTCTAGAGGAGATCTGCATGGAGGAATGGGCCAAAATACCAGCAACAGTGTGTGAAAACCTTGTGAAGACTTACAGAAAACATTTGACCTGTGTCATTGCCAACAAAGGGTATATAACAAAGTATTGAGAAACTTTTGTTATTGACCAAATACTTATTTTCCACCATAATTTGCAAATAAATTCATCAAAAATCCTACAATGTGATTTAATGGATTTTTTTTCTTCTCATTTTGTCTGTCATAGTTGACGTGTACCTATGATAAAAATTACAGGCCTCTCTCATCTTTTTAAGTGGGAGAACTTGCACAATTGGTGGCTGACTAAATACTTTTTTCCCCCACTGTATACTAAAGTTAGTTACACCGTGCAAACATGGAGAAACAAAGTTTGTATGCAGGCACGTGTTTTTCAATCTTCAATCTATTTCTAACTGAATAACATTGTAGCTATTAAGAAGAGAAGGACCTGTTGAAAGACCAGCATGCTCTGCACCTAGAAGGACCTGTTGAAAGACCAGCATGCTCTGCACCTAGAAGGACCTGTTGAAAGACCAGCATGCTCTGCACCTAGAAGGACCTGTTGAAAGACCAGCATGCTCTGCACCTAGAAGGACCTGTTGAAAGACCAGCATGCTCTGCACCTAGAAGGACCTGTTGAAAGACCAGCATGCTCTGCACCTAGAAGGACCTGTTGAAAGACCAGCATGCTCTGCACCTAGAAGGACCTGTTGAAAGACCAGCATGCTCTGCACCTAGTTTGAGAATCCCCCATGCAGTGTAGACCTCCTTGGCTGCCCAGCCGATTTCAAGATCGTTTTGAGTGAATAACAATTTCAAAGCTGTATTGAGTAGTTCAGTACAAAGGCAAGTTGGTACATTTCAGGGGTTAGATGCTGATCTAGGGTCAGTTTTTCATTTCCCCCCTCTAATGGCAGGCTGATCTCATACAGCAGCCTAGACGTAACATAGAAAGCAAAAATCTGGGACACTCAAATTAGTATGATATGTTATGTTTGGTATGGTTAACCACAGCAAATTGGAATTCGTAACATATCATACGTATTCTAAATTCGTAACATATTGTACCTATTGCAATTCGTAACATATCATACAAATTGTAATATGTCATATGAAATACATACCAAACCAAACATAGCAAATCATACTAATTTTAGTGTCCCGGATTTTTGTTTACCATGTGGTCCTCTGTAGCTCAGCTGGTAGAGCACGGCGCTTGTAACGCCAGGGTAGCGGGTTCGATTCCCCGGGACCACCCGTACACAAAATTGTATGCACGCATGACTGTAAGTCGCTTTGGATAAAAGCGTCTGCTAAATGGCATATTATTATTATGTTACGTCTACCCCTGAGTCCAAGTTGCTAATGGTCAAGGTTAGGATTGGGGGAGGGTGAAGCTGACACTAGAAACTTCCCCCCCGGAGCTATACTTTTAACAGTAGGAGAAAAGTAGACAAGTAGTCATGGAGAGGAGGAAGTCACTGCGACAGCTAACAAAAACATAGAAAGGAAAACAAAATATACATCCAGATAAAGAAACTATTATTGAATGTAGTATTAGTGTGTTACAGTACCATTCCACGTATTACAGTAAGAGTGAGCGGAATCATTCACTCAGCGTCCTCTGACATCATCAGCTCCGTCTGAGAGGAGGTGAGAAAGTAGAAAGTGTCTGGAAGCGGCGTTTCTCACAGTCTCTGTGTCACTCCGTTTTCGGTATGAACAGCGAGAATAGGAATGCGACCCAGGGGTGAAACAAGAGTCTGGCATTCTGGGCTGAGGTGTGAGATATTTACACTGAGACATGCCTAACGCTCACAAGGCATGTGTCAGCACTTTAAAATAACACACCACACACACGACTGTACATACACATGGTTGTGAACCCTGTCAGTCTGCCCAATTGTTGGAAAACCCAGGCTCAGACGTGAGAATTTTGGCTTTAGATTGATTCATCACTGACTGGACATTCTACTGAACATTTCTAAACATGGGAACTCAACTGCCCTTTTTCTGTCCCCTTCTATTGTTCAGTGTTCTGAAATGGTGTCCAGCCGCCCAGCCGCCATCTTACACATGGTGTTTGCTCAACCTATAATTCATGACAAAAGACCTTTACTTGTTGTCACATAGTTTCAATGTTATTGCATTTTTACAAGGCCTCCATTTCAAAGCCATTGTCAGAAACCATCCGCTTGATGTATTGTTGATTGTTAAAAAAAAAAAACTGAAATGGCCTGACAGAGAGATTGTGGCCGGCTAATGCACATGCATGGGCCAATGTGCATAGATTGGCTTTGACAATTCGAACCAATGAAATCACTGCCAGGAATCTCAGTGGTTATGGGGGGATATGGGTCATTGTTGTGAGATAATGACTGGGATTGGCGGAGTGCCATGACAACCGGGGAGTACGTGCAGTGCAGCAGTGCGCCCCCTCAGTGTGCCCACTGCAGTAAAATTCACTATGAACAGGGGCAGCACAATGCAGAAAATCTCAGCTAAACACAAATGTCCCATGCAGAAAGTCCTCTTGACAAACCTAAACAAACATAGTTGAAAATATTAAAGAGTTACAGTTATGACTTCTCTGGCTAATGCCTTCACTTCTTCTTGTATCCTGTCTCATTCGACTGCATTGACTGTAGCAGAGAGGAGCCATCAGGAGCAGAGAGGAGCCATCAGCAGCAGAGAGGAGCCATCAGGAGCAGAGAGGAACCATCAGGAGCAGAGAGGAACCATCAGGAGCAGAGAGGAACCATCAGGATCAGAGAGGCACCATCAGGAGCAGAGACAAACTATCAGGAGCCGAGAGGAGCCATCAGGAGCAGAGAGGAGCCATCAGGAGCAGAGAGGAGCCATCAGGAGCAGAGAGGAACCATCAGGATCACAGTGGAGACATCAGGAGCAGAGAGGAGCCATCATGAGCAGAGAGGAGCCATCAGGAGCAGAGAGGAGCCATCAGGAACAGAGAGGAGCCATCAACAGCAGAGAGGAGCCATCCATATCAGAGAGGAGACATCAGGAGCAGAGAGGATCCATCAGGATCAGAGAGGAGAAATCAGGAGCAGAGAGGATACATCAGGATCAGAGAGGAGCCATCAAGATCAGAAAGGAGCCATCAGGATCAGAGAGGAGCCATCAGGAGCATAGAAGAGCCATCATGAGCAGAGAGGACGGATCAGAGAGGAGCCATCAGGAGCAGAGAGGAGACATCAGGAGCAGATAGGAGCACTCAGGAGCAGAGAAAATCATCAGGAGCAGAGAGGAGCCATCAGGAGCAGAGAGGAGAAATCAGGAGCAGAGAGGTACCATCAGGAACAGAGAGGCACCATCAGGAACAGAGAGGGCCATCAGGATCAGAGACAAACCATCAGGAGCAGAGAGGAGCCATCAGATTCAGAGTGGAGCAATCAGTAGCAGAGAGGAGCCATCAGGAGCAGAGAGGAACCATCAGGAACAGAGATGAGCCATCAGGAGCAGAGAGAACCCATCAGGAGCAGAGATGAGCCATCAGGAGCAGAGAGGAACCATCAGGATCAGAGATGAGCCATCAGGAGCAGAGAGAACCCATCAGGTGCAGAGAGGAGCCATCATGAGCAGAGAGGAGCCATAAGGAGCAGAGAGGGCCATCAGGATCAGAGAGGAGCCATCAGGATCAGAGAGGAGCCATCAGGATCAGAGAGGAGCCATCAGGAGCAGAGAGAACCCATCAGGAGCAGAGAGGCGCATTCATGAGCAGAGAGGAGCCATCAGGATCAGAGAGGAGCCATCAGGATCAGAGAGGAGCCATCAGGATCAGAGAGGAGCCATCAGGATCAGAGAGGAGCCATCAGGAGCAGAGAGGAGACATCAGGAGCAGAGAGGAGCCATCAGGATCAGAGAGGAGCCATCAGGATCAGAGAGGAGCCATCAGGAGCAAAGAGGAGACATCAGGATCAGAGAAGCACCATTAGTACTGCGTGGTCTCGTTTAGACATACACTACATTATCAAAAGTATGTGGACACCTGCTTGTTGAACATCTCATTCCAAAATCATGGGGAGCCATATGAAGTTGGTCTCCCCTTTGCTGCTATAACAGCCTCCACTCTTCTGGGAAGGCATTCCACTTGCCTCCATTCAGTCACAAGAGTATTAGTGAGGTCGAGCACTGATGTTGGGCGATTAGGCCTGGCTCGCAGTCAGCGTTGCAATTTATCCCAAAGGTGTTCGATGGGGTTGAGCTCAGGGCTCTGTGCAAGCCAGTCAAGTTCTTCCATACCGATCTCGACAAACCATTTCTGTATGGACCTCGCTTTTAGCACGGGCAATTTCATGATGAAACAGGAAAGGGCTTTCCCCAGACTTGAAACAAAGTTGGAAACACAGAATCGTATAGAATGTTATTGTATGATGTAGCGTTAAAGATTTCCCTTCAATGGAACTAAGGGGCCTAGCCCGAACCATGAAAAACAGTCCCAGACCATTATTCCTCCTCCACCCAATAATAAGATGCCATTTAGCAGACGCTTTTATCCAAAGCGACTTACAGTCATGCGTGTATACATTTTTTTTTTTTTTTGTGTATGGGTGGTCCCGGGGATCGAACCCACTACCTTAGCATTACAAGCGCCGTGCTCTACCAGCTGAGCTACAGAGGACCACAGGAGGTGCCGTTCCCCTCACAGGGGAACTTTACAGTATGGTACTATGCATTGGGGCAGGTATTGTTCTCCTGGCATCCGCCATACTCATATTCTTCAGTCGGACTGCCAGATTGTGAAGCGTGATTCATCACTCCAGAGAACGCATTTCCACTGCTCCAGAGTCCAATGGCGGCGAGCTTTACACCACTGCAGCTGATGCTTGGCGTTGCACAGGTCCTAATCCAGGCACTTGTCATCTCCCGTCTGGATTACTGCAACTCGCTGTTGGCTGGGCTCCCTGCCTGTGCCATTAAACCCCTACAACTTATCCAGAACGCCGCAGCCCGTCTGGTGTTCAACCTTCCCAAGTTCTCTCATGTCACCCCGCTCCTCCGCACACTCCACTGGTTGAAGCTCGCATCTACTACAAAACCATGGTGCTTGCCTACGGAGCTGTGAGGGGAACGGCACCTCCTTATCTTCAGGCTCTGATCAGACCCTACACCCAAACGAGGGCACTACGTTCATCCACCTCTGGCCTGCTAGCCCCCCTACCTCTACAGAAGCACAGTTCCCGCTCAGCCCAGTCAAAGCTATTTGCTACTCTGGCACCCCAATGATGGAACAAGCTCCCCCACGACGCCAGGACAGCGGAGTCACTGACCACCTTCCGGAGTCACTTGAAACTCTACCTCTTTAAGGAATACCTGGAATAGTATAACAGTAATCCTTCAACCCACCCCCTTCCCCAACCCCCCCCCCCCCCCCCCCATATAAAAAGAAAAATTGTCCCACTGGCTATCATAAGTTGAATGCACCAATTTGTATGTCGCTTTGGATAAGAGCGTCTGCTAAATGACTTAAATGTAAATGTGATCTTAGGCCTGTGTGCAGCTGCTCTGCCATAGAAACCCATTTCATGAAGCTCCCGACGAACAGTTCTTATGCTGACGTTGCTTCCAGAGGTAGTTTGGAACTCGGTAGTGAGTGTTACAACCTAGTACAGACGATTTTTACGTGCTACGGGCTTCAGCAAACGCCGGTCCCTTTATGTGAGCTTGTGTTGCCTGCCACTTCGCGGCTGAGCCGTTGTTGCTCCTAGACGTTTCCACTTCACAATAACAGCACTTACAGTTGACCGGGCAGCTCTAGCAGGGCAGAAATTTGACGAACTGACTTGTTGGAAAGGTGGCATCCTGTGACGGTGCCACGTTGGAAGTCACTGAGCTCTTCAGTAAGGCCATTCTACTGCCAATGTTTGTCTATGGAGATTGCATGGCCGTGTGCTCGGTTTTATACACCTGTCAGCAACGGATGTGGCTGAAATAGCCGAATCCACTAATTTAAAGGGGTGTCCACATACCTTTCTATATACAGAGCCTTCAGAAAGTATTCATACCCCTTGACTTATTCCACATTTTATTGTGTTACAGCCTGAATTCAAAATATATTAAATATATGTTTTTTTTCACCCATCTACACACAATACCCCATAATAACAAAGTAAAAACATGTTTTTAAAGATTTTAGCAAATTTATTGAAAATGAAATACAGAAATATCACATTTACATAAGTATTCAGACCCTTTACTCAGTACTTTGTTGAAGCACCTTTGGCAGCGATTACAGCCTTGAGTCTTCTTGGGTATGACGCCACAAGCTTGGCACACCTGTATTTGGGGAGTTTCTCTCATTCTTCTCTGCAGATCCTCTCAAGCTCTGTCAGGTTGGATGGAGAGTGTCGCTGCATAGCTATTTTCAGGTCTCTCCAGAGATGTTCCATCAGGTTGAAGTCCGGGCTCTGGCTGGGCCACTCAAGGACATTCAGACTTGTCCCGAAGCCACTCCTGCGTTGTCTTGGCTGTATGCTTAGGGTCGTTGTCCTGATGGAAGGTGAACATTCACCCCAGTCTGAGGTCCTGAGCGCTCTGGAGCAGGTTTTCATCAAGGATCTCTCTGTACTTTGCTCCGTTGATCTTTCCCTTGATCCTGAGTAGTCTCCCAGTCCCTGCCGCTGAAAAACATCCCCACAGCATGATGCTGCTACCACCATGCTTCACCGTAAGGATGGTGCCAGGTTTCCTCCAGACGTGACGCTTGGCATTCAGGCCAAAGAGTTCAAACTTGTTTTCATCAGACCAGAGAATCTTGTTTCTCATGGTCTGAGAGTCTTTAGGTGCCTTTTGGCAAACTCCAAGCAGACTGTCATGTGCCTTTTACTGGTGAGTGGCTTCTGTCTGGCCACTTCACCATAAAGGCCTGATTGGTGGAGTGCTGCAGAGATGGATGTCCTTCTGGAAGGTTCTCCCATATCCACAGAGGAACTCTGGAGCTCTGTCAGAGTGACCATCGGGTTCTTGGTCACCTCCCTGACCAAGGCCCTTCTCCCCCGATTGCTCAGTTTGGCCGGGCAGCCAGCTTTAGGATGAGCCTTGGTGGTTCCAACCTTCTTCCATTTAAGAATGATGGAGGCCTCTGTGTTCTTGGGGACCTTCAATGCTGCAGACATGTTTTGGTACCCTTCCCCAGATCTGTGCCTCAACACAATCCTGTCTCGGAGCTCTACAGACAATTCCCACGACCTCATGGCTTGGTTTTTGCTCTGACATGCACTGTCAACTGTGGGACATTATATAGACAGGTGTGTGCCTTTCCAAATCATGTCCAATCAATTTAATTTACCCCAGGTGGACTCAATCAAGTTGTAGAAACATCTCAAGGATGATTACATTTACATTTTAGTCATTTAGCAGACGCTCTTATCCAGAGCGACTTACAGTTTAGTGAGTACATACATTTTTTATACTGGCCGCCCGTGGGAATCAAACCCACAACCCTGGCGTTGCAAACGCCATGCTCTGACCTATCAGTGTACAGGGTATAGGGTGTTTGTCCTATCAGAGTCCAGGATACAGGGTGTCTGCCCTATCAGTGTCCAGGATACAGGGTGTCTGACCTATCAGTGTCCAGGATATAGGGTGTCTGACCTATCAGTGTCCAGGATACAGGGTGTCTGTCCTATCAGTGTCCAGGATACAGGATGTTTGTCCTATCAGTGTCCAGGATACAGGGTGTCTGTCCTATCAGTGTCCAGGATATAGGGTGTCTGACCTATCAGTGTCCAGGATACAGGGTGTCTGACCTATCAGTGTCCAGGATACAGGGTGTCTGTCCTATCAGTGTCCAGGATACAGGGTGTCTGACCTATCAGTGTCCAGGATATAGGGTGTCTGTCCTATCAGTGTCCAGGATACAGGGTGTCTGTCCTATCAGTGTCCAGGATACAGGGTGTCTGTCCTATCAGTGTCCAGGATACAGGATGTCTGTCCTATCAGTGTCCAGGATACAGGGTGTCTGACCTATCAGTGTCCAGGATACAGGGTGTCTGTCCTATCAGTGTCCAGGATACAGGGTGTCTGACCTATCAGTGTCCAGGATACAGGATGTCTGTCCTATCAGTGTCCAGGATACAGGGTGTCTGACCTATCAGTGTCCAGGATACAGGGTGTCTGTCCTATCAGTGTCCAGGATACAGGGTGTCTGTCCTATCAGTGTCCAGGATATAGGGTGTCTGACCTATCAGTGTCCAGGATACAGGGTGTCTGACCTATCAGTGTCCAGGATACAGGGTGTCTGTCCTATCAGTGTCCAGGATACAGGGTGTCTGACCTATCAGTGTCCAGGATATAGGGTGTCTGTCCTATCAGTGTCCAGGATACAGGGTGTCTGTCCTATCAGTGTCCAGGATACAGGGTGTCTGTCCTATCAGTGTCCAGGATACAGGGTGTCTGACCTATCAGTGTCCAGGATACAGGATGTCTGTCCTATCAGTGTCCAGGATACAGGGTGTCTGACCTATCAGTGTCCAGGATACAGGGTGTCTGACCTATCAGTGTCCAGGATACAGGATGTCTGTCCTATCAGTGTCCAGGATACAGGGTGTCTGACCTATCAGTGTCCAGGATACAGGGTGTCTGTCCTATCAGTGTCCAGGATACAGGGTGTCTGACCTATCAGTGTCCAGGATACAGGGTGTCTGACCTATCAGTGTCCAGGATACAGGGTGTCTGACCTATCAGTGTCCAGGATGCAGGGTGTCTGACCTATCAGTGTCCAGGATACAGGGTGTCTGACCTATCAGTGTCCAGGATACAGGGTGTCTGACCTATCAGTGTCCAGGATACAGGGTGTCTGACCTATCAGAACCTCAACTGTTGGAATGGTATACAGGGTGCTTAGACATCATAACAAACTGGCATAGCTCCAATAACTCCAAATAACCCCATCTATATTTTGCCATGATGGTTAATTGTTTTCAAAAGGAACTAGCGCAACAAAGAGAGAGAATGTTTTCTCAAGGCTAGGATTATCAACTTTGACCTTCAAGCAACAATGTCACTGCTCAGCGTTTGACTGACAGGCATGGCGTTTAGCTGTTGTTTACCTTAGTCAAGTGCACAAAGGTACTTGTTTTTATACCTACGCACTTGCATACCTAGACACAAAGACATGTTGGCCTTAATCTCAGGCATACAGTATATAGAGTTGAAGTCGGAAGTTTACATACACTTAGGTTGGAGTCATTAAAACTCGTTTTTCAACCACTCCACAAATTTCTTGTTAACAAACTATAGTTTTGGCAAGCCGGTTAGGACATCTACTTTGTGCATGACACAAGTAATTTTTCCAACAATTGCTTACAGACAGATTATTTCACTTATAATTCACTGTATCACAATTCCAGTGGGTCAGAAGTTTACATACACTAAGTTGACTGTGCCTTTAAACAGCTTGGAAAATTCCAGAAAATGATGTCATGGCTTTAGAAGCTTCTGATAGGCTAATTGACATCATTTGATGTCACGGGCCCCGTGTAGCTCAGTTGGTAGGGCATGGTGCTTGCAACGCCAGGGTTGTGGGTTCGATTCCCACGGGGGGCCAGTATGAAAAAATATATATGTATGCACTCAATAACTGTAAGTCGCTCTGGATAAGAGCGTCTGCTAAATGACTAAAATGTAAATATAATTGGAGGTGTACCTGTGGATGTATTTCAAGGCCTACCTTCAATCTCAGTGCCTCTTTGCTTGACATCATGGGAAAATCAAAAGAAATCAGCCAAGACCTCAGAAAAACAAATGTAGACCTCCACAAGTCTGGTTCATCCTTGAGAGCAATTTCCAAACGCCTGAAGGTACCATGTTCATCTGTACAAACAGGGACGGCCTGTTCAATAGGGCGATATGGGCGACGCACTGCCAAACGGGAAAAGGAAGGGATTTTTTTTCTAATCAATTATATCACGGCAACAGTAGTTATCAGTGTTGTAATCTATACGTCTGATCTGCCACAGTGCCACACTGCCACTAAATGTCGAATCAGGCTAAAGTCGTGCTTCAAATGGCTCCACCCCCTTTTGGGGCGATTTCAGTCAGGTTGAAAATCGCCCAGAACTTCTGTCATAGACTCCCATGTAAAATCTATTTTTTTCAAATTTCAGAGCCTTCAATACAATCTCAATGGGTGTCTGTGGGCTTGCACTTACGCGCTTTCGTCATACGTTACGTAACCATGAACGTAACTGAGAAAAGAGTGGATTGTTTGAAAGAAGTTCCTTTTTGTCGGCGAACAAATGAAGATAAATTGGCAACGAAACAATTAGGACCTCCCAGACCAAATTTAATAATTCAACAGGTTTCTACTAAAGGCGGAAAGTCCTACACCCGAGGATTTTCCAAAAATTGGTACGAACGAAAAAAGACATTGCCACTCACTCAACTGGATGACGAGGGATACAGGCTAGCTGTCCGCCGCCACAACGATGAGGTTAGTGTTGATAATCACAAGTTTACTGGATGTGGATATGGTGTAATAAAGGCAGTTTATTCAGAGGTAAATATATCTGGAATCGCGTTCACGGACCCGTTCGTCAAACTCTTAGGGAGCTATAAATTAAGCCCCATTACTTACCATATCAGATAAGAGAAATTGCTGCAGCTACATATATTTTACATCCTGGCCCTACATAGTTCACTATTTGCATCACTTACCAAAATATTACATGTGGTCATATATGCTTGGAAAGTGGAGATGCCATAGAACGTCAAAAAAGTAAACATTGCTGGAGACACATTGCCGTTTTGGAGAAGACATCGCGTTTGCTAGCGAAGAGATTTGTTGTGGCAAATGAACTTGGGCTGGGAATTGCCAGGAACCTCACGATAAGATATATGCATCAGCATTGCGAGTCTCATGATTCTATACGTATTGCGATTCGATACTGTGATTTTATTGCGCACCATATGTCTGTTGCAGAGGGATCAGAAAGCCATGAGAACGAGTTTTGATCAGTCATGGAAATAAAAGTGCTGAAAACAAATTGGCTCCCAATGTGAAAAGATTGAGAACAAGCTATGAAGGAACAATAATGGTGTTTTGGTGCAGGTACAGCCAACTAGCGCTAAAATATTGCGATATTGTCAATACAGTATATCGTAAAGTATCACTATGTAACTCGATTTCTTTCACCCCAATCCCTCAAATTAACGGTAAATAACTGAATTGTTTGCCCCACATTTAGCTAAGATGATTAGCTAGCCAGCTAAAATGTTTTAGTTAGTTAGCAGTCGCATCTACAATAGTTTACTGTCAATAACATGTCTCCAAAAATGACGTGGTGTCTCCAATTGTGTTGACATTTTACAATTGCAATGCGCATCCATGAGTATCCACTTTCTGTAGCTCAGCTGGTAGAGCATGGTGCTTGTAACGCCAAGGTAGTGGGTTCGATCCCCGGGACCACCCATACACAAAAATGTATGCACGCATGACTGTAAGTCGCTTTGGATAAAAGCGTCTGCTAAATGGCATATTATTATTATTATTATTATTATTATTATCTGAAGAGAGCCCCGAAACATTGTGTGCAGACATTTTATGCAATAAATGAAGTAGGTTGAATCTAGTAGTTCTGATCTTCTGATTGGTCCTGATGAGTTGGGCGAGGTCCCCTCCAGGCTACTGTCACTGTTGCATTGGCTCTGAGTCGGGTTCTCTGTCTTCAAATGTTCAGCCTAAGAGAGGGGATTTTTGTGTGTGTGTGTGTGTGTGTGTGTGTTTAACAGTGATGATGTGTGTGTGTGTGTGTGTGTGTGTGTGTGTGTTTAACAGTGATGATGTGTGTGTGTGTGTGTTTGTGTGTGTGTGTGTCCTCAGAGCAAGAACTCGTGAGTTGGAAGAACTGAGAGGCCTATGGCGTGGGTGTTGTCCTTGGCCACCTGCTGACAAGGCTGACAAGATAGGACCCTTTTGTCCATTGTTATTGGATAGGAACATAACTTATAACCAGCTCCTGACCTAAATAGATCTTAGCACAACATTTTACTCAACATATCATATTCCATATTCACTATAACAAATATATTTACTACGACATTAGCAAGAACCGCCACATCCTCAGCCGGCTAATCCAGTGTGTGAAGTTTTGCGGAGTGTTTGAGTTAGCTTTGCGAGGCAAAGATGAAACTGAGGGCTCCACCAACCCTGCTAAGCCAACACTTTTGAGATCAGTCAATAAATGCTTCTGGTATTGACTTATATGCTGCCCCTGTCTTCATGTTGTTGCTGGACATATCTTTTTTAAAATGTGTGTAGGTCACCTAAATCATCAGAAAAATTGCCCCTCCTGAGAATTTTTTCAGGAGCCGCCACTACAAACAATAGTACGCAAGCATAAACACCATGGGACCACGCAGCCGTCATACCGCTCAGGAAGGAGACACGTTCTGTCTCCTAGAGATGAACGTACTTTAGTGCGAACATGCAAATCAATCCCAGAACAACAGCAAAGGACCTTGTGAAGATGCTGGAGGAAACAGGTACAAAAGTATATATATCCACAGTAAAACGAGTCCTATATACCGCTCAGCAAGGAAGAAGCCACTGCTCCAAAAATGCCAGACTACGGTTTGCAACTGCACATGGGGACAAAGATCGCACTTTTTGGAGAACTGTCCTCTGGTCTGATGAAACAAAAATAGAACTGTTTGGCCATAATGACCATCGTTATGTTTGGAGGAAAAAGGGGGTGGCTTGCAAGCTGAAGAACACCATCCCAACCGTGAAGCACGGGGGTGGCAGCATCATGCTGTGGGGGTGCTTTGCTTCAGGAGGGTCTGGTGCACTTCACAAAATAGATGGCATCATGAGGAAGGAAGGACAACAAAGTCAAGGAATTGGAGTGGCCATCACAAAGCCCTGACCTCAATCCTATAGAACATTTGTGGGCAGAACTGAAAAAGCGTGTGCGAGCAAGGAGGCCTACAAACCTGACTCAGTTACACCAGCTATGTCAGGAGGAATGGGCCAAAATTCACCCAACTTATTGTGGGAAGCTTGTGGAAGGCTACCTGAAACGTTTGACCCAAGTTAAACAATTGAAAGGCAATGCTACCAAATACTAATTGAGTGTATGTAAACTTTTGACCCACTGGGAATGTGATGAAATAAATAAAAGCTTAAATAAATCATTCTCTCTACTATTATTCTGGCATTTCACATTCTTAAAATAAAGTGGTGATCCTAACTGACCTAAGACAGGGAATTTTACTAGGATTAAATGTCAGGAATTGTGAAAAACTGAGTTTAAATGTATTTGGCTAAGGTGTATGTAAACTTCCGACTTCAACGGTACCTCTGTCTCAGTCGTTTCTTCCTGAAATGCCATTATTACCTGGGACTGCAGTGTCTCATTTCAGTGACTTTTATCACCAATTTGATTAATTCAAGCTAAATAAGACACAGTCATTATTTGTCATGCGGTCATTTCCCAATGCTACAGGTGAAGGTACACCGTTGCCATGGAGCAAATACAAAAACAATGCACCAAGCCATGAAGTAAATGACTGAGATGTTAATGATGACGTTAATATTAACCCTAACCCTTAACATTGACAGGGGAATCAATCATATAGAAGCTGTGGAACAGATCATAATAATTGATTAATTTAGAACTAGGGTTGCAAGATTCCTATAACTATCACCAAATTCCCATGTTTTCCAGAAAACCCAGATGGAAGATTCCTCGAATCAAGGTGGAAATCAGCAGGAAATCTGGAATCCCCACAACCAGGATTTCTGGAGAAGTATTTTTTTGCGACCCTATTTAGAACAGTACACCTGTTGAGAGGATTACAGTGCAATGACAGGTGAGAGAGGCGCACCAGCAGGCTATGTCACAGACCCGAGTCAGAGTCACCGAGGGTGGGGTGTGTGACACCCACTCTGTCTGACAGGAAGGTTGACATATTAGGACATGAGTTGAAAGATTATGTCATGCTTGTAAAGGTAACCTAGTGTCTTACTATATTATGTGTAAACAGAATGGCATCATCGATGCCACTTTTATTTGCAGTGTGATAAGTGTACTGTGTGTGCGTGGGTGGGTGATCCTGGCTCATTTAGCAGGGTGTGTTGAAAGAGTCATACTGTAATGCTTGCAGTAGGTTGTATGAGCTCAGGTAGTTCTCAGGTTGTTGCGCAAAGGTGTATAGAGTACTGTTTGGTACTGGTTGATACTGATTGGTCCCATACGGAAAAGTAATATATGGCAATATATGTACAGTGCTATGAAAAAGTATTTGCCCCCTTTCTAATTTTCTCGACTTTTGCATATTTGTGATACTGAATGTTATCAGATCTTCAACCAAAACCTAATATTAGATAAAGGGAACATAAGTGAACAAATAACACAACAATTACATATTTATTTCATTTATTTCATAAACAAAGTTATGCAACACCCAATTCCCCTGTGTGAAAAAGTAATTGCCCCCTTACACTCAATAACTGGTTGTGCCACCTTTAGCTGCAATGACTCCAACCAAATGCTTCCTGTAGTTGTTGATCAGTCTCTCACGTCGCTGTGGAGGAATTTTGGCCCACTTTTCCACGCAGAACTGCTTTAACTCAGTGACGTGTGGGTTTTCAAGCATGAACTGCTCGTTTCAAGTCCTGCCACCACATCTCAATTGGGATTAGGTCTGGACTTTGACTAGGCCATTCCAAAACTTCCAATTTGTTGCTTTTTAGCTATTTTAATGTAGACTTGATTGTGTGTTTTGGATCATTGTCTTGCTGCATTACCCAGCTGCGCTTCAGCTTCAGCTCACAGACGGATGGTCTGATATTCTCCTGTAGAATTCTCTGATACAGAGCAGAATTCATGGTTCCTTCTATTAAGGCAAGTCGTCCAGGTCCTGAGGCAGCAAAGCATCCCCAAACCATCACACCACCACCACCATGCTTGACCTTTGGTATGATGTTCTTACTGTGGAATGGAGAGTTTGGTTTTCGCCAGGCATTACTGGAACCATGTCGTCCAAAAAGTTATACTTTTGAATCATCTGTCCATAGAACGTTCTTCCTAGAGTCTTGATGATCATCCAGGTGCTTTTTGGCAAACTTGAGTCAACTTTTTGGACGAGATGGGTCCCATTATGCCTGGCGAAAACCAAGAGTGGGCCAAAATTCCTCCACAGCGACGTGAGAGACTGATCAACAACGACAGGAAGCATTTGGTTGGAGTCATTGCAGCTAAAGGTGGCACAACCAGTTTTTGAGTGTAAGGGGGCAATTACTTTTTCACACAGGGGAATTGGGTGTTGCATAACTTTGTTTATGAAATAAATGAAATAAATATGTAATTGTTGTGTTATTTGTTCACTTATGTTCCCTTTATCTAATATTAGGTTTTGGTTGAAGATCTGATAACATTCAGTATCACAAATATGCAAAAGTAGAGAAAATTAGAAAGGGGGCAAATACTTTTTCATAGCACTGTATATTACTTACACTACCGTTCAAAAGTTTGGGGTCACTTAGAAATGTCCTTGTTTTCGAAAGAAAAGCAATTTTTTTGTCCATTAAAATAACAACAAATTATTCAGGAATACAGTGTAGACATTGTTCATGTTGTAAATGGCTATTGTAGCTGGAAACTGCTGATTTTTAATGGAATATCTACATAGGCGTACAGAGGCCCATTATCAGCAACCACCAGTCCTGTGTTCCAATGGCACGTTGTGTTTGCTAATCCAAGTTTATCATTTTAAAAGGCTAATTGATCATTAGAATAATAATATGGCATTTAGCAGACGCTTTTATCCAAAGCGACTTACAGTCATGTGTGCATACATTTTTACGTATGGATGGTCCCGGGGATCGAACCCACTACCCTGGCATTACAAGCGCCATGCTCTACCAATTGAGCTACAGAGGACCACAGAAAACCCTTTTGCAATTATGTTAGCACAGCTGAAAACGGTGTGCGTGTGTGTGTGTGAGTATCAATGTGTATTGATATGTTTTGTTTAAGGAAAACAAAATACATTTGATTGTTTCATGTCTCATTTATAATCTAATATCAAAGAGAAACAAGCTCATCAAAAGTTTTTCTTGATATTTTATTAATATATCAAAATCAAATTCATATAATTAATCACGACATAACAATATTAAGTTCAACATTTACACGAGTGAAAGGTTGTAAGGATGAAGACAACATTTCATCAGCAATCCAAATGTCCAGGAAAGCGAATCATCACAACCACCGGTGAAAGCGTCTGTGAGTGAGCACCACGGTGGTTCTGAGCAGTGAGCACACACGTGTTCATCCGCACACGCAGTGGAGAGACTGAGACAGACACTCCGTTACCGGCGGTGCGTGTGTTTTCTCTCTCTCTCTGGGGGCATGAGAGGGGTTGCCTCTGACGCATATGAGTCATTAACGGCTAGCTCTTCCCCTCTTCCTAAACCAACGCAGGATATTTTTTCCCTTGTGTTGATTGGCTGATGACGAAGAGAGGGGATTGAATTACCCCCAGAGTCAGTGCTGCAGCCCAGACTAGAAACAACTGGATTTATCCTGCTCACTGAGCAATCGTGTGAGTGAGAGAAACTTCCTGTGTCTTAGTTGCTGAAGGCCAAGTCACTCTAGAACTGACTCTACAGTCACACTGCACACTCTACTGTGACCTCAAGTGCTGGTCCACGTTCGGCCCCCCCCCACAGCCTGGCAATGTCCGTGATCCCCTCTCCCTCCTGGGGGAAGCTTGGGGATGGGGAGGCCTCCGGGGTGTGCAGCTGGAGCTCAGGGGGTCCGCAGGACGACTCTTCTGTGTAGATCTGCAGAAAGAGCAGAGCCAAGAGGAGTAGCAGCCAGCGACGTGCGGAGTCAGGCTCTTCCCGGGGCAGGACTCTCCTCACCAGGGGAGGGTAGAGCACCCTGAGCGGCCTGCGTCCTCGGGGCCGGAGAGACGCCGGCCGGTATGTCCCCCCAGCTGCAGCAGGGGCTCCTAGGGGCCCGACGGGGAGACTTCGCCAGGAAGTAGCTTGACTCTCTGAACTGGAGGCACACATTGTGAAGCAAGAGCAGGTCTCTCTTGTAGAGTTGGTCTCTTCTGTCTGCCTGTCTGTTTGCTCTGCCTGTCCACTCACCTGTTTTTCTCCGGCAATCAAATCTCACTCTCTCAAGTAAAACTGAGTGTTTTTACCCCTTTCCTCTGAAGAACGTTTGACTCAGCTTATTATAATATTGTCTTTATAATTTCAGTCATACCTCCCTGTCTTTCACCTTATCTCTCTAGCTGACTTCCTCTTCATCTCAATCTTTCTGCACTTGTGCCTTTCCTCTTTGTAGTCTTCCACAGAATGTATTTAAGTAGTTGAAGAGTGGGCGTAGCCTGTTCTCCTGCAGCCAGGTAACCCCACCTAAACTATATTTAGACACACAAACACCCTAACCTGCATTCCACTGGTGAGGTGACTCAGAGGTTTATATAAATTACGTGATAAGAAGCTGTTATCATTAATAAGCTGTTTAACATTTTATACAATACCAGTCAAAAGTTTGGACACACCTACTCATTCAAGGGTTTTTCTTTATTTTTACTATTTTCTACATTGTAGAAAAATAGTGAAGACATAAAAACTATGAAATAACACATATGGAATCATGTAGTAACCAAAAAAGTGTTAAACAAATCAAAATATATTTTATATTTGAGATTCTTCAAATAGCCACCCTTTGCCTTGATGACAGCTTTGCACACTCTTGGCATTCTCTCAACTAGCTTCATGAGGTAGTCACCTGGAATGCATTTCAATTAACAGGTGTGCCTTGTTAAAAGTTAATTTGTGGATATTTTTTCCTTCTTAATGCGTTTGAGCCAATCAGTTGTGTTGTGACAAGGTAGGGGTGGTATACAGACTTTGGTAAAAGACCAAGTCCATATAATGGCAAGAACAGCTCAAATAAGCAAAGAGAAATGACAGTCCAGCATTATTTTAAGACATGAAGGTCAGTCAATACGGAAAATGTCAAGAACTTTGAACGTTTCTTCAAGTGCAGTCGCAAAAACCATCAAGTGCTATGATGAAACTGGCTCTCATGAGGACCTCCAAAGGAAAGAAAGACCCAGAGTTACCTCTGCTGCAGAGAATAAGTTCATTAGAGTTACCAGCCTCAGAAATTGCAGCCCAAATAAATGCTTCACAAAGTTCAAGTAACAGACACATCTCAACATCAACTGTTCAGAGCCTTCATGGTCGAATTGCTGCAAAGAAACCACTACTAAAGGACACCAATAATAAGAAGAGACTTGCTTGGGCCAAGAAACACGAGCAATGGACATTAGACTGGTGGAAATGTGTCCTTTGGTCTGATGAGTCCAAATGTGAGATTTTTAGTTCCAACCACTGTGTTTTTGTGAGACACAGAGTAGGTGAATGGATGATCTCCGCATGTGTGGTTCCCACCGTGAAGCATGGAGGAGGAGGTGTGATGGTGCTTTGCTGGTGACACTGTCTGTGATTTATTTAGAATTCAAGGCACACTTAACCAGCATGGCTACCACAGCATTCTGCAGCGATACGCCATCCCATCTGGTTTGCGCTTAGTGGGACTGTCATTTGTTTTTCAACAGGACAATGACCCAACACACCTCCAGGCTGTGTAAGGGCTATTTGACCAAGAGTGCTGCATCAGATGACCTGGCCTCCACAATCACCCGACCTCAACCCAATTGAGATGGTTTGGGAAGAGTTGGACCGCAGAGTGAAGGAAAAGCAGCCAACAAGTGCTCAGCATATATACATTTTACATTTTAGTCATTTAGCAGACGCTCTTATCCAGAGCGACTTACAGGAGCAATTAGGGTTAAGTGCCTTGCTCAAGGGCACATTAACGTCATTTAGCAGACGCTCTTAGCCAGAGCAACTCACAAATTGGTGCGTTCACCCTATAGCCAGTGGGATAACCACTTTACAATTTGGGGGGGGAGGGGGGGGGGGGGGGGGTTAGAAGGAATACTTTATCCTATCCCAGGTATTCCTTAAAGAGGTGGGGTTTCAAATGTCTCCGGAAGGTGGTGAGTGACTCCGCTGTCCTGGCGTCGTGAGGGAGCTTGTTCCACCATTGGGGTGCCAGAGCAGCGAACAGTTTTGACTGGGCTGAGCGGGAGCTATGCTTCCGCAGAGGAAGGGGAGCCAGCAGGCCAGAGGTGGATGAACGCAATGCCCTCGTTTGGGTGTAGGGACTGATCAGAGCCTGAAGGTACAGAGGTGCCGTTCCCCTCACTGCTCCATAGGCAAGCACCATGGTCTTGTAGCGGATGCGAGCTTCAACTGGAAGCCAGTGGAGTGTGCGGAGGAGGGGGGTGACGTGAGAGAGCTTGGGAAGGTTGAACACCAGACGGGCTGCGGCATTCTGGATGAGTTGTAGGGGTTTAATGGCACAGGCAGGGAGGCCAGCCAACAGCGAGTTGCAGTAGTCCAGACGGGAGATGACAAGTGCCTGGACCAGGACCTGCGCCGCTTCCTGTGTAAGGCAGGGTCGCACTCTCCGAATGTTGTAGAGCATGAACCTGCAGGAGCGGGTCACCGCCTTGATGTTGGCGGAGAACGACAGGGTGTTGTCCAGGGTCACGCCTAGGCTCTTCGCACTCTGGGAGATATGTGGGAACTCCTTCAAGACTGTTGGAAAAACATTCCAGGTGAAGCTGGTTGAGAGAATGCCAAGAGTGTGCAAAGCTGTCATCAAGGCAAAGGGTGGCTACTTTGAAGAATCTAAAATCTAAAACATATTTTGATTTGTTTAACACTTTATTGGTTACTACATGATTCCATATGTGTTATTTCACTATTATTCTATAATGTAGAAAGAAGTAAAACATAATAATAATAAAAACCCTTTAATGAGTAGGTCTGTCCAAACTTTTGACTGGTAGAGTTAGATTCATACATCGTGATTACTTCTATCATTCCGATTGACCTCTTCATTAAAGGAGCAATGAATTTGGAAAACCAAGTAGAAAACCATTTGGAAAATAAAGATCCTGAACTGTAGGTGTTTTCTCTTGGAAGGCAGGATGTTTACTAGCATGTTAACATTTGTGGTTATAAGTCTGGCATATTTACACTTGCTTTGTTTTTGTTTTTTGGGGGGAGGGGCTGCTCTATCCCTGCAGCCACTCCCTTAAGGTAACCGATTTATTGCCATACCAACTGAAGTTGTTAATAAACCACTCTATGTTCCAGTTTTTGGCTCTCAGAACCCTAGCCCTTATAATTGTGTCCATTGAAATCTTCAAGTTTTCCCGATTTCCTCCATATTACTCTTTGTTTGTACTTAAATCATTACACATGGACTGGAAATAGAAGATACAGTGGTAACATAGTGTAGAGACTTATGGTTGAGTTGCCTCCATTTGACTACAACAATCATTTGTAAACAACTGATTTTAAAGATTTGCAACTGCAATTTTTAAAACTTGTGACCCCACAGAAATATGTATATAGTAAACTGATGAAATCACAATGGGGTGTGATGTCGTGATAATAGTGGTGTACTCTTCACCTTTACCAGCATGCATTCTCAGCAGGCTTCGACCACAAAATAAGAAAGATTTAAGGAATGTTTTTCCCTGTTTGATCCTCAGATGTTCCCACTGTCTGCTCTGGTTCACTGCACGCAATGAACTCATCAAGCAAAGACAAGTATCAACGCGCATGCCCCGCCCACCTGAGGATCTGTCTTTTTCAGCCATCTATTTTATGTGTCTGTGGGGTGCAAATTCCACTTGTCACGTAAATGTCGCTGGATTGATTGCATTCATTTTACTCCTGAGACTCTTTTATACTCTTGCTTGTGCCTGTCGTTTCCCCCCCCGTTAACGTTACCACCCCGGAAATGTATGTAATGACCTGTCAAACACACCCCGGTAATGGCTCAAATGGGCTCAGTGGAAAACATTGTCTTTCCATTGAATCCATAAGAACGCTAAAGCTTCGTGGGGGATTTAACGCATCGGCTGGACACTTACATCACAAGAAAGAGAAGCAGGATAACTTTATTTTGATGGGTGTATATTTTTTGTGGAATTGAAAAAAAGTAATCATTTAATACAGTTGAAATGTTTACAAATTAGAGGCGCTGAAATGAAAGCAACTTCCGAAAATGAACACTCGGATTATAGTGATAGTATGTTTGATCTGGCAAACAACGTAAAGTATGTATAGATAGGTGTAATCTAGAACCAAGCGGGTTGATTTTTAACCCGAGGGTGTCCTGCTATTGACAGACTTGTTGAATTAGGCAAGAGAACGAGACAACAACAGTAATTATTAGGCTGTCTAGACAGGGCAGGTAGGGTAGTAGACAGAGCAAGCGTTTGATGGTTGCAGCCCTGGTCCATCCCGTTATGTTAATGTCTTCATATATGCAAATATAACTGGAGTATTTATTCAAAATGAGACATATATAATTGTCTTTGTTTTAACACAAAATATTTTTTTTAAAACCTGCTACAATAAGAAAATGTATATATGAGTGCATTCTAAGAAAAAAAGGGACATTTGACAATAAATTAAATACCTGAATTCCCACCAAAATCCCTGAACTCGATTAATTATTAGTCCATGCCAGTAAAATGATTTATGTGCTATAATTCAGTCAATATCTGATGGATTATAAAAATTCTAAATGTTTGGAGTATCTTCATCCATTGTCCAACTAGAATTGTTTTTAAAACCTTTTAACAATTTCAATGACCGTTGTTAAGCTAAGCCATCTCATCTCCTCTCGTCCGTCCGGCCGTGTCAAGCCATGCTGTCTGTCTGTCTGTCTGTCTGTCTGTCTGTCTGTCTGTCTGTCTGTCTGTCTGTCTGTCTGTCTGTCTGTCTGTCTGTCTGTCTGTCTGTCTGTCTGTCTGTCTGTCTGTCTGTCTGTCTGTCTGTCTGTCTGTCTGTCTGTCTGTCTGTCTGTCTGTCTGTCTGTCTGTCTGTCTGTCTGTCTGTCTGTCTGTCTGCTTGTCTCTTTATCTGTCTGTCTGTCTGTCTGCTTGTCTCTTTGTCTGTCTGCTTGTCTCTTTGTCTGTCTGTCTGTCTGTCTGTCTGTCTGTCTGTCTGTCTGTCTGTCTGTAAAACAATCTACCTCCACTGTCTGTCTGTCTCTACTGTATGTCTATCAGGTAAGCCAATCCATCTCCATCTGTCTGTCTGTCTATCAGGTAAGCCAATCCATCTCCATCTGTCTGTCTAATTTCTTTCTCTTGAACATTCTGTTTTTTTTCTGTCTGTGTCCTTGTTATCACTACAGTTTTGAAGAGATTAACGCCAGGGGAGCACCTTTGAAGTTCAAGCAGGCATGGTCATTCTGAGCCCCAAAAAGTGCTTTAAAGTTATACATAATCACATTAGTAGGACCCTGTTCTCATAGTTCACCAACTGTAAAAGGAGACACAGTGCAAATCATCAACATTCAAGTACAATTAACCTTTGGTTTATTTTCAAGAAGAGCAGACAGTGTCATATTGTTTGATTGCTTTGAACCGAAGATCGTTCAAGATGGTGGGAATTCATGAGAGCTCAATGGTCGAAAACAATATCTATCTATCTGGGTATTTTTGGATATGGTGGATGGAAGGACGTGCCTAGACGCACATGAGGTTTTGAAAAGTAAAAAACAGTGTTGAGTCCAAAGTCATTAGTCGGGCTCTTCTCTTTGCCTGACTGCCTCAGTCTGGCTGGCTGGCGTTTGTCTCAAGGCCATTCAGTCAACAAAATATCAGACGAGGAATACGCTTCTCCGCGCTGATGTTTTGTTTTAGCTAAACAGCAAAAGAGCAGCTGTACCCAAAGTTGATCGAACATCATTCAGAGGGACCAGAGCAACCGCTGGAGACCAAATCTGTCATAGTAACCCAAGGCTACTATGCTAGCCTAGCATGCTGAAACTCCAACGTGACAACCACGAGATGCCAGCTAAGAATGGTAGTAATGCCATCCAACCAAGAACAGATCCTTGGGTAAAGTGGGCAAACAGAGAAAATGGTGATACTCTTTCGGCAGAGTAGTAGGTAAGTAAGTAAGAATGAAGCTGTACAAATGATGTTTAATTGGGTTTGGCCAACTGTTGATTATCACTCTGTGGATGTTCTCACAAAAGGTTGACTCTAGTCACCACTTGTTTGCAGCCATTTTGGGAGTACTGGTGACCCATGGTGGTGAAATAGGACAGTTCCTCTGCCAGCCGCTCAATATGGCCGTGGTCAGGGTAGAACCCCTCCTGTGTCATTTCCTCCAGCAAACACTCCATCACATGGCTTTTTTCGAGAAGCATCAGGGACACAATATCCAGCCCCACCTCTGCCCACAGAGGGTGATGCTCTGCCAGGGTATGCCGCAGTAGAGCTCCGGCTGCCTGCGTCGTGCCAGAGACATTCTGCAGTATGTGTCTGGTGATCTCCTCCTGCCCCAGACTACTGAGGAGGACATAGATGACGTTCAGATGCTCGTTGGTCTGGTTGGGCTGAAGCAGGCCTTGCAGCACGTCCAGCAACGGAGCCGACATCAACTCCACCTCATCTAGCACAAAGACAGGGATCTTCTCCTGAGCCTCGGCATGCTCCACCACCTCCTCCACCCAGAGGGACAGCTTTCGGGCGCACTGGCCCACATCACCCTGCAGGGGGCAGTGGTGTAGGGTGAAGTACTGCACCACCAGGTCTTCTCCCAGCACCGAGCGGAAGTGGCGGACCAGCAGGCGGCCCAGATGGCTCTTGCCCACGCCGCTGGGGCCGTGCAGGGCCAGGGCCAGGGGCTGGGAGTGGGCGTAGGTGGACAGGTAGCCCTGGAGGTGCTCCATCAGCTCCTCTATCGCCCCCTGCTGGCCAAACACTTCCCTGCGCAGCGTCTTCTCCAGGCCCTCCAGGTCATACGGTGCCACATGGTCATCCAGGTTCTCGATGGCATTGTAAACCTGCAAGAGGACAGGAAGGGAAGTCATTTTGTTACGTGTTATTGACTGGAATAACATTCCATTCTGTTGATTCTGTTCAATGCCACTAGTAGGAGGACAGGTGAGCAGTGGAACACATTTAGCAAATCACATACTGGAAAATAACTCCACTTTATCCTCATCCACAATGAAACTGAAGCATAATTTGGCATTTCCAAAGCCCTTTAGCTGTTTTGAGTATAATGCAACACATTTAGTGGTTTAAAAAAAAAAGCAATGTATTTTGTTGCTGTCATGGCAACCGTGGGATATACAGTACTAGGCAAATCATGTGGCTGTGCCTGTACATTAACCCCAGGGGATAATGATATCTGTAGTTGGGTAACTAGGGACTGAGAGGTTGAAGTAGAGTGGGGAAAAGGAGTGGACAGGTTCTAATCACAGTAAACCCTTTAGGGGAAATAGACAAGTTTAGAGGTGACCTGAAGGGATACGATGATACCGAAGAGGACAAAGAATGGTTTGGCCCGGCTCCGGTCCTTGTCACTGGGGACGACCTTGCAACAGTTGTTAGGGAAGAGCACTCGAGACCTCTTCCTCCTCCTCCTGCTGTGTGGGGGCTCCTTGCCATTGGAGTTGAAGATCTCTGGGGCGGTGGGTGTGCCGGTGCCCACTGAAGACCTGCCTGGGGCGGTGAGTGAGCCGGGATCGGGGCCTGTGGAGGGTCTACCTGAGGCGAAGAGCCCAGTGGCTGAGTCCAGCCGATGTCTCTTCAGAGCCTGGTACTTTGTCCTGATGCGGATCATGGCTTTCAGCTCAGGGGATACCAGCGAGGGCCTTGGGGGGATGGGCTTGGCCTTCTGCTCCTCTGAGAAGCTCCCTGAGCTGTCCTTGTCATCTCCCATCTGTCCAACAACAAGAGAGAGAGATGGATAGGACAGAGGGACAGGAGTGCGGATACAGCATGGTGTGGTATTTTGTATTTATATTTATTAAGGATCCCCTTCCTGGGGTCCAGCAAGCCGCTATGTTCACACAAAGGACAATCAACGTGTAAGAAGCAAAGTTTGTCTGAAGAAGAATATGCTTCACTTCACACTCTGTGTTAATTCATTAGTTCATAGTGTCTGCTCAATGACAGGTACACTTTGCACTTGTGGCTATCATGTCTCGTTCAGTGCAATATTTTAAACTTAAAATATACTCCCATCTTTGATATTAGCTGTGTGTCTATGAATCCCTATAGCAGATGAGGCAGGATTGCGTGACTCCTGAGGTTTGGATGATTTTGGCAAAATACAGGAGTAATTATGTATCATTAAGATTTGGTTTTGGCACATGATGGCGTGTGTGTCTGTGTATTTATAGAGGATGGTTGCAGGTGTGTGTGTGTCTCCTCAGATTCCTCAGGCAAGACAAGTGTTTACAGATTCTTAATCTCGCACCATACTTTGACCCCACAACGACCCTGCATCAAAGTCAAGTTCTTAATTGGTAAACTCCCTGTCACCTGGTGCAGACAATGTTGACATTAACCTCCACTTGACTACAAACACGGCTGACAACCACCCCATGACCCCAGAATGACCCCAATACTTTATTGCAAACATTCTCCCCTGTAATTTATTTATTTATTTTTTATTTCACCTTTATTTAACCAGGTAAGCCAGTTGTGAACAAGTTCTCATTTACAACTGCGACCTGGCCAAGATAAAGCAAAGCAGTGCGATAAAAACAACAACACAGAGTTACATATGGGGTAAAACAAAACATAAAGTCAAAAATACAACAGAAAATATAAAATATATATACAGTGTGTGCAAATGTAGCAAGTTATGGAGGTAAGGCAATAAATAGGCCATAGTGCAAAATAATTACAATTAGTATTAACACTGGAATGATAGATGTGCAAGAGATGATGTGCAAATAGAGATACTGGGGTGCAAATGAGCAAGTAGTTGGTGAACCAGGCGAGGCAGTCATTTGAGAAACCAAGGCTATTTAGTCTGCCAATAAGAATGCGGTGGTTGACAGAGTCAAAAGCCTTGGCCAGGTCGATGAAGATGGCTGCACAGTACTGTCTATTATCGATTGTGGTTATAATATCGTTTAGGACCTTGAGCGTGGCTGAGGTGCACTCATGACCAGCTCGGAAACCGGATTGCATAGCGGAGATGTTACGGTGTGATTCGAAATGGTCGGTGATCTGTTTGTTAACTTGGATTTCAAAAATGTTCGAAAGGCAGGGCAGGATGGATATAGGTCTGTAACAGTTTGGATCTAGAGTGTCACCCCCTTTGAAGAGGGGGATGACCGCGGCAGCTTTCCAATCTCTGGGGATCTCAGGCGTTACGAAAGAGAGGTTGAACAGGCTAGTAATAGGAGTTGCGACAATTTCTGCAGCTAATTTTTAGAAAGAAAGGGTCCAGATTGTCTAGCCCAGATGATTTGTAGGGGTCCAGATTTTGCAGCTCTTTCAGAACATCAGCTATCTGAATTTGTGTGAAGGAGAAGCGGGGGGGCATGGGCAAGTTGCAGCGGAGGGTGCAGAGCTGGTGACCGGGGTAGTGGTAAGCCAGGTGGAAAGCATGGCCAGCCGTAGCAAAATGCTTGTTGAAATTCTCGATTATTGTAGATTTATCGGTGGTGATAGTGTTTCCTAGCCTCAGTGCAGTGGGCAGCTGGGAGCAGGTGCTCTTATTCTCCATGGACTTTACAGTGTCCCAAAACTTTTTGGAGTTAGTGCTACAGGATGCACATTTTTGTTTGAAAAAGCTAGCCTTTGCATTCCTAACTGCTTGTGTATATTGGTTCCTAACTTCCCTGAAAAGTTGCATATCGCGGGGGCTATTCGATGCTAATGCTGTACACCACAGGATGTTTTTGTGCTGGTCAAGGGCAGTCAAGTCTGAGGAGAACCAGGGGCTATATCTGTTCTTAGTTCTGAATTTTTTGAATGGGGCATGTTTATTTAAGATTGAGAGGAAAGCACTTTTAAAGAACATCCAGGCATCCTCTACTGATGGAATGAGATCGATATCCATCCAGGATACCTGGGCCAGGTCAATTAGGAAGGCCTGCTCGCTAAAGTGTTTTAGGGAGCATTTGACAGTGATGAGGGGTGGTCGTTTGACCGCGGACCCATTACGGACGCAGGCAATAAGGCAATGATCGCTGAGATCCTGGTTGAAGACAGCGGAGGTGTATTTAGAGGGTAAGTTAGTCAGGATGATATCTATAAGGGTGCCCATGTTTACGGATTTAGGGTTGTACCTGGTAGGTTCCTTGATAATTTGTGTGAGATTGAGGGCATCTAGTTTGGATTGTAGGATGGCCGGGGTGTTAAGCATATCCCAGTTTAGGTCACCAAGCAGTACGAACTCTGAGGATAGATGGGGGGCAATCAATTCACATATGGTGTCCAGGGCACAGCTGGGGGCTGAGGGGTGGATTTTTAGAAGTAGGAGCTCAAACTGTTTGGGCACAGACCTGGATAGTATGATAGAGCTCTGCAGGCTATCTGTACAGTAGATTGCAACTCCACACCCTTTGGCAGTTATATCTAGTCGGAAAATGTTGTAGTTGGGGATGGACATTTCTGAATTTTTGGTGGCCTTCCTAAGCCAGGATTCAGACACTGCTAGAACATCAGGGTTGGCGGAGTGTGCTAACGCAGTGAATAACTCTAACTTAGGGAGGAGGCTTCTGATGTTAACATGCAAAAAACCAAAGTCAACAAATGATAGCTCCTGGGGAGTAGGAGTGATACTGGGGGCTGCAGGGTTAACCTCTACATCACCAGAGGAACAGAGGAGGACTAGAATAAGGATATGGCTAAAGGCTTTAAGAACTGGTCTTCTAGTGCGTTGGGTACAGAGAGTAAAGGGGGCAGATTTCCGGGCGTTGTAGAAAAGATTCAGGGCATTATGTACAGAAAAGGATATGGAAGGATATGAGTACAGTTGAGGTAAACCTAAGCGTTGGGTAACAATGAAAGAGATAGCATCACTGGGGGCACCGATTGAGCCGGTCTCGGCGTGTATGGGGGGTGGAACAAAGGAACTATTTGAGGCAGTTTGAGAGGGACTTGGGGTTCTACAGTGAAATTGTATAATAAGAACTAACTGGAACAGCAATAGGCAAGGCATATTGACATGGGAGAGAGGCATAAAGCAATCACAGGTGTTATTCGAGAGAGTTAAGACAACAACTGGTAATGGCGATGAAAGTTTGAGCTGAGGCTAAACAGATAAACAGGACAGGGTACCGCGTAAAGGAACAGTCCAGCAGGCATCAGCTGTGCAGCTGAGTGATCATAAGGTCCAGTGAACAGCAATATCTGAGTCCGAGAGCAGTTCGAATTGGTGCTACAGCACTGGCTAGCAGGAAGCACGGCTGTTGTTTGCGTGTGCTAGCGGGCCGGGGCTAGCAGATGGATCTTCGTGGTCGTCGAAACGGGAAGCCTGTTGAAACCACAGACGATTATGTCGGCAGATCAGTCGTGATGGATCGGCGGGGCTCCGTGTCAACTCTAGGAGGTCCCGTCCAGTTGACAGAGAGGTAGATAGCCGGGAGATGGGCCTGACTCGAGGCTAGCTCAAGGCTGATTAGCCAACAACAACATCCATTTGGTTGCAGCTAGCTAGTTGCGATGATCTGGAGTTAAAGGTCCAGTGATCCAGTGATTCCGGCAGAAAAAAAGATATGTTCTCGGTCGATAACACGCTGTGCAGACAGTGCAGACTGGCCGATAATATTCCAGGCTAGAGCTGGCTGGTAGGTGGTGCAGGCCACGGACAATGGTGAAAAACCGCTAACGGTGGCTAATAGCAAGTAGCTAGTTAGCTGGCTACTCCCATCCAGTAGACAGAGAGGTAGATAGCCGGGATATGGGCCTGGCTCGAGGCTAGCTCAAGGCTAACTAGTGCTTGCTTCGGGGGTAGTGGTTATTATCCAACAGCAACATCCATTCGGTTGCGGCTAGCTAGTTGCGATCCGGTGTTAATGTCCAGTGATTCAGTTATTCCGGCAGAAAATCTGATGTTCTGGGTGAAAACCGCTAACGGTGGCTAATAGCAAGTAGCTAGTTAGCTGGCTAGCTAGTTTCAACTGGAGATTCTAGATAAAAGGTAAGTCAATAATAGAATCCGTTCCACATTGAGTGAGGCGGGTTGCAGGAAAGTATATTTAGTAGAAGGATGAAAAGTGTGATAGGGAAATATGTACGAAAAATACAAAAAGAAATACAAAAAACAGGCTATTTACACAAACACACACATAGTACACGACCGCACTGCTACGCCATCTTGGATATATTAAGTTTGATCAGATGAACCAGTTACATTTTCCCATTTAGAAAATGAGGCCACAAGCCTTTTGCATAGTGCTATTTACTGAGTAATAACTTTGCATTAGACTAGGTTGCACAAAGAGGAAGTGAGTTTGTGATGCGATCTTTAGCTGTGAAGTGTCCCACGCTTTAATCTGGGTGTAATATAAAGTTTGAAACATAAAATACATGAAGAATTGCATGTGTTGATGCATGGGTGGGATGTCTGTGTGTGTAATGCTCCCCAGAAAGGAATGCAAACTTTAGAGGTTTAATGTTTACACATGATGCAGAACCGTCTATGTATGCAAATATTATTTAACAACTGGAGGAAGAGAGCGGAACGATAGAGGGAGAAATGCCGAAGAGCCAAAAAAAGATGGAAGTGTGGATATAAATATTGACGCTTACATGGGAGAGATGTTTCCGACAATGCAGAAAGGGATAGTAACACAAAATAGGAGAAATGGGGAGTGATTGACAGAGTAAAAGGGAGAGTGAGAGATAGATGGCATGTATCAAGGGTTGAAAGAGAGAAGGCAAGGATGAGAAGGGATGTTGGTGTTCGCCTTACCGTGGTGACAACCGAAGAAGGCAGCAGTCTCGACTTGCAGAGTGTGAATAAGGAGGCAACACAACTGTGCTCGTCCGAAAAGATGACACACGGACAGGCTGCACCTGTGTCCAGTGATGCTCACTTGTCCTCCCACCCCTGCTCTCACTCCTCCCTCTCTCACTCTCCTCCCCCTCTCACTCTCCTCCCCCTCTCACTCCTCCCCCTCTCACTCCTCCCCCTCCTCTCTCATCCAAGGCTCTTCTTTTCTAGTGACCAAACCATTGGTTCCTGACAGTTAGAAAAACAAACATCCCTTCACATACACTATTCATTGCCTACATCATCATTTCCAAATGGATCGTCATGAAAAGGGAAACCCTGTGTGTGTTTGTTTAAGAGATTGAGTAATGATTATGTTTCTCTCTTGGGGATGGCTCCCTCCGAACCCCCCTCCAAACACAGTCTCCAAGTACACCATATGTCTCTGATTCAGAGCCACAGTCTCACAGTCATGTGATTCAGTAAAGATCAAATAATGACAAGTACTTTCACTCCCAAATAGTTCCCCTCCACACAGGCCAGATTTGCATTGCTGGATCCAGGCCTTTATGTGCTATGCCCAACAAGCCAGGTAAAACCAGGTATAGCCAGGGGATACAGAATGCTTTCTCATCCATCAGGTATGTTGACTTGAACAACGAATAAATCCTACCTGATCTGTGTTCTTTGTTACTGTGAGGTTTGTATATCTACCCTTTATCTTTGTGTGAGATAATTCTGATTTCCAATCTCACAAGGTCTTCAGTTGGCAACCTTATCAGCTATGATTTTCATTTCCATGCAACAGCAGAGATAAACACATGTAACAGAGCAGTCTTTATTTTTTTCAATGTTGGTGTGTCCCTCCCTGTATGACTGACAGATAAATGTGAGTGGTAGTCTGTCTCCGTGCTATATCATAGTGTGTGGTGGGCGTAGGCACCGGCCCCACCTTGGTAACTGTACTGGCATTTAAACAAGTATGTCTGTATCCATGGAGCTGGTAATGGCTAGTTAATACTGCTGAATGAAAACTGCACCACCTTTCACAAACGTATTGGGTGACACAACAGCGACTCGTGTAGTTCACACATTAATACTAATACATTCATAAATAAATTTTACATTTTAGTCATTTAGCAGACGCTTTTATCCAGAGCGACTTACAGTTAGTGAGTACCATAAATTTTCAATACATCGAATTTATCACATTGCTGCATGCTCACGTGAACATACACAGACAGACAGGCAGACAGACAGACACAGACAGGCGGACAGACACAGACAGACACAGACAGGTGGACAGACACTTTCTGTAATAAACCCCTCAGTGTGCATGTGATCGTCTCCGATTTTCTGTGGCTTTGATTTGAATCCAATGTAAGCGTTAATATAGCTAACCAACTAAAGCCGCTGCTGACGGCCTGTACCCTGTCATTTACATTACATTTACATTTTAGTCATTTAGCAGACGCTCTTATCCAGAGCGACTTACAGGAGCAATTAGGGTTAAGTGCCTTGCTCAAGGGCACATTTACGTCATTTAGCAGACGCTCTTATCCAGAGCGACTACAAATTGGTGCATTCACCCTATAGCCAGTGGGATAACCACTTTACAGTGGAGACTGTCCCCTGGAGACTGTCCCATGTCCCCTGGAAACTGTCCCATGTCCCCTGGAGACTGTCCCCTGGTGACTGTCCCCTGGAGACTGTCCCCTGTCCCCTGGAAACTGTCCCCTGGAGACTGTCCCCTGGAGACTGTCCCATGTCCCCTGGAGACTGTCCCCTGTCCCCTGGAGACTGTTTGCCTGCTCATTATCTTAACTTTCAGCTGTTTAGATTTCATGATCAAAACAGAGCCGCTTTTGTTTTGATGCTCCCAATTTTCCCCCTTAGTGTGGTGGCGCTGAGTCCCGGCACACACACACACACACAGAGTAGGTGTACACACACACACACACACACACACACAGAGTAGGTGTACACACACACACACACACAGTAGGTGTACACACACACACACACACACACAGTAGGTGTACACACACACACACACACACACACACACACACACACACACAGAGAGTAGGTGTACACACACACACACACACAGTAGGTGTACACACACACACACACACACACAGTAGGTGTACACACACACACACACACACAGAGTAGGTGTGTACACACACACACAGTAGGTGTACACACACACACACACACAGTAGGTGTACACACACACACACACACACACAGAGTAGGTGTGTACACACACACACACACACACACACACACACACACACACACAGTAGGTGTACACACACACACACAGAGAGTAGGTGTACACACACACACACAGCGTGGGCGTGCTGATGAGTCTTGTTTGTGATTGGGGTTTAGAACATTGGAGGAAGAGAATTATCCGGAGGTTTTGTGAGTGCAGTGACCTCTTTCGGAACAGTGTTTTTGCCAGAGAAGACAGGGCATGGAGCGACACTCAGTCCCCATCACCCACACCAAGAACCACTGTGTCAATGCCCACTGTTTTGCTTTTTGTGTAATTTGTTGAAACCATACAAAGCCTCTTGTTGAAGTGCAAAAGAGAAGATCTTTCAAATCTCAAATGTTTTGCCAAATTCCCATGGTGGACAGAATGTCAGAACTTATCCGACCCACGTAGGACAGGAGGACCATTCATTGTGGCCCAGCTCACAGCTCAACGCACACCACACACACCCCCACACACTCACATGCGAAGGGAGTACCCCGCCCTGTCCTATGAAACATACTCTCAAACCCCACACCATGCACTCACACACAAAGGAAACCCCTAGATGCCCCCCCTGTCCTGTCCTATCAGAAACTGCTCACCCAATGGCTGGACTTCTGACCAATGGCTGGACGTCTGACCTCAATGACTTCATTCCCAGAAACCACCAGGATTTAGAAAAAACTAAATGTGGGCTGACGTGACGGCACGGCTGTGCAGCTCAAGACACGGAACTAAATCAATTTATTTCCTTGGTATTTTTACCTAAGGAGAGTTTCTATGTGTCAAGATTAACTGGAATCCATTGTACAGTTATCATTAATCTGCCACTACAAACCACATCTAACTCTGGCTATAAATCATAGGCGCATGTAGGGGCGCGCATGTAGGGGCACGCACCCAATTGGGTGGTTTGTAGTGGCTGATTAAAGATAACTGTACAATGGATTCCAGTTAATCTTGACACATAGACTAGTAGTTTCAGGGTGAGGAAACCTGAACCTCTCCTTAGGTAAAAAATACCAAGGAAATAAATGGATTTAGTTCCGTGTCTTGAGCTGTCCAGCCGTGCCGTCACGTCCGCCCACATTTCATCAGGTTTTAAAATCCTGAACTTCCTTTTTGGGGTCATGGGGAATGTTTGATCTAAAAGTGCATGTGATGACAGTGGTTTATAAGGCAATATGTCATCCAAAATGTTTACTGATCATGTAAACATAAATCAATGTACAAAGGCAAAGAGAATAGCCTAGCGGTTAAGAGCGTTGGGCCAGTAACGGTCACTGGTTCGAATCCCTGAGCCGACTAGGTACAACATCTGTTGATGTGCCATTGAGCAGGGCACTTAACCCTAATTGTCACTGTGGATAAGAGCGTCTACTAAAATGTAAAATGTGAATGTACCACTGGCAGCAATACTGTGTGCAGGATTCTTTTTCCAATTTCCTCATTGTTAACATCTCTAAAACGTGGATCTCATGGGGACATTGTCTTGTATGCAACGCACCTCTGCTGGCTACATTCTTGACTGGCATCCACCTAAAACTTGAACCAGAATCCAATGTATTACTCTGTTACTGCAGGTGCTATGTAAAACATTCTGTATATGCTATGATGACCAAAGACAGTAACTTGACTGGTCTCTTGTCTTCATTCATTTGAAAATAACCTACGTTATTTTGTGGAAACTTTTCTGGTCGTACCACATTTCAGAGGTCACTAGAGGAAGAAAGAATTGTCCACACGTCTAATTATAGATTCTTATCTTAGGTTTGTGGTGTGCAGAGCAATAAGTCATTTGTTATGAATAGCGAGAATAGCAAGGTTCATTATTGAAATAAAGGAACATCTAACCTTAAGATGGAATAAATGAGGAACATCTAACCTTAAGATGGAATAAATGAGGAACATCTAACCCGTGAGATGGAATACATGTTCCTTTATTTCACTGCAGAGACAGTGCTGACCTTCCTCTGTTTTCTATTAATTGAAGAATAGAAGGCAGAGTCTCGAGTTCTTTTTTACTTGGATCGATTGATAACTGGACATTCCCATACCAAGGCCAACTTCCCGTGTTACAAAAACCCAAATCCACTGAGTTACACTTCCTGTTTTGTCATGCTTCCTCTGACCTCTCCCTTCCCACAGATATATTTCTCAATCTCTTACATTCCCGTTACAGATCTTCCTATCAGGCAGCAGCAGCTATGTCATTATTTTAATTTACCTGCTCTTCGTCTGCCAGTGAACTGGTCAGTCAGTGGCCAGATGAGCTCAACTTGAAACAAAGCTCTGTATTTTTCCATGACATGTGTGACACACATCCGCTAGTGGAGCGCATCAGTCCACTGTTCAATGGTGTACTGCCATCTGGTGGAGACCACAGAGAAAGACACATCTGAACGTCTATAATTAGCATCCCTTATTAGTAGTGCCACTTCATTGTTATCACGGTGTAATGTTACTGAATATTCACTTTGAATATAAATATGATATTATACAACCAAGTCACCCTACTGACACATCTAAGCCAGTCAACTTCAATGAAACTCAGATGGGACGAACACAATGAACACCAAAGCCATGTCAACTTTATTTCAAGTTTAGGAAATGCAAATCATTTGCCAGAGCAACATTTGACAAATAATGTATATCCAAAGCACGTAAAATATAAAATATTTTCAATATAAAATAAATAAATAAAAAATAAAATAGATAATCATAAAACCCCGATACATGTGAAAGCGTAAACTGTACAGCACAAATAACCCATAGAAAATGTGACAATTGTGAGCAGACAAAATCCAACAGTCAGATAAACAAATACTATGTCTCTTTCAGCTGGATATTAACCATTCCTTGAAAAAGAGGTGTATGGAAAGGGGGATACCTAGTCAGCTGTACAACTGATTGCATTCAACTGAAAGGTGTCTTCCACATTTAACCCAACCCCTCTGAGAGAGGTGCGGTGGGCTTCCTTAATCAATGTCCACATCTTCGGCGCCTGGGAAACAGTGCGTTAACTGCCTTGCTCAGGGGCAGAACAACAGATTTGTACCTTGTCAGCTCGGGATTCGATCCAGCAACCTTTCGGTTACCGGCCCAACACTCCTACCCGCAAGGCTACCTGCCGCCCCATAATTGGTATAAGCAAACATACTAACTCCACATTTCAATCTTGAACCTCTTTCTACATTGATATTTTTTCCGCCAACCGAGACCTCAAGGTTTCTAAAACCAATTCTCTCCAATATCCTAACCCTAACTGTGTTCCCAAGTCACACAGTGATACTGCAGTTTCTTATTCAAAAAGGTCACTGTGTATTTGCATAGCCAGTCGCCATTGATTTGCATTGAAGTACGTGGAGTGTGTTTACTGTGGACGGAAACCTGGAGAGGACAGCAGGCTATTATATTATGGCCTGCATCACATGACCGTCTGTCTGCAAATAAAAAGCCACAGAGGGAAATGTGGTACACAAATTCAGCAACTACTAAAAAATAGATACAAGTGGAGAGACTAACATAATAATGGTTATTTGGAACTTTAAAAAAATGCTAAAGCTGTTACAGTAGATAGTAGATGCCTGGTAACAATAACACCTCTCTCTGAGGTCCATCAGGTCCTCTCTCTGAGGTCCATCATGTGCACTGTAGTGAGCGTCCACTTTCTTTGCTCCATTCTGATGACGGTGATATTGTTTATAGCCATTTATATGCGAGGAGGAAGATGATGATGCAAGTAAGCAGCACCATCATCATCACCGCTGACACCAGGAGGGAGGCTCTGCATGCTGGTCTACGAAACAGTCTCATCAGCCCCCCGAGCCTTCCTCCCTGCCCCGCCTCTACGTCCCCCCTCCCACTGCCTCCTGGGGAGCTAGGCAGCCCCACATCCAGAGAGTGACTAACAGAACGCAGCGAGTTCAGGGGGGGGGGCCCATCGGTGGTCCTCTTCACCTGCAGCTTGCCCTTGTTGCGGTTGAAGCGGATGCTGTAGACGCGCTGCATGGCCGCGGGGAGGTAGGAGAGCACGGCTGGGTCCGTGGTCAGCTTGGGCAACCCCAGGTCAGGCAACGGGGTGAGTCCCCGGCACAGCGGGCACTGGATGCAGTCCGGCTTGGCCGACTTGACATTCATACGGGCCAGGCACTCCAGGCAGAAGGTGTGATTGCACTGGAGCATCTTGGGAGTGCGGAAGACATTGTTGAACTGGCTGAAGCAGATGGCACATTCCAGGTCTGGGGCGCCCTCGTCAAGCGGGGGCTGGAAACCCAGGTCAGGCTCCTGGTAGGGGTCCATGGCTGGGACCGGTGGGCAGCAGTGGGAGATCAGAGGAGCCCTCAGCATCAACCGGAATGTAGGAGGTCAGCTGCCACGGACATGAGACCGCTGGCAGCCTGAGGAGGACACAACATTGAGGTGATGCACCTGTGACATGGCACCTCTTACCCAGGGGGCGTATTCATTAGTGCACACGTTTTGTTAACGAAAAATGTTTTGGAATGAAAATGAGCATTTGTTATTGGACAAGTTCAGGTTAGTCCCTCCCGGTTTTGGCCCGTTTGCTTCCTAGTGAATATAACCCCAGGGAAGTAAGGTAATGTCAACATAGAAATACCATTGATAATGAAGGAAACGTCTCAGTGCAGAGCTAATCTCCTATTCGATCTGTAATCCCTCCCGTAGATAGGAGGCTGTGTTACACAAGAGGGTGTAGCAGCAGCTAATCATCATTCGCCTACAGAAAAACATGTGTTCATCACACACTGGGTATGTCCCGATTATCTCACCTTCCTCCGAAAGTGTGCAATTATTCACTTCCCTTCACTGATTTGAAAAGGAAATGACAGGAAATGTGGTGGAAACTCTCACTAGCCCATAAATGCAGTAAAAGGGGTCAATGGAACGCAGCACATTCAACAAATCTGATCTATTGGTTATTAGTCAAAATCCGTCACGATTGATGTATTGTAACAGACCCACAATGTGGTTACTAAAGTCAGATTTTGATATATTTTGGCAGTTTTTTTGCTGCACAACATTTAGAAGTTGTTCCCTTTTCAAGTTTAGAATAAGTGACTGCTAAATGCTAACTCCCATTCGTATAATCTGGTTAGCATAGTTAGCATACTGAAAACGGTGGTGGTAGTCAGTCGTTTTTTTAACTGTAACGCAGTTGAATGGTTAAGATGGCATGAACATGTGTTGGGCTTGACATCCATACAAGCATTATACTCCAATTTTAACCTCAACATAGTGTGACATACACAAACCATAACCTAAATGTAGGTCCATTTTTCTGGGGGGCCAATGAGGAGTCGGGACCTTTCCCCACGTGTTTCCATGGCATTTCTATTATTTTGGTTGAGTTTGATTACCGCATCTATACCTCCACCAATCCGACGCTTTTAGATTTGTGGGAAAGAACGAACAAAGTGCAAACTTCATGAGAAAGGAGATATTATCTGGACACTCACTCAGAAAATGTTCCTGTTTATTGAGGGAGCATCATTTTTATTTAACCTTTATGTTGCCAGGGAGTCAAAGCTGAGACCAAGGTCTCTTTAGCGCCACAATATACATCAAAATACAGTATACACATTAAACTAAACATCCCATATTCACATTAAAATACACATTATAGAGGCAACAATTCTTCAGATATTAAAGTGCATTGGAGATCATTCCACACGGTTTTGAAATAGACAAGATGGCAGTGCACACATTGTTGGATTACTTCATGGAGCAAAAACATTTTTTTATTTAATTGAACTGAGCATTTTAAATTCAAAACAACCTGCAACTACACGGCCTTCAAAGCTGGAACGTGTCGTCTTCCAAGTCAGGAATTGAGGAAGTAATCGCCAAGTAAAGGTTTGTCGAAAATATTCTCTGCGCTACGCTTAACATTAGCTACCTAATAACACCTATCAGCTGGAGCCACATTAGCAATGGTCTGACTTTAAACATATTTTTAATAGCTAGCTTAATCTGTGTGTGAGAAGCTACCCCTCAGAATTCTATGTCAATAGTAGCCCAGTTCCATTACATTACACATAAGAGTCATTGGACGAAGGCGGCTTCTGTAAGGGGAGGGGGAATTTTGTTAAGAGCCGCCGCGATGCTCGGTCTGAAAATTTAACACACATCGCTTTGCCGTACGATTTTGGAAGCATAAGGACGTCATCTTTCATATCAGTGAGAAAAAGAAAAAAAAATTGAAAAAGAAAAAAATGGATACACACCTTTATAGGGTTCCCACACGGCCATATTTCCATGTTACGGCGCTTGTTTACGGAAAACAGACGGAAGACAGAGTGGCCTACCTGTGCTAATTAGCTACCTGCGTCTCCCAACCCCTGTGTGTAAACGGAAGACACAAATGCGTTGTCACTGAAAAATACTGTTGGCTGCAAATTTTGAATTTGTGAAATAATTTTGGTGTGATACGAAAGTAGAGGATTTTATGTTTCTAGAACCGTACCGCAATTGAGAATCGATTCACGTTTAGATGGAGTATTTGGCTTCCAGTTCACCCTTTAAACAGAACATGTAAGTTCCTTGGACTATAAGGAGTAACGTTAGGTTCCTTTAGTCTAATACTGAGCTATGTCAATAGGTATTGTAATATGGCTCACCAATCTAACTGCAAAGACCTTGCTGCAGTGTCTCCTTGAGTGTTCTTAAAATGCATGCAAGGTGAACATGTTTTTAGGTGGTTTAATTTAAAGCATGCACCCCTCTCACATTTATGGGTCAAAGAAAGTAGTCATAGTAACACATTTTGGTTATTGTGTGCAAAAGGTTAGGACAACTTTAGTTCCACCATCTACCACTATACTAGTATAGGCTATTAGCTGACATTCCTTATGAAGTAGTCTATCAACTCATAGAAATACATGCAGAAAGGACTGATGGATCATGTGTAGGCTACATCACCCGAGTGAGAAACACATTCAAGTTCATATTTCTTACAGTTCAGGCAAGGCAACATACACCAATATTCAGTTTCCATAAACCCCCTGAGAAACAGGCCTACTTACTGGTAAAATTGGTGAATCTGGATAACACGACAGTGTGTATTCCGACCTACATGGTAAAAAGAAAGAGGAAATGTTAGGCTACATCGAATGTGTGGAACTGGAATAAAATCCTTATTTGACAGGTGTGAGGAGGAGTGACATCCAATGGGCCTTTTGTCCTGAAAGCTGCAGAGAAGAAATACAAGCCTGCTTTCGTCACTTCTGAAAGTTGTAATCCCACGAGTCCAATTTAAAAAAAGAATGGTTATGAAATGTGGAATGAAAAACTACAGCTGAAGTAGTTTACCATGTCTCTCATATAGTCCTGTTAGTTTATAATATAGTTGCCGATGAAGGGCGAGCGCAGGCAGATCTCCTGGAGCAAGGTCATAGCGGGCGCTCCTCCAACCAAACTGTTGATCTTTTGGTTGTGACGCTACTTTGCTTCAACTCAGCTCCCTTGCTCTCGGCTTTGTTTAAGTCAATATTTGAATACTGCTACAATATGAGGAAACATGTACGGGGTAGCTAGTCAAATGAGCGACTCGGAAATATTAGACCCATCTGTGTAAACGAAACATTCTTGGCTCTGTGAGAGAGCGAGCGGCCATCAGTGGGTAGTCATTTGGAAATGCCCAAATCTAATATTGCGGTTGTTGCACCAGTGGCGACTTCATGTTGATTAGCGAGTCGACCCGCCAACTCCACATTGTTTAATATAGGCTACATTAGTTGTCTTGGAAAGAAAAATAAAAAGTGTCTGTCTGTCATGGGCTGTAGGATAGATAGACACTACGCTATGAAGTTACTATTATTTATTATTATTTATTAGTTATGCAGTACAGGATTTTATAGAAATAATTGGATGTCCAAAAACCCGCTTGCTTGGCAAAACATTTTGATGAGGATAATTCTTGTGAAATGTGAGTAGTAAGCCTACCTACAAATGCTTCGGGTGGCTGTTCATGTTTTTGAAAATGTTCATTGGCGGCAGATGAGGACAGGAGAAATGTAAGGAGGAGGGTGAAGTTGCCCCTAGACACTGATCTTTGGTCAGTTTTGCATTTCCCCAACTAATGGCTAGGGTTAGGATTGGGGGAGGAGAAGCTGACCCTAGATCTGTACCCATGGGAAACTTCACCCTGGAGCAGCAGGTAAGGACAGGTGAGACCTGTCTTGTCTCTGTCACCCGCATCGTTTTGAGGGTGTCCACTAAGGACTCTTGAGAGATGGAAGCGTTGTCATTCCATTGTCAAATCCACTGGTGAAATTAGTGAATGTGTTGGCATTGGTAAAAACAAAAGACTGACATAACAATCCAATTTATTAAGATGAAACATAAAAGACCAACACAGACAGAGCTAACACAATGGGACCCACACACACACACCTTCTCTTATTCTGTTCAAATATGGCTTACATCCCAAATTACACCCTATTCCCTGTTTAGTGCACTACTTTTGAACAGGGCCCATAGGGCTCTGGTCCAAAGTAGTGCACCATATAGGGTATAGGGTCCCATTTGGGATGCATCCAAAGGAGACTCAATGGGATGGTTAGATTCTAACCAAGAGCATCATTGATTATTACACAGAACAGTGCCACCTCATGCTTGTGGCTCCTCATCGTACCACTCATTAGAACGTATCAGTTGACTCTGAATGACACTGACGCAATGTCTGTATGCATACGGAACAAAAATATAAATGCAACATGCAACAATTTAAAAGATTTTGCTGAGTTAGAGTTCATATAAAGGAAATCAGTCAATTAAAATAAATTCATTAAGCCCTAATCTATGGATTTCACATGACTGGGTGCAGCCATGGGTGGGCCTAGGAGGGCATAGGCCCACCCACTTGGGAGCTAGGACCAGCCAATCAGAATTAGTTTTTCCTCACAAAAGGGCTTTATTACAGACAAGGTGCACCTGTGTAATGATCATACTGTTTAATCAGCTTCTTGATATGCCACCGGTGGATGGATTATCTTCTCAAAGGATACGTAAGGGGACGTAAGCATTTTATGCATATGGAACATTTCTGGGATCTTTTATTTCAGCACATGAAACCAACACTTTACATGTTGCGTTTATATTTTTTGTTCAGTGTATGTTTGTATGACACCAACAGGCTCCTGAACAGCTTCTATCCCCAAGCCGTAAGATTGCTAAATAGCTAACAAAATGTCTACATTGGCTTTCTGAGCTGACCCGTGTATTTCTCCATGCACACTCACAGGACTCTACACACACTCACTTATACTGGCTCTACACCCACACTCAGTCATCATATACACTGCTGCTACTCTGTTTATCATATATCCTGATGCCTAGTCACCTTACCCCTATACATATCTACCTCCATCACTCCAGTATCCCTGCACATTGTACATATGGTATTGGAACTGACCCTGTATATAGTCACCTTCCCCCTATACAGTGCCTTGCCAAAGTATTCATCCCCCTTGGCGTTTTTCCTACTTTGTTGCATTACAACCTGTAATTTAAATGGATTGTTATTTGGATTTCATGTAATGGACATACACAAAATAGTGGTGCGTGCATATGTATTCACCCCCTTTGCTATGAAGACCCTAAATAAGATCTGGTGCAACCAATTACCTTTAGAAGTCACATAATTAGCTAAATAAAAAATAGTCCACCTGTGTGCAATCTAAGTGTCACATGATCTGTCACATGATCTCAGTATAAATACACCTGTTCTGAAAAGGCCCCAGAGTCTGCAACACCACCAAGCAAGCGGCACCATGAAGACCAAGGAGCTCTCCAAACACGTCAGGGACAAAGTTGTGGAGAAGTACAGATCAGGGTTGGGTTATAAAAAAAATATCCAAAACGTTGAACATCCCACAGAGCACCATTAAATCCATTATAAAAAAAATGGAAAGAATATGGCACCACAACAAACCTGCCAAGAGAGGGCCGCCCACCAAAACTCACGGACCAGGCAAGGAGGGCATTCATCAGAGAGGCAACAAAGAGACCAAAGGTAACACCGAAGGAGCTGCAAAGCCATGTAAGAGACTCCCCAAATATCTGGAAGAAGGTACTCTGGTCAGATGAGACTAAAATTGAGCTTTTTGGCCATCAAGGAAAACGCCATGTCTGTCACAAACCCAACACCTCTCATCACCCCGAGAACACCATCCCCACAGTGAAGCATGGTGGTGGCAGCATCATGCTGTGGGGGTGTTTTCCATCGGCAGGGACTGGGAAACTGGTCAGAATTGAAGGAATGATGGATGGCGCTAAATACAGGGAAATTCTTGAGGGAAACCTGTTTCAGTCTTCCAGAGATTTGAGACTGGGATGGAGGTTCACCTTCCAGCAGGACAATGACCCTAAGCATACTGCTAAAGCAACACTCGAGTGGTTTAAGGGGAAACATTTAAAAGTCTTGAATAGTTATGCATGCTCAAGTTCAGTTTTTTTTGGTCTTATTTCTTGTTTGTTTCACAATTATTTTTATTTTGCATCTTCAAAGTGGTAGGCATGTTGTGTAAATCTAATGATTAAATTCCAGGTTGTAAGGCAACAAAACAGGAAAAATGCCAAGGGGGATGAATATTTTCGCAAGCCACTGTACATATCTACCTCTATCACTCCAGTATCCCTGCACATTGTTAATACGGTATTGGAACTGACGCTGTATAAAGCTTCTTACTTTCTCCTGTTCTTTTTATTTCTATTTCTCGTGTGTTTTTGTTCTACCTTATTTTTTGTGCTACATTTCGAGCTTACGAGAAAGGCATTTCATTGTATTTGTACACATGCCATTCAAACTTGAAACTGAAATTTAAACTATGGGATGTGTTCCCATCAGAATGTGTTAGCCATGTACCTGGCTGTTAACTGCTGTATAAATGTCTGTTGACCCTTTCACGATGTGTTGGTATAGTATATCTCCTTGTCTATCCGATTCCTCTGAGGTAACTATCTACAGCAGGGATTCCCAAACTGTTTTTGCCCGTGACCCCACTTTGATGGGGATTTTTTTTTCCTCGCAACCCCACCATGTAAAAAAATAAAAAAGTGATGTAATCAACTGCCAACGTTAACGTTTTAAATTGGGGCTATGACAGTCTATTTCAAATCAGTCTGACAGAACCATTGACAGTATTTCAATCTGAAGGACATGGTTTGAAATGACTGAAATGCATCAAAGGTATTGGGAAATTCAGAAGATCATCAGCCAATCATTTTATACTGTATGATCTTCTGTGAAGAAAATAATTTCGTCATTGATGTCCCCCCCCCCCCCCCAGTCTGATTTAGTGCCTGGTCTTGTCCATTCTGTTCTAATGAGTCCTGCTTGTGGCCATTGTAGAGGGGAAGCCACATACGTGTTCCTGAGAGTCTTATCATTCAGTGATGGGGTCATAATATTTTGTAGCTTAAACCTTTCAAAAGATATAGCCACATTTGTATGAAGAAAACAGAAACCTCTCTGTTTATTAGAACCGTATCTAGCGGCTACCGGAGGTTCTATTAACCACTCGCGATATTTTACATTTTATTTCAGTTTCTCTCGAGAACCCATTTTTTAAACAGGCGACCCCACATGGGGTCGCGAACCCTAGTTTGGCAAACGCTGACCTACAGTGTGGCAGTATCTCAGTCAGTTTAATACATTACATAAGTAAGATTTTGCCAGTGTAAAAACAGAGTATGTCACAGAAGTCGAGTATCACAATCAGGGTTCGACATTAGCACTGCCGAGTTGCGCTGTAGCTCAGTTGGTATAGCATGGCGCTTGCAACACCAGGATAGTGGGTTCGATTCCCGGGACCACCCATACGTAAAAAATTTACACTTTTGGATAAAAGCGTCTGCTACAATGTGGCATAAATTGTTATTATATTAGTAAATGGGCACGTGAAGCCATTTCAAATAAACTGTCAGAGAATCTAAGTGTCAATCTCCTCCTGGGAAGTTTCACCCTAGTTTGGCCTAAAGTAGACATTTTACATGACTGGGGTGTATTCATTTGTGGTAAACCGTAGCAAACAAACGTTTTGCAACAAACATTTGCGTTTATTGGACAAGTTCAGTTTAGTCCCTCCACGTTTCGGCCTGTTTGGTTCCTAGTGAATACACCCCTGCACTAGACGGTTCATGATTTATTTATTTATTATAGTGGCCTGTGGTTACAGTTTTTCCTCAAAACTATCTGATTAACGATTCCACAATTGTCTACTTACAGTTAGTAATTTGGCTAATTGTATTTGCTAAAGCTATCACGATCCGCTCAGCCTCCAAACATCCAAAACATTTCTGTTGTACCAAGACATCCCAAAGCAATTAGCCCTCGCCTGATGCTCTGAGTGCAATGTCCAGAGCTCTCCCTGATTAGAATGACTCGCAGGGGTCTTCTCCCGTCGGCTGACCCAGGGATGGTGTCTCCTGATCAGGTCCTTCTGGCTTAAAGGGTCCCACTGGCCTGGAGGTCTGTGTAGCCCACAGTGTAGGGGATCTAGGGCTTGGGGTTACCATGCCGGCAACGGTCCTGTGCCCTCATCAAAAGCGTGCCACCTCCTTTAGGTCCAGCCCATCCGTGCGATGGTGGAGCACGTGGAGCCCTGTGTTGAAGCTGGCACACAGCAGACTGCTGGAGTCACTCGGGGCCAAAGACACCAAAGGACCTGACCCATCCAGGGCCAGAGTGGTCAGACACGCTTCAGAGAGACAGACAGAGAGACAGACAGACAGACAGGAAAATAGGAAAGAACCAAGAAGAATAAACATAATGAGAAGAGAGAGGCCGTTTAGCTCACTGTGGTAGGGTAGGGTAGCATAGATCAGGGTAGGGCAGGGTAGAGCAGGGTAGTGTAGGGTAGCGTAGGGTAGTGCAGGGTAGGGCAGAGTAGTGTAGTGTAGGGAAGTGCAGGGTAGCGTAGGGAGGTACAGGGTAGTGCAGGGTAGAGTGTTACCTGCAGTGTTTTGATCCCAGATTTTGACTGAACAGTCATGAGAGGAGGACGCTACGAGCGCAGGGCCCCCGGGGCTGGAGGGCAGGAACACACAGCAAGCAGTGGTCTCCCGGTGGCCCCGGTACTCCACCACCTTACAGCCAGGCTGCCTGAGGTCCCAAAGCTACACACACAAAACACATGAGTGATGTGGGTGTGGGATTCACACACTAACGATACGCCGTAGTAATGGGCTTCATTTCAACTCTACCCTTCTACAGGAGTGTGCACTCGTACACTCCCCCCCTCATGGACTTAAAAAGGGATGGACAGGTGTGAAACTCCCTCCAGCACCAAACCAATGCCTTTCATTGCACATAAGGGTGAGTGACCAAGTGCACAGTTCTGGAGCAGGGTAGAGAATTGGAAACCCAGACAGGGTTGAAAGGTTCTCACCGTAGCCTCACAGCCTTGGCCTCCGAAGCCATTGCTGCTGGACAGGAGATGATTACCGTTGGCGCTGATGTCACAGTGTGTCTGTATGTATTGCTTGGCTGGGAACGTGTTCGTGACCTGCCAGGTACGACTGTCCCACACCCTGCACATTCAAATACATGTATCAACCTGGAGCTATAGGAGGACGGGCTCATTGTAATGGCTGGAATGGATTCAATGGAATGGTATCAAACACATTAAACATATGGAACAATAGTTCCGTTCCAGCCGATACAATGAGCCTGTCCACATAGCTCCTCCCACCAGCCTCCTCTGACTGCATTACACACAGTAACACTGTTAGTGATCACACCCTGAGGAAGGACTACCAACAGCATAATACCTATTGCCCGGGTGCCAGTCTGTTACGGCTCTCTTGGTATGCAAAACATGTTTGGCTTGACATTGAAGTAGACCAACAGATCTGGGACCAGGCTATAAACAACTTACCTGATGGTTTTATCCTCGGACGTCTGAACGATCGAGCTGCTCTCAGGTACCCAGCAGACATGAGTAACCTGAAAAAGAGTCCAGCTCTATATGGATGATCACACGGCATACTGTTTACAATACTTTTTTTGTGTATGTAATAATATAACGTTTAGTAGTGTGCAAGATATCTACATTTTTGTCTGCTTTAAATGCCAGGACGTCATACTCATTTTCCCTTTTCATGTAGTGTGAATTCCTTAAAGGGATATTTTTACTTAAATATATATTTAGAGTATTTTGTTTATTAGTCCCCTGTTGATATGATCCCAAAAATGTTGCATGTCAGCAGTAACATTTTGAAAATAGAGCACTTTCAGTACAAAGCAAAAAAGTGTGATGGTGCAAAATGCATCATATTATGCAAAATGCATCATCACACTTTGTGACCTTATTACTAAACCGTGTTCAAAAATAGTATGCAGTACTGTTAGTGCCTAGTAAATACTTATCGTAAACAGTATGAAGTATGAGAATTCGGACAGTGTATGAGATACCATCCTACCTTTACAAACCCTTTATAGTACCCTCAAATCAAGGCATAGAAGAGTCACTTACCAGGTTTCTGGAGACTGTGTTCTTATGTACACGCTCGCCAGACTCAATGTCCCAGAGGCACATAGAGTTGTCACGGGAACCAGTGCACAGCCTCGACCCATCTACCGAAAAGACAAGTATGGTTTACACACACAGGTATTCATTATGGTGTTTTATAAGGTGAAGTGTTAATGCAGGTGTTTGAGGGGTGTAGGGTGAAGTTGCCCCCCCTACACGCAGATTTTCCCCACTAATAGTTAAGATTGGGGGAGGGGAATCTAATCCTAGATCTGCAACTAGGGGAAACTTCACCCTGTTTCTACCTGGACTGACGGCCAGCCCGTTGACCACCAGCTCATGGCCACAGAACTCCTGGATGGGCTCGTCCCCCTGGTTGAGGTCCCACATCATAACACTCTTGTCCCGAGACGCGCTGAAGATCCAGGTGCTGCCAGGAAAACACTCCACCTGGGAGAAAGAAAGGAGACTCGATAATTAGATACAGAATATCTACAAACACACACAAAAAAGGTATCGTACCGAAATGTCAACAACAATAAATGTGCAGAGGTAACATCGTGTGTGCGGGAGATATGAGTATTTTTCTACTCTGTTACTCCCAGCAACACAATATCTATTCTAAAGACTAATTCCAACTACCTCAGAGTGTTTACCTTGGTAACCTCTCTGTTGTGACCTTGGAATGACTGACATAACTTCCCTCCTCTCCAGTCATACACAACCACTGCCTGGGAGGGGGAAAGACACCAGACAGATTAGCAGCCAGTTTCCTGTACTATATTGTCACTCATGTAAAACACCTGCATTAAACCTAGTCAATTTACTCACCATGTCACCTCCTCCAGACACACAGAGGTCAGAGGTCAGGTTGGTGACACAGTTGACGGCATCCCGGTGGGCGGGTTCATACTGTACCACCTGACTGACAGCAGCATCCTCGCCATCGCCTTTGGTCGCCCTGCAGAGGCACAGTAAAATTACACCCCAAGAATAGCCTTCAATTATCTATTAGGCCTATTTGAGGTATGTTATGGGATTGTTACAATCCGAACCAAGCACTGCACAGAATATCTGATCCATAAAACAACTGTGGTAAGGCCTATATCTGGAGTCTGTCTTAAGCAGGTTTTTAGATATGGAGTCACTCAGCCTTTGTTGATGTAGCTGGCTGTCTTACTTGTACAGTTCAGAGCGCGACCGTCGGAACTTGCTCTGAAGTTTCCCCATGTTTGTGTCAGAACAACCTGGCTGTGGAAGCAGGCAGGGCTACCACCCAGGTCCCCAACCCATATGAGCAGATTAGGGTACTGTTATTCTTCAACTGTCAACCACCTTCTGCTGAAATATCAACACAATACACAGATTATTGCAACATGGACCCACTCTCAGTCACTTGACACCATTACAGTAGTCTACCTATTCAACTGTGTGATGATGTAATGTAAACACTCCATGAGCTAAATAAATAAGCCGGGCGACAGATAGAAGAAAGCTTTATTCAGGAAGGAGGGTTAAATCCTATTATGATTACTGCCACATCGCATTAACCAAACCCGACGACGACACAACTTCCATAGCTGTAGCAGCGCTATTCGGACACACATTCCAGGTTAACGGTACTTCAATGGTAAACAGATCAAATTATTTTTTACAGTGACTTGTTGCCGAGCTAAAACAGGTGGTGGCAAGCCAGATCGATCTTTGCTTACCTGCCCAGCTGGGGTGCGTAATTGGCTGTGACTACTAAGCTAGCTAGCTAGCTGCGGGCTGCTAGCTAGCTTGCTAACTTAATCTTGTTTTATCTCTCATGCCACGAGAGGTGAATGAGCTAGCTAGCACGCGACGACGCATAATTGTGAAAAATTTGACGACTTTTACTCCCTTATTCTCACAGATAAACTGTACTCCCGTTCCGGAAATTCGTAAACTTTCGCCGTAGATTGCCTCAAAAAAACAAATTATTCGCCGCGAACTCGCAGTATTCACTTCCTAGCGACGCGTTCCCTGTTACCAGGCGAACTGAGGTCACCTGACACGGAGGGAGGAGCAACTTTGACAAAATAGCTTTCTTGTTGTCCACTACCAAATAAAAGTCCGTGCTCTCATTTTGTGTGATTTGTGCGTTTGTGCAATTAGGCTAGTGGCGTGGGAAGGCCCCCGTAAGATGATGTAACCCAATATTGCAAGCTCTTATATTGCTAAAACTATTTGCCCTACATACATAAACAAACAACATTATGATAAATTAAAGCATTTTGGAAATATAGTCCTGTAAACACAAAGATACAATAGGAGGAAATATCAACTATTCATATTTATGATGAATGTAAACTTCACTTTTTGTAGCTCTCATTTAGTGCTGTATGGTCCTACCTGACAAAAATACATACAGTAACAGGTTTTTAAACATTTTATGTTGTGGCTACTGTAATCTAGTCTGAGTACCAGTTATGTGGCAGTCCAGTCCCATGGTCTAGTAACTGCCTGAGGGGATGACTGATGGTGGAGTGGGCCTATCAAGGACAGTTCTGGAAGATTCAGGATGGCATTGACATTGGAGAGGTTGCAATTCCTATGACATGTGAAGGTCCAATAAATTGATGGCATTTCTTGTCAATGAGTGTCAGGTTGTGTCGGTTCCTTGTAGTGAACACCTGCCTTGTGCGCTTGTTATGTGTGGTTCCATCCTCTCCATACACCATAACTATCACCAAGTCAACATGGCAATTCCAGGGCAGACAGCCAGGATGGTGGACATGATTGTCTGGAAGAAGTAATGTGCCAGCTCAACCCAAACAGGATAAGAGTGCACGGGAACATCCCAATGTGCATCACAAATGCATTGAGCCAACGGAAAGTCATGTTGGATTCAGGCAGACAAATTGGACTAGCAATGAATCAAAGTTCACTTCTAAATGATGAGGTGACTTAAGAGCCCAATCCTGTAGGGGCATGTTGTAGAGTGGGGGCAAGTTGTAAAGTTAGGGTGTCAGAGTCTATTGATCTTGGATTCTCTTTTCTTTCAAATCAAATCAAAGTCCATTGTCGCATACACAGATGTTATAGCGGGTGCAGTGAAATGCTTATGTCACCAACTCCTAAAAAATGCAATAAAATGTAAACCAAGTACACAAATAATCAAAAATGTAACAAGAAAGGGGCCTCCCGAGTGGCGCAGTGGTCTAAGGCACTGCATCGCAGTGTTGCAGCGTCACTACAGCCTGGGGTTTGATCCCAGGCTGTGTCACAACCGGCCGTGATCGGGAGTCCCATAGGGCAGGCGCACAATTGGCCCAGCGTCGTCCGGGTTAGGGGAGGGTTTGGTAGGGGGGAGGGTTTACTTGGCTCATCGCACTCTAGCGACTCCTTGTAGCGGGGCGGGCGCCTGCAAGCTGACCTCGGTCATCAGTTGAACGGTGTTTCCTCCGACACATTGGTGCAGCTGGCTTCCGGGTTAAGCTAGCGGGTGTTAAGAAGCGCGGCTTGGTGGGTCATGTTTCAAAGGACGCATGACTCGACCTTTGGCTCTCCCGAGCCCTGTTGGGGAGTTGCAGCAATGAGACAAGATTGTAATTGGGTTGCAATTGGATATCACGAAATTGGGGAGAAAAAGGGGGTCATATATGTAACAAGAAATGTTGGAACTAATCCTATTAACAACCCAAATAACACTGCAACAGTAATCCAAATGCTATCTAAATTATATGTACACTGAGTGCACAAAACATTAAGAACACCTGCTCTTTCCATGACATAGACTGACCAGGTGAATCCAGGTGAAAGCTATGATCCCTTATTGATGTCGCTTGTTAAATCCACTTCAATCAGTGTAGATGAAGGGGAGGAGACGGGTTAAAGAAGGATTTTTAAGCCTTGAGACAATTGAGATATGAATTGTGTATGTGTCCCATTCAGAGGGTGAATGGGCAAGACAAAATATTTAACTGCATTTGAATGGGGAATGGTAGCAGGTGCCAGGCGTACCGGTTTGTGTCAAGAACTTCAAAGCTGCTGGGTTTTTCACGCTCAACAGTTTCCCGTGTGTATCAAGAATGGTCCACCACCCAAAGGACATCCAGCCAACTTGACACAACTGTGGGAAGCATTGGAGTCAACATGGGCCAGCATCCCTGTGGAAAGCTTTCGACACCTTGTAGAGTCCATGCCCTGATGAATTGCGGCTGTTCTGAGGGCAAAAGGGGGGTGGTGCAACTCAATGGGGGGGGGGGGGGGGGGGGGGTGCAACTCACTGTGAGGTGAAGACTTTTGGAGGATGGCCTGGTGTCAAGAAGGGCAGCGAGGAAGCCACTTCTCTCCAGGAAAAACATCAGGGACAGACTGATATTCTGCAAAAGGTACAGGGATTGGACTGCTGAGGACTGGGGTAAAGTCATTTTCTCTGATGAATCCCCTTTCCGATTGTTTGGGGCATCCGTAAAAAAGCTTGTCCGGAGAAGAGAAGGTGAGCGCTACCATCAGTCCTGTGTCATGCCAACAGTAAAGCATCCTGAGACCATTCATGTGTGGGGTTGCTTCTCAGCCAAGGGAGTGGGCTCACTCACAATTTTTGATGGGTTCTGCTGGTGTACAGCAATCTTTAAGTCAAACCACAGATTCTCAATTGGATTGAGGTCTGGGCTTTGACTAGGCCATTCCAAGACATGTAAATGTTTCCCCTTAAACCACTCAAGTGTTGCTTTAGCAGTATGCTTAGGGTCATTGTCCTGCTGGAAGGTGAACCTCCGTCTCAGTCTCAAATCTCTGGAAGACTGAAACAGGTTTCCCTCAAGAATTTCCCTGTATTTAGCACCATCCATCATTCCTTCAATTCTGACCAGTTTCCCAGTCCCTGCCGATGAAAAACACCCCCACAGCATGATGCTGCCACCACCATGCTTCACTGTGGGGATGGTGTTTTTGGGGTGATGAGAGGTGTTGGGTTTGTGACAGACATGGCGTTTTCCTTGATGGCCAAAAAGCTCAATTTTAGTCTCATTTTTATTTAGTCTCAATAAAATGTAAAATATCGCGAGTGGTTAATAGAACCTCCGGTAGCCGCTAGATGCGGTTGTAATAAACAGAGGTTTCTGTTTTCTTCATACAAATGTGGCTATATCTTTTGAACGGTTTAAGCTACAAAATATTATGACCCCATCACTGAATGATAAGACTCTCAGGAACATGTATGTGGCTTCCCCTCTACAATGGCCACAAGCAGGACTCATTAGAACAGAATGGACAAGACCAGGCACTAAATCAGACTTGGGGGGGGGGGGGGGGGGGGGGACATCAATGACGAAATTATTTTCTTCACAGAAGATCATACAGTATAAAATGATTGGCTGATGATCTTCTGAATTTCCCAATACCTTTGGTGCATTTCAGTCATTTCAAACCATGTCCTTCAGATTGAAATACTGTCAAAGGTTCTGTCAGACTGATTTGAAATAGACTGTCATAGCCCCAATTTAAAACGTTAACGTTGGCAGTTGATTACATCACTTTTAATTTTTTTACATGGTGGGGTTGCGAGGAAAAAAAAAATCCCCATCAAAGTGGGGTCACGGGCAAAAACAGTTTGGGAATCCCTGCTGTAGATAGTTACCTCAGAGGAATCGGATAGACAAGGATATATACTATACCAACACATCGTGAAAGGGTCAACAGACATTTATACAGGAGTTAACAGCTAGTTACATGGCTAACACATTCTGATGGGAACACATCCCATAGTTTAAATTTCAGTTTCAAGTTTGAATGGCATGTGTACAAGTACAATGAAATGCCTTTCTTGTAAGCTCGAAATGTAGCACAAAAAATAAGGTAGAACAAAAACACACGAGAAATATAAATAAAAAGAACAGGAGAAAGTAAGAAGCTTTATACAGCGTCAGTTCCAATACCATATTAACAATGTGCAGGGATACTGGAGTGATAGAGGTAGATATGTACAGTGGCTTGCGAAAATATTCATCCCCCTTGGCATTTTTCCTGTTTTGTTGCCTTACAACCTGGAATTTAATCATTAGATTTACACAACATGCCTACCACTTTGAAGATGCAAAATAAAAATAATTGTGAAACAAACAAGAAATAAGACAAAAAAAAACTGAACTTGAGCATGCATAACTATTCAAGACTTTTAAATGTTTCCCCTTAAACCACTCGAGTGTTGCTTTAGCAGTATGCTTAGGGTCATTGTCCTGCTGGAAGGTGAACCTCCATCCCAGTCTCAAATCTCTGGAAGACTGAAACAGGTTTCCCTCAAGAATTTCCCTGTATTTAGCGCCATCCATCATTCCTTCAATTCTGACCAGTTTCCCAGTCCCTGCCGATGAAAAACACCCCCACAGCATGATGCTGCCACCACCATGCTTCACTGTGGGGATGGTGTTCTCGGGGTGATGAGAGGTGTTGGGTTTGTGACAGACATAGCGTTTTCCTTGATGGCCAAAAAGCTCAATTTTAGTCTCATTTGACCAGAGTACCTTCTTCCATATGTTTGGGGAGTCTCCCACATGCCTTTTGACGAACACCAAATGTGTTTGCTTATTTTTTTCTTTAAGCAATGGCTTGTTTCTGGCCACTCTTCCATAAAGCCCAGCTCTGTGGAGTGTACGGCTTAAAGTGGTCCTATGGACAGATACTCCAATCTCCGCTGTGGAGCTTTGCAGCTCCTTCAGGGTTTTCTTTGGTCTCTTTGTTGCCTCTCTTATTAATGCCCTCCTTGCCTGGTCCATGAGTTTTGGTGAGGGCGGCCCTCTCTTGGCAGGTTTGTTGTGGTGCCATATTCTTTCAATTTTTTTATAATGGATTTAATGGTGCTCCGTGGGATGTTCAAAGTTTCTGATATTATTTTATAACCCAACCCTGATCTGTACTTCTCCACAACTTTGTCCCTGACCTGTTTGGAGAGCTCCTTGGTCTTCATGGTGCTGCTTGCTTGGTGGTGCCCCTTGCTTAGTGGTGTTGCAGACTCTGGGGCCTTTCAGAACAGGTGTATATATACTGAGATCATGTGACAGATCATGTGACACTTAGATTGCACACAGGTGGACTTTATTTAACTAATTATGTGACTTCTGAAGGTAATTGGTTGCACCAGATCTTATTTAGGGGCTTCGTAGCAAAGGGGGTGAATACATATGCACGCACCACTTTTCAGTTTTTTTTTTTTTTTAGAATTCTTTGAAACAAGTAATTTTTTTCATTTCACTTCACCAATTTGGACTATTTTGTGTATGTCCATTACATGAAATCCAAATAAAAATCAATTTAAATTACAGGTTGTAATGCAACAAAATAGGAAAAACGCCAAGGGGGATGAATACTTTTGCAAGGCACTGTAAGTGTAATGAAGACAAGGATGCATTTTTTGGATAAGGATGAATATCTTGGCGATCCATATGAGGTCTCGAGGAAGGTGAAACAGGTGCTGGGAAAAGTGGAGTCAATTCGAGTGACCAGGCTTGTTCTAATTAATTGTATTTCTGAGGAACAGAGAGAGAGTGCAGTGGCAATCACAAGAATCTTGACATCCGAAGTGTTGTGTTTTGTACTTCAGAGCAGGTCACCTGTTAAGGGAGTCATCTTCGGGGTGTCGATGGAAGTTTAGGTTAATTACCTAAGGAAGAGAATACCAGGTGTGGTTAGTGCCCTTCGCCTGACCAGAATGGTGAATGGAGAATTGGAAGAAAGACTGTCGGTTCTTATTTATATTTTTTTTTACAGAGAACATCTTCCTACACATTTAAAGTTAGGATATATAAGGTATGCAGACCATTCATACCCAAAATACTACAACGTAAAAACTGTGAAGGATTTGGCCATGTTGCAAATGTGTGCAGAGGAAAGATGTATACTGAAGATGAACAAGATCAGTCCTCAATTGTGGTGGAGATCATGATCCAGAGTTCTTGGAGTGCCCTGTAAGGGTGAAGGAAGTCGAAGGTGGCGAAAGCCAGGATGGTCCATTGGATCTCGTATGTCGAGGCAACCAAACGAGTTAAGAAAGCAAGTGACAATGTTGAAGATATGACTGCGGATGCACCACAGTGAATGTGTGTCAAGCAAGACAAAAGGATGCTCTGTGTGTTAAAAAGGTGGATTTTTTTTGCATTCATTGCAACTGTTATTAACTCTACAGCACAAGTATCAAATACATCTAAAGAAGTTGGACATCATCGTGGCTGCAGTTGAAAAGTATCTGGGACTTCTGGAGTTCACAGTGGAATATCTGTAAGGGATTTTGGCAATGGGAGATGTGCCGCCCATAGTCTTTGGATATGTTTCCCCCCCACCCCCACTATGTTCTCTTTTTTGGGATCTTCATGTTTTCATCCCGCACAGTAGGTGGCGGCAATACACCTTTTTGGGTGTAGTCTGCTAATAAACCAAGAAGAAGAAGAAGAAGAAGAAGAAGCAGCAGCGTGTAAATCGGTGGAAATTATGCTTGTTTCTATGTCCGTAGATGATATTAAAGAAAATGTTAAGGGAACCCTAATTGATTAAGGCCAAAAGGTTGATCAGTAGGAATGAGTGTCAAAGAAATGAAAGCTTCTCAGTGCTACTGAGGTTTGAGAAGGTTTTTCCTGAAAAATTACAGATGGGATTCCTTAGTTTCAATGTCAGAGAATGTGTACCCCATCCCCATTGCAGTGTTTTAATTGCCAAAGAATGGGACACTGCTCAATTGAAAGGAAAAGAAACGATGCGCCAAGTGTGGAAGGGAACATGATTACGGTGAATGTGGGAACAATGAGAAAGCTGAATGTTGTAATTGTGGGGGGAACACAGCGCAGCATTTGGTGGATGCCAGGTGCAGAGAGGCTAGAGAGTCCCAGAGATATAGATTCACTTAAATTAAATCACATTTTATTTGTCACATTCACCAAATACAAAGGTGTAGACCGTGAAATGCTTACTTACAAGCCCTCATGATGTCTCTTATGTAGATGTAACAGGGTTGGCTATGTTTCCACTTGACACTGCAGAAATGTGTATTCAATGTTTATGTATTCCTATTGGTTGGTTGAATTTACATATCAATAAGATGTTATGCCATTGGTCATGCTTGCAGACAAGGGGGAGATCGCCAACATAAATTATTCCCAGTCTGATATTGATATAGGTCACGTTCTGAAATACTGTATTCTATTGTCATATTTACAATGTGTATGAGTTCACTGTGTCCTGATCTATACACAATACCCCATAATGTCAAAGTGGAATTATATTTTTAGAAAATGTTCGAAATTGGTAAAACATTTAAAGCTAAAATGTCTTGAGTCAATAAATATTCAACACCTTTGTTATGGAAAGCCTAAATAAGTTCAGGAGTAAATATGTGCTTAACAAGTCACATAATAAGTTGCATGGACTCAGTCTGTGTGCAATAATAGTCTTTAACTAGATTTTTGAATGACTACCTCATCTCTGTACCTCAAACATGCAATTATCTGGATAAGGTCACTCAATCGAGTAGTGAATTTCAAGCACAGATTCAACCACAAAGAACAGGGAGGTTTGTCATGCCTCGCAAAGAAGTCCATCGATTGGTAGATGTGTCAAAAATTATGTATATATATTTGTACGGTACCTGTTAGATATTGGGGGCATCCTGGGATGTGATTTGTATGTTATTGCTGTAAGAGCGAGTTAGCTAGCATGCTCTAATTGTAATGGTCAAATTAACACCCTGCTAATTCACAGTTATTTCCATGCTAACAGACAAATCACGAATCTACAGCCATCAACATACTATTGTCCTGTACATTTCATGTGCATCTTTGTGTCTATCGTAGGAATAAACTACAGATCAACTGGGATCGCTGGCTGGGCAGTCCTTTCTTTAAGAACACATCTGTTACACTGGTGCCGAGACCAGTCTTCTTGTCTTCGCTGGACAGCTGTTACACAGAGGCTGTAAAACAGATTGGTGAAACTACTAGCCGGACGGATGGACTACCATGGCTGCTCCCTTAGTAAGTGGACATACCGTCAGAACTGGTGGTTCTACTAGGGGGTTGGAAGGGTTTGGGGGATGGTGATGGTTTGTTAGAAGTTAGTAGGGATTTATTCGTTTATTTATTTATTGTTCTTATTAGTATAGAATTATGCAAACCGTTATTGAACACTCCAGCACAGTAGGTGGCGGCATGCAGCTTAAACGCTTATTTGTAGACCGCCATTATACCATAGAAGAAGAATGTTGCTCGTGACGTCATGGTGAACGTCACGACCTCACGGAAGTGCAGTGATGGCCACTCTAGACGAGTAGGACGATAATGTTTGTGTAGCGAAGGAATCAAATAACTAGACACCAACGTTCATAATTAACTTAACAACATCACTGATTGATTTTTAAAACGTTTGCTTACAACATATTCTCTCTGTAAGGCCTGGAAAAAGCTCGCTAGCTACACCGGGGACGCAGGACAAAATGTCCCTCTTCCAGTCGGCACTTGATTTCCTGGCAGGGCCCGGTGGCACTGGAGGCGCAAATCGAGACCAAAATGATTTTGTTGGGCAAATTGTGGAGCTTGGTGACATGAAACTGAGAATCAAAAGGGTTATAGCTGAAGGTGAGTTGTTATGTGTCAAGGTTGATAATCCGCATACGTCATATTTACATGACACTAGGCTAGCTAATGTTAGCTAACGTTAACTAGCTAGCAAGCTAGCCATACCTGTTGGCTAGATAACTGGTTTATTGTTAGCATCCTTTATCAGCTACCTAGAATACGATTTTAACAACACATCCTAGCTATTATAGCATTGGATTTTATTTGTTGTTGCGGCCAACTGTTCAGACAGCTTTGTTGACATGATAGGCAGGTGTCGACAAATTACGTGATGTACTGTAGTAAGGGTAGGACTAGTAACACGTTAATATACATAGTGGTACAGCTGTGCTGTCCATGTAGCTAATAATTAGTAGGTAGCTATTTGTTTAGAAATGTGTCATGGATAATATCTACATAGACTGTATACACACACACACACACACACACACACACAATCGAACTACCTAGTACCTACTTACATTTTAGATTTTAGTCATTTAGCAGACGCTATTATCCAGAGCGACTTACAGTTAGTGAGTGCATACATTTTTCATACTTACCCTTTTCTGTCCTCAGTACACATAACACATAAAAGAGAAAGTGCTTAGGTTTCAGTGGTAGTATCACCTCTTCTGAGAATCTTCACCTTAAAGTCTGATGTAGTGCAGTATTGTTCATGTGGAAGTTTAGAGAGACAGAGTCCTGTAGTGGTTCATGCCATCAAAATGGAGAACCAATTTCCCTTTTCTCACACACTTTCTCATCTCACTCTCAAGAGATCTTATATATTTCCTTATTAAGGAAAATATTTGTTCAATGTAATGTTGACAGTTTTAAAAGGAGTGTACGGACATCCCAAAAATGTAAATGCAGGCAGGGTACAAAAACGGTCATATGAAAGGAATAGAAATGCCCGCACAAAGGCCTGATGACGAAGACCTTCAGAACTTACAATGAACCAGACATTTACATTTTAGTCATTTAGCAGACGCTCTTATCCAGAGCGACTTACAGGAGCAATTAGGGTTAAGTGCCTTGCTCAAGGGCACATCGACAGATTTTTCACCTAGTCTACACAGGAGCATGCAACTGTGTTCTCATCCGAGGCACTTCATTTCATTGATAAAACAATAAAGATAGTTGACAATAAAGGATTGTTTTAAGACTGACTTTGAAATGATTGCAGGAACGCCACACCTCCCTGATTTGGTCCCGCTTTAATTTGGACCTTTGCATTGCCAGAGGCTACATTGCCCTCTCCATAGCTGTCATCAATGTCCTTCGGACAAGTAGGACAGATTTTTTTTACTTGTCCAAAAGCTCAAGCCAATTGTAACATCATTTTTACATCATTGTATGATGCAAGGAACCACAACAAAAATGCATTACTATCTTGTTTATCGTAGAGAATCAGACAAAAATGTAGTCTACACTTCTTTGCGAATTCAAGTCTCTCAAAATACAGCACTGCCCCTTTAAGGCTCGCCTGGAGGATGGTTGGCCTCACTTGGTAGCCTATAACATTTTGCAATATTACAACCAAATACTTGTCTTTATAAAATAATTAGGTTGAAAACAGACTCTGGGACGACAGATTCATACAACCAAAATTCATACAACCACTGCACATAAAAATAAAATCGGAAATGTGTTTAATTTCTTCATATTATAAGCTCAACAATGCGCACATTGCCATAGGGTCCGCATGAATGTTGCAAAATACAATTAGCGGAAAATACTTATCAAAAGCGCACACATGCACAAGGGGTTTCATGTGACAGAGATGAAAATATCAGTTAGAAATTAAAGGACAAATCCACCCAAAACCACTTGATTCTTTAATTTGCAGTGTTAAATAACACAAATATGTGAGAACAACATTTTTTGTGAACAAATGTTTCATTTTGCTGTTATAATAAGGTTGGTAGCAACATGGAAAATCGTTTCGGAAATCTGTTGCAGCTCATGTCGACTACAAACTCCTCAATGCTCTTTATATGGGCTAGGTAGCTAGCTAGCAAGCAAACATAGCTACACACAATAATACCTGAGACAATCTCAGCATGTAAAGTAGCTAGTTAGCTGTAAAATCGCCTAAAAAAACTGCGCTATCAATTTAGGAGTCTACAATCTCACCATGTTCAATCTGCAGATCGATGTGCCTCACAGAGTTGAGTCTGGCATTCGCAATGACAGATACAGTGCATTCAGAAAGTATTCAGACCCCTTTACTTTTTCCACATTTTGTTACGTTACATTCTTGTTCTAAAATGGATTAAATTGTTTTTTTCCCTCCTCAATCGACACACAATACCCCACAATGACAAAGCAAAAACAGGTTTCTATAATTTTTAGAAAAATGATTAACAATAGAAAACTGAAAATATCACATTTACATACACTACCAGTCAAAAGTTTGGACACTCCTACTCATTCAAGGGTTTATCATTTTTACTATTTTTTACATTGTAGACATCAAAACTATGAAATAACACATATGGGATTATGTAGTAACCGAAAAAGTATTAAACAAATATATTTTATATTTGATATTCTTCAAATAGCCACCCTTTGACTTGATGACGTCTTTGCACACTGGTAAAAGACCAAGTCCATATTATGGCAAGAACAGCTCAAATAAGCAAAGAGAAACAACAGACATGAAGGTCAGTCAATACGGAAAATATCAAGGACTTTGAAAGTTTCTTCAAGTGCAGTCGAAAAAAACATCAAGCGCTATGATGAAACTGGCTCTCATGAGGACCGCCACAGGAATGGAAGACCCAGAGTTACCTCTGCTGCAGAGGATAAGTTCATTATAGTTACCAGCCTCAGAAATTGCAGCCCAAATAAATGCTTCACAGAGTTCAAGTCACAGACACATCTTAACATCAACTGTTCAGAGGGGACTGTGTGAATCAGGCCTTCATGGTCGAATTGCTGTAAAGAAACCAGTACTAAAGGACACCAATAAGAAGAACAGACTTGCTTGGGCCAAGAAACACGAGCAATGGACATTAGACCGGTGGAAATGTGTCCTTTGGTCTGGAGTCCAAATTGGATATTTTTGGTTCCAACCACCGTGGCTTTGTGAGATGCGTTGTTGGTGAACGGATGATCTCCGCATGTGTATTTCCCACCGTAAAACATGGGAGATGGAGGTGTTATGGTGTGGGGGTGCTTTGCTGGTGATACTGTCTGTAATTTATTTAGAATTCAAGGCACACTTAACCAGCATGGCTACCACAGCATTCTGCAGCGATACGCCATCCCATCTGGTTTGGGCTTAGTGGGACTATCATTTGTTTTTCAACAGGACAATGACCCAACACACCTCCAGGCTGTGTAAGGGCTATTTTACCAAGAAGGAGAGTGATGTAGTGCTGCATCAGATGACCAGGCCTCCACAATCCCCCGACCTCAACCCAATTGAGATGGTTTGGGATGAGTCGGATGGCAGAGTGAAGGAAAAGCAGCCAAAAAGTGCTCTGCATATGTGGGAACTCCTTCAAGACTGTTGAAAAAGCATTCCAGGTGAAGCTGGTTGAGAGAATGCCAAGAGTGTGCAAAGCTGTCATCAAGACAAAGGGTGGCTTTGAAGAATCTCTAATATAAAATATAGTTTGATTTGTTGAACACTTTTTTGGTTACAACATTATTTCATAGTTTTGATGTCTTAACTATTATTCTACAATGTAGAAAATAGTACAAATAAAGAAAAACCCTTGAATGAGTAGGTGTGTCCAAACTTTTGACTGGTACTGTATTTGATAGACGTTTTTGCGATCTAAAAGTCATATTCCTATTAACTTCCAGTGTAGTGAGAGCAGCTTTATAACAGTGCTACATCATACCGTCCGGATTTCTGCCTGCTTGAATGCAAATAACTCAGATACACATGAAAACATAAATTGACCCAGGGAACCGATAGTACATCACTCAGAGATGCTCGAAAACAATATAACATTCAAAATGGGTGAACCTTTCCTTTAAGAGGGGCGATCTAAAGATGCATCTAGCATGGGTTACTAATATGAAAACCAATACATCATTAGAAAAATGCTGGTTTCAATGGCATATTAAATGTTTATAAAACAATTACCTCAACTTTTCTATGGTTGTATTTTGGGTAGGCAAGGCTACTTTGAAACAAGGTAAGACAAGCTTCATAATATGACATGAAACGTCCAGGTTTTAAACAATTTAGGTTTATGGTTAAATAGTTTCAAAATGCTGATGGCCTCCGCTCAGATTCAAGGTGGGTGATGTGCGACAGGCACTGGCCTTCACTCACCGGTCTTGAGACCATTTGATTTGAATGAACCGTGCCTCGAGTATATCGACAGAATCAAGCCGTCAATGTTAATTATCCATCATTATATTTGTCAAACATTGGCGTTTGGCTTATATTTTTGTAATTAAAAGTCTCATTAAAGTTTGGCTACATTTTCTGGCGCCTCTCATGTCAGCATCGGTTTGGACATGAGGCTGTAGCCTTATCACCTACAGATTTGAAAAATAGATTTGAATATTATTCCAATGTTGGCCTCTCTGATCCAATTCTGATCCAAGTAATTGTTTAATATTGACATTTTTGTGTCATATTTTTTTTTACTTGTCCATTTCGGACAACTTAAATCTATATTCTTCTTGTCTGACAATAAAAAATAAAAAAAATGTCCCGGACAAGAGGACAAGCATTAATGTCGAACCCTGTAACTTCTTCAGGAAAACAGCCCTTATGTTGGAAACAAACATCATTATGTTGTCATCTAAAGTCACATTTATTTATTTATTTTCCAAGCTATTGCACCCAATATTTTACATACAGCAGGTTTTTAAAGGACCAAAGAGTTTGGACTGCTTTGTGTTTTCATTTTTACCATGGAAAAAATATTGCGATGCTGGTATCGTCCCGGCTCTAGTAAACATACTGGTATCGTCCAGTAAAGATGCTGGTATCGTCCCAGCCCAAGTAAAGACACTGGTATCGTCTCGGCCCTAGTAAATATGCTGGTATAGTCCCGGCCCTAGCAAAGATGCTGGTATAGTCCCGGCCCTAGCAAAGATGCTGGTATCGTCTCGGCCCTAGTAAATATGCTGGTATAGTCCCGGCCCTAGCAAAGATGCTGGTATCGTCCCGGCCCTAGTAAAGATACTGGTATCCTCCCGGCCCTACTAAAGATGCTGGTATCGTCCAGTAAAGATGCTGGTATCGTCCAGTAAAGATGCTGGTATCACCCAGCCTTAGTAAAGATGCTGGTATCGTCCCTGTCCTAGTAAACATACTGGTATCGTCCAGTAAAGATGCTGGTATCGTCCCAGCCCAAGTAAAGATACTGGTATCGTCTCGGCCCTAGTAAATATGCTGGTATAGTCCCGGCCCTAGCAAAGATGCTGGTATCGTCCCGGCCCTAGTAAAGATACTGGTATCCTCCCGGCCCTACTAAAGATGCTGGTATCGTCCAGTAAAGATGCTGGTATCGTCCAGTAAAGATGCTGGTATCACCCAGCCTTAGTAAAGATGCTGGTATCGTCCCTGTCCTAGTAAACATACTGGTATCGTCCAGTAAAGATGCTGGTATCGTCCCAGCCCAAGTAAAGATACTGGTATCGTCTCGGCCCTAGTAAATATGCTGGTATAGTCCCGGCCGTAGTAAAAATGCTGTTATCGTCCAGCAAAGATTCTGGTATCGTCCCGGCCCTAATAAAAATATGCTGGTTCGTCCCGACCCTAGTAAAAATACTGGTATCGTCCCGGCCCTAGTAAAGATACTGGTATCGGCCCAGCCCTAGTAAATATACTGGTATCATCCCGACTCTAGTAAAGATGCTGGTATCGTCCGGTAAAGATGCTGCTGGTATCGTCCAGTAAAGATACTGGTATCGTTCCGGCCCTAGTAAAGATGCTGGTATCATCCAGTAAAGAGACTGAATATAGTCCCTGCCCTAGTAAAGAGACTGGTATCGTCCCTGCCCTAGTAAAGAGACTGGTATCGTCCCTGCCCTTGTAAAGATACTGGTATCGTCCCGGCCCTAGTAAAGATGCTGGTATCATCCAGTAAAGATACTGGTATCGTCCCTGCCCTAGTAAAGAGATTGGTATCGTCCCTGCCCTTGTAAAGATAATGGTATCGTCCCGGCCCTAGTAAATATGCTGGTATCATTCAGTAAAGAGACTGGTATCATCCCTGCCCTAGTAAAGAGACTGGTATCGTCCCGGCCCTAGTAAAGATGCTGGTATCATCCAGTAAAGAGACTGGTATCATCCCTGCCCTAGTAAAGAGACTGGTATCATGCTTGCCCTAGTAAAGACACTGGTATCGTCCCGACCCTAGTAAAGAGACTGGTATTGTCCCGGCCCTAGTAAAGATGCTGGTATCATCCAGTAAAGAGACTGGTATCGTCCCTGCCCTAGTAAAGATACTGGTATCGTCCCGGCCCTAGTAAAGAGACTGGTATCGTCCCGGCCCTAGTAAAGATGCTGGTATCGTCCCGGCTCTAGTAAAGATGCTGGTATCATCCAGTAAAGAGACTGGTATCGTCCCTGCCCTAGTAAAGAGACTGGTATCGTCCCTGCCCTAGTAAAGAGACTGGTATCGTCCCAGCCCTAGTAAATATACTGGTATCGTCCCAGCCCTAGTAAAGATGCTGGTATCATCCAGTAAAGAGACTGGTATCGTCCCGGCCCTAGTAAAGAGACTGGTATCGTCTCGGCCCTAGTAAATATGCTGGTATAGTCCCGGCCGTAGTAAAGATGCTGTTATCGTCCAGCAAAGATTCTGGTATCGTCCCGGCCCTAATAAAAATATGCTGGTTCGTCCCGGCCCTAGTAAAAATACTGGTAACGTCCCGGCCCTAGTAAAGATACTGGTATCGGCCCAGCCCTAGTAAATATACTGGTATCATCCCGACTCTAGTAAAGATGCTGGTATCGTCCGGTAAAGATGCTGCTGGGATCGTCCAGTAAAGATACTGGTATCGTTCCGGCCCTAGTAAAGATGCTGGTATCATCCAGTAAAGAGACTGAATATCGTCCCTGCCCTAGTAAAGAGACTGGTATCGTCCCTGCCCTAGTAAAGAGACTGGTATCGTCCCGGCCCTAGTAAAGATGCTGGTATCATCCAGTAAAGAGACTGGTATCGTCCCTGCCCTAGTAAAGAGACTGGTATCGTGCCTGCCCTAGTAAAGACACTGGTATCGTCCCGACCCTAGTAAAGAGACTGGTATTGTCCCGGCCCTAGTAAAGATGCTGGTATCATCCAGTAAAGAGACTGGTATCGTCCCTGCCCTAGTAAAGATACTGGTATCGTCCCAGCCCTAGTAAAGAGACTGGTATCGTCCCGGCCCTAGTAAAGATGCTGGTATCCTCCCGGCCCAAGTAAAGACGCTGGTATCATCCAGTAAAGAGACTGGTATCATCCCTGCCCTAGTAAAGAGACTGGTATCGTCCCAGCCCTAGTAAAGATACTGGTATCGTCCCAGCCCTAGTAAAGATGCTGGTATCATCCAGTAAAGAGACTGGTATCGTCCCGGCCCTAGTAAAGAGACTGGTATCGTCCCGGCCCTAGTAAAGATGCTGGTATCGTCCCGGCTCTAGTAAAGATGCCGGTATCATCCAGTAAAGAGACTGGTATCGTCCCTGCCCTAGTAAAGAGACTGGTATCGTCCCTGCCCTAGTAAAGACACTGGTATCGTCCCGACCCTAGTAAAGAGACTGGTATCATCCCTGACCTAGTAAAGAGACTGGTATCGTCCCTGCCCTAGTAAAGATGGCTGGTATCGTCCCTGCCCTAGTAAAGAGACTGGTATCGTCCCAGCCCTAGTAAAGATGCTGGTATCGTCCCAGCCCTAGTAAAGATACTGGTATCATCCCTGCCCTAGTAAAGAGACTGGTATCGTCCCAGCCCTAGTAAAGATGCTGGTATCGTCCCGACCCTAGTAAAGATACTGCTATCATCCCTGCCCTAGTAAAGAGACTGGTATCGTCCCAGCCCTAGTAAAGATGGCTGGTATCGTCCCTGCCCTAGTAAAGATGTTGGTATCGTCCCAGCCCTAGTAAAGATACTGGTATCGTCCCGACCCTAGTAAAGATGGCTGGTATCGTCCCGGCCCTAGTAAAGATGCTGGTATCGTCCCAGCCCTAGTAAAGATACTGGTATCGTCCCGACCCTAGTAAAGATGCTGGTATCGTCCCGACCCTAGTAAAAATGCTGGTATCGTCCCGGCCCTAGTAAAGATGGCTGGTATCGTCCTGGTTCTAGTAAAGATACTGGTATCGTCCCGGCCCTAGTAAAGATGCTGTTATCGTCCCGGCCCTAGTAAAGATGGCTGGTATCGTCCTGGTTCTAGTAAAGATACTGGTATCGTCCCGGCCCTAGTAAAGATACTGGTATCGTCCCGGCCCTAGTAAAGATGGCTGGTATCGTCCCGGTCCTAATAAAGATACTGGTATCATCCCGACCCTAGTAAAGATGCTGGTATCGTCCCGACCCTAGTAAAGATGGCTGGTATCGTCCCGGTCCTAGTAAAGATACTGGTATCGTCCCGACCCTAGTAAAGATGGCTGGTATCGTCCCGGTCCTAGTAAAGATACTGGTATCGTCCCGACCCTAGTAAAGATGGCTGGTATCGTCCCGGTCCTAGTAAAGATACTGGTATCGTCCCGACCCTAGTAAAGATGGCTGGTATCGTCCCGGTCCTAGTAAAGATACTGGTATCGTCCCGACCCTAGTAAAGATGCTGGTATCGTCCCGACCCTAGTAAAGATGGCTGGTATCGTCCCGGTCCTAGTAAAGATACTGGTATCGTCCCGACCCTAGTAAAGATGGCTGGTATCGTCCCGGTCCTAGTAAAGATGCTGGTATCGTCCCGACCCTAGTAAAGATGGCTGGTATCGTCCCGACCCTAGTAAAGATGGCTGGTATCGTCCCGGTCCTAGTAAAGATACTGGTATCGTCCCGACCCTAGTAAAGATGGCTGGTATCGTCCCGGTCCTAGTAAAGATACTGGTATCGTCCCGACCCCAGTAAAGATACTGGTATCGTCCCGACCCTAGTAAAGATACTGGTATCGTCCCGACCCTAGTAAAGATACTGGTATCGTCCCGACCCTAGTAAAGATACTGGTATCGTCCCGACCCTAGTAAAGATACTGGTATCGTCCCGGTCCTAGTAAAGATACTGGTATCGTCCCGACCCTAGTAAAGATACTGGTATCGTCCCGACCCTAGTAAAGATACTGGTATCGTCCCGACCCTAGTAAAGATACTGGTATCGTCCCGACCCTAGTAAAGATGGCTGGTATCGTCCCGGTCCTAGTAAAGATACTGGTATCGTCCCGACCCTAGTAAAGATGCTGGTATCGTCCCGGTCCTAGTAAAGATACTGGTATCGTCCCGACCCTAGTAAAGATGCTGGTATCGTCCCGGTCCTAGTAAAGATACTGGTATCGTCCCGACCCTAGTAAAGATGCTGGTATCGTCCCGGTCCTAGTAAAGATACTGGTATCGTCCCGACCCTAGTAATCATGCTGGTATCGTCCCGACCCTAGTAAAGATGGCTGGTATCGTCCCGACCCTAGTAATCATGCTGGTATCGTCCCGACCCTAGTAATCATGCTGCCCATGTGTGAACTAATCTGTAACTAGACAGTCACAGTTTCTTAGGGATACCATGCCTGCCAGTAAGACTCCATAGTTGTTTAGTCAGTAACCCATTGATCTGGCTACCCTTTCTTTCACCTTCTTAGTGCTTTCACAACAAGTTTTTATAGGCCTAAGTATCGTTGATTTTTTTTTTTTACCATGTGCAATTTTCTATGATTTTTGGTCCCTTTGAGCTGGTGAAACACAGGATCTGAAGAGCCTTTTTATTCAGGTAGCAAGGAAGGCGTGGTAGTTGATTTACTGGTCACTATGACTACCCCCTGACTACACCCGACTACACCATGACAACCCTGGCTGACTGCTCTGCTCCACACAACATTGAGCTCATTCATTGAACGCTCTTGATGTCTCTCTCCTTTTCTCTCTCTCTCTCTCTCTCTCTCTCTCTCTCTCTTCTCTTCTCCTCTCCTCTCTCTCTCTCTCTCTCTCTCTCTCTCTCTCTCTCTCTTCTCTTCTCTTCTCTCTTCTCTCTTCTCTTCTCTCTCTCTCTCTCTCTCTCTCTCTCTCTCTCCTCTCTCTCTCTCTTCTCTCTCTCTCTCTCTCTCTCTCTCTCTTCTCTTCTCTTCTCTTCTCTTCTCTTCTCTTCTCTTCTCTTCTCTTCTCTTCTCTTCTCTTCTCTTCTCTTCTCTTCTCTTCTCTTCTCTTCTCTTCTCTTCTCTCTCTCTTCTCTTCTCTTCTCTTCTCTTCTCTTCTCTTCTCTTCTCTCTCTCTCCTCTCTCTCTCCTTCTCTTCTCTCTCTCTCCTTCTCTTCTCTCTCTCTCTCTCTCTCTCTCTCTCTCTCTCTCTCTCTCTCTCTCTCTCTCTCTCTCTCTCTCTCTCTCTCTCTCCTTACCCTTTCCTTTGACACCTGAGTTGGGGGTGTCTCCAGTCTACAGCCCTCCTCCAACCTTTGTCCCTTGCTCTGTCCTGGCTAACAGGTTTCCTGCAGCAGATAGGGCCTCCTCACTGGCTTGTGGAAGCAGCAGAGTGTTGGCGTTTGAGCAGGGCTTTATTTCATTACTGAGATACCAGGGCCGTAACATACCTCAGGCATGGAATGTTTATGGCGTTGTGCCAGAAACAGGGCACCTTTACATTCCTGTCCAATAAAGAGTGAGGAGGCCCTGCCTGCAGTGTTTCATGTTTCACAGAGAACAGACTAGTCTCTAATTTCAGTGGCCACTGTTTGGCATTAAGGAATTGGAGCAAATCCCCATTGACTTGAAGGGCGTATGCAAAATGAATAGTGAATTCTAATACTCCCCAAATGCAGGCAAAATGTTTTGCTCCAATAAATATTTGAGCTGTGTGAGCAGACTCTGCCGAGAGCACACCTTTCATTTGAAGGTTAACTGAGAACAGAAATGCTACAAATGAGTCATTCTAAAAACTACAGCAAACTGATGCTGCAATAACGCTGTCCGTGAAAAGGAAAACGACTCTAGGCTGCTCTGTTGACATGTGACAGAACGTCTTGCAATGTGAAGGATTTCGCAGCACAGTAGTGACTGAAAGGTCACTGGAATATGGGTGTAGTCTCCAGATTAGTGTTCCGGAGTCCACCTCTGTTTCATTGAGATAATTCTGAAGCATTTTGTCAGTTGTGACAATGTAGTGAAGTGCAATACGCGAAGGAAACCTTATGTTGACGTTTGACAACAATCACTATCAGATAACGTCTTAAATGAAAGTGAAAACAGTCAAGGTATTAGCATTAACAACACCAGGGCCCATATTCATAAAGCATCTCAAAGTAGGAGGGCTGACCTAGAGTCAGATTTGTGTTTTAGACCATAATTAGTAACATTACATGGACAGCGCGAGCCTGATCCTAGATCACCACTCCTAGTCCGAGACACTGTATGAATACAGGCCCTGATTGTCACTACGCAGGGTGAATAGCACTGAAGCGAGCTCTTGATGTGTTGGCTCTCTCATCCGGGCCATTGATCCCTCAATGTGTTTGCCTCTGCAGGTGGTTTTGCATTTGTGTATGAAGCCCAGGACACAAGCAGCAGTAAAGAATATGCTCTCAAGGTAAGCATTGATTTCCTTCACACGCGTTTCTGCCCACACCTTGCTAACGTAGGCTGGTTTAGACAATGGTAGCGTCCCAAATGCCACCCTATTCCTTACATTTGACCAGCGCACATAGGGTGCCATTCGGGACACATTCATTGTTCTCTGTGTTTGTTAAATGGTGAAATATCTGCCGTGTGTGTGTGTGTGTGTGTGTGTGTGTGTGTGTGTGTGTGTGTGTGTGTGTGTGTGTGTGTGTGTGTGTGTGTGTGTGTGCGCGCAGAGGCTCCTGTCCCAGGAGGAAGAGAAGAACAAAGAAGTCATCCAGGAGGTCTGCTTCATGGTATCCTTTTGAGTGGTCTATGTTCATGGAAACGTCGGAACACTGAACGTTCCTCCTAGAGAACATCCTTTAGTCAAGAAACGCCTAATCTGTCTGTCTGACTTAATAATCATTTTTGATAAAACAGACCAATCTGAATAAAGTAGACAATATTCTTTAAAAGTTCCGGTGTTGGTGTCAAATGGCAATAGGCATTTGGCTCCTCATACATCCACATTCATGCCCCTAACCTCTGTCCCTAACCTTTTTAAAACAGCCCCATTCACTAACGCTTTATTTCCATTGGCATTTGGGGTCGAATGTGGCCCTAATTTTAAAGCGCCAATGGAAACGGGGCTTAAGTGACAACCCAGTTTGATATACCAACCGTCAGTTCCTTTTCTTTGACCTGAGTGCTCTACAGAAAAAGCTCTCTGGTCACCCCAACGTGGTGCAGTTCAGCTCCGCAGCGTCCATCGCCAAGGAGGAGTCGGACACAGGCCAGGCTGAGTTCCTCATTCTCACAGAGCTCTGTAAAGGTACTACAGACTCCTCTGTGTGGTGCCGACCCCTCTGTGTTGCCGACCCCTCTGTGTGGTGCCGACCCCTCTGTGGTGCCGATCCCTCAATGTGGTGCCGATCCCTCAATGTGGTGCCGATCCCTCAATGTGGTGCCGACCCCTCTGCGGTGCCGACCCCTCTGTGTGGTGCCGACCCCTCTGTGGTGCCGATCCCTCTGTGTGGTGCCGACCCCTCTGTGTGGTGCCGACCCCTCTGTGTGGTGCCGACCCCTCTGTGTGTTGCCGACCCCTCTGTGTGGTGCCGACCCCTCTGTGGTGCCGACCCCTCTGTGTGGTGCCGACCCCTCTGTGTGGTGCCGACCCCTCTGTGTAGTGCCGACCCCTCTGTGTGGTGCCGACCCCTCTGTGGTGCCGACCCCTCTGTGTGGTGCCGACCCCTCTGTGTGGTGCCGACCCCTCTGTGTGGTGCCGACCCCTCTGTGTGGTGCCGACCCCTCTGTGTGGTGCCGACCCCTCTGTGTGGTGCCGACCCCTCTGTGTGGTGCCGACCCCTCTGTGTGGTGCCGACCCCTCTGTGTGGTGCCGACCCCTCTGTGTGGTGCCGACCCCTCTGTGTGGTGCCGACGCCTCTGTGTGGTGCCGACCCCTCTGTGTGTTGCCGACCCCTCTGTGTGTTGCCGACCCCTCTGTGTGTTGCCGACCCCTCTGTGTGTTGCCGACCCCTCTGTGTGTTGCCGACCCCTCTGTGTGGTGCCGACCCCTCTGTGTGGTGCCGACCCCTCTGTGTGGTGCCGACCCCTCTGTGTGGTGCCGATCCCTCTGTGTGGTGCCGATGCCTCATAGTGAAGTCACAAAGCTGTTAGAGTACTTCTAGTGGAATAAAAATCCTGCCTAAGCTACATCCACACTATGTTTTCTGTTTCGCTGTGCGCAGCGCTAAGAGAAGGGCTGAAAACCAAGCCTAACTCTTTCTCTTTGTTCTTGAGCGTAATGTGGATGTAGCAATATCTTCCAGAGGCCTATTTTGGAGTGTGTATTGACAAGCCTGTATTACAGTTTATACTTCTCTGAATATGCCTGATGTTATCAAGCAAATGTATGCGCTATAGTCTTCTACTAATAAGCAATACCTTTAAGGCCGGTTTCCCATGCACAGATTGAGCCTAGTTCGGAACTAAAAAGCATTCTCAATAGAGATTTAAAGATTCTCCATTGAAAGTGATTTTTTTGTCCAGGACTAGGCTTAATCTGTATCAGGGAAACTGCCCCATAATGATTAGCCAGTGATTAGCAATTACTTTGACTGGTACTCTCCATGTTGCTGATCAGGCTCTTCCTGTCTGCCTCCCCCAGGTCAACTGGTGGACTTCATCAAGCGGGTGGAGCAGAAGGGACCCATGTCATGTGACACGGTGCTGAAGATCTTCTACCAGTCGTGTCGTGCAGTGCAGCACATGCACAAACAGAAGCCTCCCATCATCCACCGGGATCTTAAGGTGAGCAGTTCAAAGCTCAACTCTCCCTCTAATTTCCCCTAGGTACAGATCTAGGATCAGCGTCCCTTTCCCAATCCTAACCTTAACCATTAGTGGGGGGAAATGCAAAACTGACCCAAGATCAGCATCTTGCGGCAACATCACCCTACTTCCCCTCTCAACTCCTGCCATGGCCAGTACCTCTTCCCTCTTTACTACACCATACTATACCTGGTACTTCTCAGCACTACCTTCCTGTACACGCCCTGTGGTCTCATCCCACTCCCTTGAATAGTGTCCCCCTCTCCCCATTCTCCTGGGTTTTGATTAGACGGAGTACAGCTTTTGTCAAACTTGACCTTTTCGCAGCAGGTTAGGAGAACGAACGCAGCAGGTTAGGAGAACGAACGCAGCAGGTTAGGAGAACGTACGCAGCAGGTTAGGAGAACGTACGCAGCAGGTTAGGAGAACGAACGCAGCAAATTAGGAGAACGAACGCAGCAGGTTAGGAGAACGAACGCAGCAGGTTAGGAGAACGAACGCAGCAGGTTAGGAGAACGAACGCAGCAGGTTAGGCGAACGTACGCAGCAGGTTGGGAGAACGTACGCAGCAGGTTAGGAGAACGTACGCAGCAGGTTAGGAGAACGTACGCAGAAGGTTAGGAGAACGTACGCAGCAGGTTGGGAGAACGTACGCAGCAGGTTGGGAGAACGTACGCAGCAGGTTAGGAGAACGTACGCAGCAGGTTAGGAGAACGAACGCAGCAGGTTAGGAGAACGAACGCAGCAGGTTAGGAGAACGAACGCAGCAGGTTGGGAGAACGTACGCAGCAGGTTAGGAGAACGTACGCAGCAGGTTAGGAGAACGAACGCAGCAGGTTAGGAGAACGAACGCAGCAGGTTAGGAGAATTGGTTAATGTTAGGAAAAGGGTTAGGGTTAGCAAAAATGCCAAAAAATCAACTTTTGATGTCAATTTGACATAAGCTGTATGCTATCTAGACATGACCATTCTCCTGTGGCCAGCTGTATGCTATCTAGACATGACCATTCTCCTGTGGCCAGCTGTATGCTATCTAGACATGACCATTCTCCTGTGGCCCGCTGTATGCTATCTAGACATGACCATTCTCCTGTGGCCCGCTGTATGCTATCTAGACATGACCATTCTCCTGTGGCCCGCTGTATGCTATCTAGACATGACCATTCTCCTGTGGCCCGCTGTATGCTATCTAGACATGACCATTCTCCTGTGGTCCGCTGTATGCTATCTAGACATGACCATTCTCCTGTGGCCCGCTGTATGCTATCTAGACATGACCATTCTCCTGTGGCCCGCTGTATGCTATCTAGACATGACCATTCTCCTGTGGCCCGCTGTATGCTATCTAGACATGACCATTCTCCTGTGGTCCGCTGTATGCTATCTAGACATGACCATTCTCCTGTGGCCCGCTGTATGCTATCTAGACATGACCATTCTCCTGTGGCCCGCTGTATGCTATCTAGACATGACCATTCTCCTGTGGCCCGCTGTATGCTATCTAGACATGACCATTCTCCTGTGGCCCGCTGTATGCTATCTAGACATGACCATTCTCCTGTGGCCCGCTGTATGCTATCTAGACATGACCATTCTCCTGTGGCCCGCTGTATGCTATCTAGACATGACCATTCTCCTGTGGCCCGCTGTATGCTATCTAGACATGACCATTCTCCTGTGGCCAGCTGTATGCTATCTAGACAGGACCATTCTCCTGTGGCCAGCTGTATGCTATCTAGACATGACCATTCTCCTGTGGCCAGCTGTATGCTATCTAGACATGACCATTCTCCTGTGGCCCGCTGTATGCTATCTAGACATGACCATTCTCCTGTGGCCCGCTGTATGCTATCTAGACATGACCATTCTCCTGTGGCCCGCTGTATGCTATCTAGACATGACCATTCTCCTGTGGCCCGCTGTATGCTATCTAGACATGACCATTCTCCTGTGGCCCGCTGTATGCTATCTAGACATGACCATTCTCCTGTGGTCCGCTGTATGCTATCTAGACATGACCATTCTCCTGTGGCCCGCTGTATGCTATCTAGACATGACCATTCTCCTGTGGCCCGCTGTATGCTATCTAGACATGACCATTCTCCTGTGGCCCGCTGTATGCTATCTAGACATGACCATTCTCCTGTGGCCCGCTGTATGCTATCTAGACATGACCATTCTCCTGTGGCCCGCTGTATGCTATCTAGACATGACCATTCTCCTGTGGCCCGCTGTATGCTATCTAGACATGACCATTCTCCTGTGGCCCGCTGTATGCTATCTAGACATGACCATTCTCCTGTGGCCCGCTGTATGCTATCTAGACATGACCATTCTCCTGTGGCCCGCTGTATGCTATCTAGACATGACCATTCTCCTGTGGCCCGCTGTATGCTATCTAGACATGACCATTCTCCTGTGGCCCGCTGTATGCTATCTAGACATGACCATTCTCCTGTGGCCAGCTGTATGCTATCTAGACATGACCATTCTCCTGTGGCCAGCTGTATGCTATCTAGACATGACCATTCTCCTGTGGCCAGCTGTATGCTATCTAGACATGACCATTCTCCTGTGGCCCGCTGTATGCTATCTAGACATGACCATTCTCCTGTGGCCCGCTGTATGCTATCTAGACATGACCATTCTCCTGTGGCCCGCTGTATGCTATCTAGACATGACCATTCTCCTGTGGCCCGCTGTATGCTATCTAGACATGACCATTCTCCTGTGGCCCGCTGTATGCTATCTAGACATGACCATTCTCCTGTGGTCCGCTGTATGCTATCTAGACATGACCATTCTCCTCCTCTTCCAGTAAGACTTCCCTCCCTCCCTGCTCTACCACTGCCACACTTAACTTTCAGACACTTGTTTGTCAGACTTTTTTTTGTTTTTTTCGTTAATCAGTGATGAAACACCATTGTTATGTGTGTGCTGTGACTGCAGAGTGCTGATGTAGGCCTCCGTGTTCTCTGGAACCCCTCTACCCCTCCCGCGGCCCTCACACTCACTCTGTTTCCTGACTCTCTAGTGGACTCAGGCATTGTTTAAGTGTTTTGGAATGGGAACTGAGAACCAGGTCAAACCAGAGGCTATACATTTGTGAATTGTTCGAGAAATGCTAGAGGAGCAGAGTTGACTCGATGCAATATTTTGATGTGCCCTGCTGTTTGACGGTATTCAAGTCTTTGATTTGAGGCTGAGAAGTATTGTGAAAATAAAGCACTGTGGAAATAAACACCCTGCTTCTAAAGCACTGTGGAAATAAACACCCTATTTCTAAAGCACTGTGGAAATAAACACCCTGCTTCTAAAGCACTGTGGAAATAAACACCCTGCTTCTAAAGCACTGTGGAAATAAACACCCTGCTTGTAAAGCACTGTGGAAATAAACACCCTGCTTCTAAAGCACTGTGGAAATAAACACCCTGCTTCTAAAGCACTGTGAAAATAAACACCCTGCTTCTAAAGCACTGTGAAAATAAAGGAATTGCTGCCTCTTGTCCTTGCTTTATTGATGTTTATCAGAATCACCTTTTTTTCGCCAAATAGATTTACATCTTCCGTGAATTTGAATTGGTGAAATGGTGCTGACATCGCCTTACAACAAACAAAATACCCAGACCGAATATAGAAAAACAAATGTACACATCATCTACAATCTCATAATGAGCCACTGTCCTTCTGTCCGTCTCCTCCAGATTGAGAACTTGCTGATCAGTCACCAGGGCACCGTCAAGCTGTGTGACTTTGGGAGTTCCACCACGATAGCACACTATCCTGACTACAGCTGGTCTGCCCAGAAGAGGTCCATGGTGGAGGACGAGGTGATTTTGGAAACCCCCTGTCTGTGACCATGTTGTAGTACTCATTTACATTTAAGTCATTTAGCAGACGCTCTTATCCAGAGCGACTTACAAATTGGTGCATTCAACTTAGGATAGCCAGTGGGACGACTACATCTTGATCACAGTAAGTACACTTCTTCAAACAAGCAGCTGTGAGGGAAGTCAGTTAAATCAGGGACAACTACATCTCGATCACAATAAGTACATTTCTTTAAACAAGTCAGTGCTAGCAGGTGAAATAAGTCAGGTGTTAGTTTAGACAAAAGACAGTGGTAGTAAAGGGGGGGTAGAAGGATTACTATAATAATATTCCAGGTATTCCTTAAAGCGGTAGGGTTTCAAGTGTCTCCGGAAGGTGGTCAGTGACTCCACTGTCCTGGTGTCGTGGGGGAGCTTGTTCCACCATTGGGGTGTCAGAGCAGCGAATAGCTTTTACTGGGCTGAGCGGGAACTGTGCTTCCGTAGAGGTAGGGGGGCTAGCAGGCCAGAGGTGGATGAACGTAGTGCCCTCGTTTGGGTGTAGGGTCTGATCAGAGCCTGAAGGTAAGGAGGTGCCGTTCCCCTCACAGCTCCGTAGGCAAGCACCATGGTTTTGTAGTAGATGCGAGCTTCAACTGGAAGCCAGTGGAGTGTGCGGAGGAGCGGGGTGACGTGAGAGAACTTGGGAAGGTTGAACACCAGACGGGCTGCGGCATTCTGGATAAGTTGCAGGGGTTTAATGGCACAGGCAGGGAGCCCAGCCAACAGCAAGTTGCAGTAATCCAGATGGGAGATGACAAGTGCCTGGATTAGGACCTGTGCCGCTTTCTGTTTAAGGTAGGGTCGTACTCTGCAAATGTTTTAGAGCATGAACCTGCAGGATCGGGTCACCGCTTTGATGTTAGCAGAGAACGACAGGGTGTTGTCCAGGGTCACGCCAAGGCTCTTTGCACTCTGGGAGGAGGACACAATGGAGTTGTCAACCGTGATGGCAAGATCATGGAGCGGGCAGTCCTTCCCCGGGAGGAAGAGCAGCTCTGTCTTGCCGAGGTTCAGCTTGAGGTGGTGATCCGACATCCACACTGATATGTCTGCCAGACTTGCAGATATACGATTCGCCACCTGGTTATCAGAAGGGGGAAAGGAGAAAATTAATTGTGTGTCGTCTGCGTAGCAATGATAGGAGAGACCATGTGAGGATATGACAGAGCCAAGTGACTTGGTGTAAAGAGAGAATAGGAGAGGGCCTAGAACTGAGCCCTGGGGGACACCAGTGGTGAGAGCACGTGGTGCGGAGACAGATTCTCGCCACGCCACCTGGTAGGAGCGACCTGTCAGGTAGGACGCAATCCAAGAGTGAGCAGCGCCGGAGATGCCCAACTCGGAGAGGGTGGAGAGGAGGATCTGATGGTTTACAGTATCAAAGGCAGCAGATAGGTCTAGAAGGTTAAGAGCAGAGGAGAGAGAGTTAGCTTTGGCAGTGCGGAGAGCCTCCGTGACACAGAGAAGAGCAGTCTCAGTTGAATGACCAGTCTTGAAACCTGACTGGTTAGGATCAAGAAGGGAATTCTGAGAGAGATAGCAGGAGAGTTGGCTAGGGACGGCACGCTCAAGAGTTTTGGAGAGAAAAGAAAGAAGGGATACTGGTCTGTAGTTGTTGACATCGGAGGGATCGAGTGTAGGTTTTTTGAGAAGGGGTGCAACTCTCGCCCTCTTGAAGATGGAAGGGACATAGCCAGCAGTCAAGGATGAGTTGATGAGCGAGGTGAGGTAAGGGAGAAGGTCTCCGGAAATGGTCTGGAGAAGAGAGGAGGGGATAGGGTCAAGCGGGCAGGTTGTTGGGCGGCCGGCCGTCGCAAGATTTCATCTGGGGAGACTAAACCTAGTCCTGGACTAAACTTTAGGTGGATAATTTCCTTAAATGCTTTTTAGTCCAGGATTAGTCTTAATAAGTGTCTGGGAAACCGGCCCCAATTGATATAATTACACAAAATTATTATTTGTTCCTGCGCCAACGTTGGTTAATCGAATCAGAACACACTGGCTTGCCTCAAACCCTGTGACGCCAGTCTATTTTCCTCCAGTTTAATGATACTCTACAGGAAACTAGCATGAATACAGAAAGCTAATTATTGGCTAGAGGAATCACTCATGCTGAAGATTTTTTTCTGTATTTGAATGTGCTGGAGATAGCTAAACCTTATAAACAGAATGACTAGGACTTGGAACCTTTTAACAATTTGACTGGTAACTCATGGGTGCACAAAAAAATGGCTTCCAGATGACCCATTATGGCATCATCGACTTAATGGGGAGGCTTGTTCTACTCGTTCTGTGAGCTACCGGTAAACTAAAGCGACCCTCTCCGGTCACCTTCCACTGTCCCCAGATCACCAGAAACACCACTCCTGCCTACAGGACACCTGAGATGATTGACCTGTATTCCAACTTCCCCATTAACGAGAAGCAAGACATCTGGGTAAGACTTGCCACAGCAACTTCACATAGCATCATTTATCTAGTCTGTCTGTCGTTTGTTTAGTTTGCTGCTGTATTGGTAGCTGTGTCACCTGCTAAGGTGAGCCCTATTGGGGCCCTGATCAAAAGTAGTGCACTATAAAGGGAATAGGGTGTTTATTTAAGACACATCTCTATTACCTGTTGATCATTTTCCTTTGTGTGTGTGTGTGTGTGTGTGTGTGTCTCGCTCTCTCTCTCCAGGCATTGGGTTGTATCCTCTACCTGTTGTGCTTCAAGCAGCACCCCTTCGAGGAGGGCGCCAAGCTGCAGATAGTCAATGGGAAGTACGCCATCCCCCAGAATGATGTCAAGTACACTGTCTACCACGAGCTCATCAGTAAGAACCTCTGTACATTCATCAGATCAGGCCTCTCATATTAGTGCTCGTCTTAGTAAATGCGGCCGGTGGTTTAAAAATGAATAAATAGTTAAAAAGAGAAAGAGAGACCCTGTACACAGCTGTGCATCTTGGTTTATTTGCTGGTTTTGAACCCTGTACACAGCAGTGCATCTTGGTTTATTTGCTGGTTTTGAACCCTGTACACAGCTGTGCATCTAGGTCTAGTTGCTGGTTTTGAACCCTGTACACAGCAGTTCATCTAGGTCTAGTTGCTGGTTTTGAACCCTGTACACAGCAGTTCATCTAGGTCTAGTTGCTGGTTTTGAACCCTGTACACAGCAGTTCAGCTAGGTCTAGTTGCTGGTTTTGAACCCTGTACACAGCAGTGCATCTTGGTCTAGTTGCTGGTTTTGAACCCTGTACACAGCAGTTCAGCTAGGTCTAGTTGCTGGTTTTGGCAGGAACGACTAGTATAAAAAAAATTACTACGCACACCGAAAAAAGAGGCGAACGACTTTGAGGTTATGAGGTGAGATCTGCCAGAGGAGGACTGGCCACCCCTCGGAGCCTGGTTCCTCTCTAGGTTTCTTCCTGGGTTACTGCCTCTGGCCACCCCTCTGGGCCTGGTTCCTCTCTAGGTTTCTTCCTGGGTTACTGCCTCTGGCCACCCCTCTGAGCCTGGTTCCTCTCTAGGTTTCTTCCTGGGTTACTGCCTCTGGCCACCCCTCGAAGCCTGGTTCCTCTCTAAGTTTCTTCCTGGGTTACTGCCTCTGGCCACTCCTCGGAGCCTGGTTCCTCTCTAGGTTTCTTCCTGGGTTACTGCCTCTGGCCACCCCTCGAAGCCTGGTTCCTCTCTAGGTTTCTTCCTGGGTTACTGCCTCTGGCCACTCCTCGGAGCCTGGTTCCTCTCTAGGTTTCTTCCTGGGTTACTGCCTCTGGCCACCCCTCGGAGCCTGGTTCCTCTCTAGGTTTCTTCCTGGGTTACTGCCTCTGGCCACCCCTCGGAGCCTGGTTCCTCTCTAGGTTTCTTCCTGGGTTACTGCCTCTGGCCACCCCTCGGAGCCTGGTTCCTCTCTAGGTTTCTTCCTGGGTTACAGCCTTCTAGGGAGTGTTTTCTAGCCACTGTGCTTCTGCCTCTGCATTGTTTGGTCTTAGAGTTTTAGGCTGGGTTTCCATTAAGCCCCAAGTGACAACTGCTGGTGTAAAAATGTCTTTATAAAATGTCTTTATAAAATGTCTTTATAAAATGTCTTTGATTGAGGTGTTTGCGTGTGGCCTCAGTGCTAAGAGGTTCTGTTTGTGCCATTCCTCGACCCTTCTCAGGATCCATGCTGAAGATCAACCCAGAGGAGAGGCTGTCCATCACAGAGCTGGTCAACCAACTGCAGGAGATTGCTGCGGCGCGCAACGTCAACCCCAAGTCTCCCATCACAGAGGTAACCGACTGACCTTCAACCCCCTGACCATTGACATCTGAACCCCTTCTGCTTGTCTGACCTTACTAGCATGGCAACCCAACTCCCTCACGTCTCCTTTCTAGAGCCTTTTGCGTGAGGGGCCTTGACATTGACAACTGCATTTGTATACTGGTTCTACCAAATACCATCACAGGATGTGAAATGACTTCAGCCAAACACAGCACGTTGCCTGGTTTTTGATCAGTACAGTTGCTCACATAATGACTTGTAGTTGTCCCACTTACTTCTCCGTTGGTGGCATTGTCCTAGCATTAGCCGTATCAGAGTGTCTATTGAGAGTGGTGTGGGGTGTGAGAGAGGAGGATATGTCCTTGGTTGGATACTCAGGGTAATGCCCCCTGCTTAAGGTCCCACGAAAGGTCAGGTCACCTTTCCCCCCTTGGGTGACCATGAGGTGACCATGAGGTGACCATGAGGTGACCATGAGGTGACCATGAGGGGACCATGAGCGGACCATGAGGTTTAGGGACTCCCTATCCCTCCCCCTTGCTCTTGGACCTAACCCCTCCAGTATATTGTTAAAGTTTCCACTATATTGCTTCCACCTTTTAATATCTGCAAACGTTGATGAGTTAGGGCCGAGGGCAGTGGTAGGAATTGAATTGGGACTGTGTAGCCCAGTTACCCCCCCCCCCCCCCCCCACACTCCTTTACGGCAAACAAGTTGGGTCTTGGCGTACAAAGGGAATCAGGTCTCCAGTAGTGCCACCAACTCTCTGAAGAGCTATTCACCAACTCTCTGAAGAGCTATTCACCAACTCTCTGAAGAGCTATTCACCAACTCTCTGAAGAGCTATTCACCAACTCTCTGAAGAGCTATTCACCAACTCTCTGAAGAGCTATTCACCAACTCTCTGAAGAGCTATTCACCAACTCTCTGAAGAGCTATTCACCAACTCTCTGAAGAGCTATTCACCAACTCTCTGAAGAGCTATTCACCAACTCTCTGAAGAGCTATTCACCAACTCTCTGAAGAGCTATTCACCAACTCTCTGAAGAGCTATTCACCAACTCTCTGAAGAGCTATTCACCAACTCTCTGAAGAGCTATTCACCAACTCTCTGAAGAGCTATTCACCAACTCTCTGAAGAGCTATTCACCAACTCTCTGAAGAGCTATTCACCAACTCTCTGAAGAGCTATTCACCAACTCTCTGAAGAGCTATTCACCAACTCTCTGAAGAGCTATTCACCAACTCTCTGAAGAGCTATTCACCAACTCTCTGAAGAGCTATTCACCAACTCTCTGAAGAGCTATTCACCAACTCTCTGCTTCCCTCCCTCCCTCCTCCTCAACCCCCTCCACCATCAGCCACAAAGAAGTGTCTCAACCCAGCCACAGTCACACACAACAGCCGTTTCAGTCTTAACGGAAAGTGATGTCACATGATGGGGAAAGAAAGAGAGAAATGAGAGGGAGGGAGAGATGGAGGGAAAGAGAGAGAGAGAGAGAAAGAAAAGACTTCGAGAAGCAAAAGGAGAGAAGGATGGAAGGGAGAAAAGAGAGTAGTCAGCCGTATACTTGGTCTACTGTGGGACTTGGCATGTTGTTGGAAGGGTGTGAAATTGTACTTTTTGCCGTGATAGGGGGTGATGTAAGGGTAGGTTCAGAGTGACGTTTTTACTTGGAACGGTTGGTGTCGAAGGGATGGACTTCTATTGGCTATCTCTTTTGTTTTGAAGTGTGTGTGTGGGGTGGGTGTTATTAGTTTACTAGTGGTCAAACCATCACGGTCATAAGGCTCATCTTTTGCTGTTGGTGTGCAGCGACTACTTCAGGAGTAGTAGTAGTAGTAACAGTAGTAGTAATAGTAGCAGTAGTAGTAGTAGTAGCAGTAGTAGTAGTAGTAGTAGTAGTAACAATAGTAGTAGTAGTAGTAGTAGTAGTAGCAGTATAATAATAATAATAATAATAATAATAATAATAATAATAATAATATGCCATTTAGCAGACGCTTTTATCCAGAGCGACTTACAGTCATGTGTGCATACATTTTTACGTATGGGTGGTCCCGGGGATTGAACCCACTACCCTGGCGTTACAAGCGCAATGCTCTACCAATTGAGCTACAGAGGACCAGTAGTAGTGGTAGTAGTAGTAACAGTAGTAGTAACAGTAGTAGCAGTAGTAGTAAAAGTACTAGTAGTGGTAGTAGTAACAGTTTTAGTAGTAGTAGTAGTAGTAGCAGCAGTAGTAGTAGTAGTAGTAGTAGTAGTAGTAGTAAAAGTACTAGTAGTAGTAGTAGTAGTAGTGGTAACAGTAGTAGTAGTAGTATTAGTAGTAACAGTAGTAGTAGTAGTAGTAGTAAAAGTACTAGTAGTGGTAGTAGTAACAGTAGTAGTAGTGATTGTGGTAGTAGTAGTAGTAACAGTAGTATTAGTAGTAACAGTAGTAGTAGCCGTAACAGTAGTAGTATTAGTAGTAACAGTAGTAGTAGTAGTAGTAGTAGTAGTAGTAACAGTAGTATTAGTAGTAACAGTAGTAGTAGTAGTAGTAGCCGTAACAGTAGTAGTAGTAGTAGTAACAGTAGTAGTAGTAGTAGTAGTAGTATTAGTAGTAGTAGTAGTAGTAGTAGTAGTAGTAGTAACAGTAGTAGTAGTATTAGTAGTATTAGTAGTAGTAGTAGTAGTAGTAGTAGTGGTAGTAATAATGTCGGTAAGGGGTAGACATAACTGCTCCCCTGTGTCTGAGGGCAGATTTAGGCTGGGATGATCTGGGTTAAGCGGGGGTTTCTCTGTGGGTTAAGGAGCTTACCCCCTCCGGAGAGGAAGCACGGCCAAGACTGGAAGGACTCGTAAATGTTTGGCCCTCACCGACACACCCAGAGATACCTACACTCTGGTCCAGGGGAAATATAATTATGTTCTGACTGATTCCACTGACTCTGACTGCCTTCTCTTGGGACTTGTTTTTTGTCCTTCTCTTGTCAACTGTTTGTTTTTGGTGCTTGGTCGCCCCATGAGTCTGTTGAGGCCAGACTACTGTTTGAGGCCTGCTTATGATGGCTATGAATCTCTGCAGCTGCTGGAGCAGAACGGAGGCTTTGGCAACAACGGCGCACAGCCCCCAGCCCAGATCCACAACATCCACAATGCAGGTGAGTTCAACAGCTCTGTGTGTGTGTCCTGTGTGTCTCCTGTGTGTGTGTGTGTGTGTCACTTGTCACTGTTTTGTTTCAACCAGGAATATCTTTATAATGATTGGAATTGGGGCCAACATTGTACTTCAATCAGACAAATCTGATTGTACTTCAATCAGACAAATCTCATTTGAACCATGAAAGGAGGGACGATGTAACATCTAGTAACTAAATTGATATCTAGTTTGGTGAAAAAGAAAAGGTGATGGCATCTCCTAACAAGTCTAATCGCAAATGTACTCTTTTATCTGTTAAAAAAAGTGGTCACGATTTTTTGACAGTCTTGAGGACTGTCGTGTCTTGTCAAAGCTTGTCTAGTTTTTCCTTTTTCTGATAGTCTGAAAGGTTGTCTCTCTCTCTCTCTACTCTCTCCCTGCCTCTCTCTCTCGCTGTCTCTCTCTCTCTCGCTGTCTCTCTCTCTCGTAGTTAGATAGTCTAGATGCAGTGAGTGTGAAAGGTTGTCTGTCTCTCTCTCTCTCGTAGTTAGTTACTCAATAAGATGCATTTCAGCCACAATTGAGCCGGTCTAATGGAACCTGCTCCGCCATGTTCTCTTCATAACGGGAAGCCAGCATCTCTAGCCATAGCTCACTCTATCCTCCTAGGGGCTCATCAATCAGTGGACTATGTCGCCACTACTCCTGCCTGGGGACACTAACTGGGAGGCTAACTGGCGAGGAGCTCACCATGTCACTCCTGCCTGGGGACACTAACTGGGAGGCTAACTGGCGAGGAGCTCACCATGTCACTCCTGCCTGGGGACACTAACTGGGAGGCTAACTGGCGAGGAGCTCACCATGTCACTCATGCCTGTAATCTGGTTATGCTGTCCCCTCTTGGCTCCTTCCCTCCTTCCCTCGTGACCTCAGGCTAGGAAGGAACAAGCACGGCCACATAGTGAGTTGGTTTGGACCTGAGTTGGTGAAGGCAGTCTGGGCCCATAGTCACCGAGCGTCTCAGAGTAGGAGTGTTGATTTTAGGATCCGTTTAGCCTTTTTATATTATAATGAATAAGATTCTATGGACCTGATCCTAGATCAGCAGTCCTAGTCTGAGATGCTTGAAACACTCTCTCACAGCCTGCAGTGTTTGGCAGGTGGCTTAGTGGTTAAGAGCGTTGTGCCAGTAACCGAAAGGTCGCTGGTTCTAATCCCCGAGCCGACTAGGTGAAAAATCTGTCGTTGTGCCCTTGAGCAAGGCACTTAACCCTAATTGCTCCTGTAAGTCGCTCTGGATAAGAGCGTCTGCTAAATGACTAAAATGTAAATGTCTCCTTAGACTCGTGGTGCGGTCCGCTTGTCGCCTAATGTTTGCACTGGGTGTGTTTTTTTAAAAATAACCTACGGATACATCGATTTTAAATGCTGGAACACGGCTTACAACTCACTCACTTAGGAAGGGACTGACTAGTCATTATGGGTCACAAAATGTAATTAAAACTTAAATCTAGGTCAGAATGGATGATATTTCAAATATCATACTTGTGAAAAATATATCCACAGGGTTAATTAAGCACATGCAGGATATCAAAGTTATATGCTTAGTATTTTCCAGTTTGTACTGGCTCTAAACAAATGAAAATACTAAGCATATAACTTTGATATCCTTCATGTGCTTTTCCCTGTGGATATATTTTTACACTGACTCTTTTCAGAATTAGCACTGTAAACATCTACTATGAACACTTTATTATAATCTTGGCTGAAAAATACTTTTGTTTGAATCTATCATACTTGGAAATGTAACTTTTAAGGAAGAGTGCTCATGGAGTGGAGACGCACACAAACACACCAACTACTACTCGTGATCTGGTGCTATGTGTTCGGCTGTTAAGACGACTGCTCTTTTGACAGTCAGCCATCTGGTGAACAGACTGGGGCCTCCCTGTGGTGAGATGCCTCCTGTACTCATTCACACCTGGCGTCAGTGCTTAATATGAGCCAGATCCTGCCGGAACAGTATCCGGCACCTCTGTTTTCTACTCTTTGGTTCCGGAACCCATTTTCCAGGATCAGGTAGCCTAACCTCTTGTGGCATGAAACATTATTTTCACGGTTTGCAATGTAAAAATCATAATAAAAGCAATCGGAGTAATTCCATTTTGACTCCTCTGTAATTCTCCTGCCCCCTAAAAACAAACGTAATGTGAAAACGTGCCTGATATTCTAAGAATTGATTCATGTTGGCCCGGGTTTATGGTTTGCACAACATTGTGGCCTATATAGACCAACGCGGGCCATTGCTGTGGTGCGAGAGAGAGAAGCACACCTATATCTCTCACAGAACTAAAATGAGAATCACTTTCTATGATCTCTCTCCATCTCTGTGCTGTTATAGACATGAGCCTGCATCTCTCATCTCTCCAGCGTTGCACTTCATCATTTATCTCCTAATAGAATAATAGCTGCGGGAAGTATGCAGCTGCACTCTGTTCAGAAATAAATGAAATAATTCCCAATGCTACACCAGGAGTAAGCCTATAATTTAGCCCCGAAGGATCCATAGCTAATGTTAAAATATTGCCAAGCTGTGGATTGCGTGTAGCCAGATCACCAGGCATAGCCTACAGTTGGGAACGTGTGGCAAAGCTGTCAGTGAACAGCATGCAGCCAAAACAGGCCTTTCATAATATTTCGCTGGAAAAACACTGGTTGGAAAGAAAATGGATCCTGCTGAAAAGAAAATACTTACCTGTCTGTATGTTACCAAGTTATCAACTTCCAAATAGGCCTATCGAGCGAACAGCATTGTTTTACAGTCAAGAGAGAGATAAGCTTTTGGCCGGTGAGTGAGCAGCGCATCATTGGGTGAGTAAGGGAAACTGGAAAGCTTTTTTAGGACTATAATTTCCTCATATTGTACAATATGTGTGTCTCTCCGTACACCTAGGCCTAGGCTATTGATGGATTCAAGACAAGGTTGTTTTTATTGATTCTCAGTTTGTCAGTGTCAAAGTAGCCTGTCATTTCGATCGTTTGTGAGGTATTAAAAAAGATTCTGCGAAAGTCTCCAGTCATCTAAAATGATGTAGAATTGCATGAAATTCGTTGATAAAAGCCCATATTTTTCCCGGACTCTAGGCTACAAAAAATGCGTACCAGTACCTCAGAGACGCCCAGGTCCACCCCCCTCTCGGGCACATTTTTTGTTTTCCGGCACCTCCTATATTGCAAATTAAGCACTGCCTGGTGTATATTCAATAGTACACACCGTAGCAAAATGTTTGTTAACAGAGACCGTTTTGCAAACAGAAATTCGTTTTTAATTGAACAAATGTAGGTTCCTCCCCGTTTTGTCCTGTAGCTTCCGTTTGGTTCCTAGTGAAATACACCTACGGTTGTAAGGTTACGTCATCCCTCTGAACTGGCTCATCACCTACGGTTGTAAGGTTACGTCATCCCTCTGAACTGGCTCATCACCTACGGTTGTAAGGTTACGTCATCCCTCTGAACTGGCTCATCACCTACGGTTGTAAGGTTACGTCATCCCTCTGAAAACAACGGAGAGAAAAGACAAAGGACCCAATTCAATAAAGTTTGTAGACTCAGGTCAAGCCCTATTGTCTAGTGAAGCCCTGTTGTCTAGTGAAGCCCTATTGTCTAGTCAAGCCCTGTTGTCAAGCCCTATTGAGCGGATGGTCGGGGGGCCGGAACATAATTACAAATAATTTGTAGATTGCAAATTGACCGCAAGAATCCCAAACAGATAGGTTTGATTAAAACATAATCATTTCAAACCTTATTTACATTTGTATATGATCTTGTGTCTCTCTATTATGCGTGGAAATGCTTTGGAACAGATTTCTTAAATTAAAATCACTTGGAGCTGATTTCCTGATATATTTTTTGTCCAACAAAAAATAAATACAAAAAAGTACTAAAGTTCTTTTAATTTTTTTTATTAAAACATTCTCAAGGAACTTGGGGGGGCCAAATTAAACCCCATCTGGTGGCCCGCGGGTCGAATTTGGCCTGCGGGCTGCCAGTTGGGGAACCCTGGTCTAGTCAAAACCTTTTGTCTTGTCTAGTCATACCCTTGTAGTGGAATTTTACTGTGTCTCTTTCTGCTTTTTCAGTGTCTCACACTTATCATATTTGTTTGACCTGTTGCATACTTAGAAATGCCCCTGTTGTAGACAGACAGGGTGTCTAAGGTTTGTCTCACAAGGTCGGCTCAGCGGAGTAGAAATATTGGCTGAACGCTCAGACTGGGGTTGCCAGGTGTTCTCATCCTCTGCAGTCGGTCTCTGGGAGCAAACGCTTTGCTGAGAAAGGATGCACTTGGCTATCTTTGTGTAACCCGTAGTATAAATATGCTGAGGGAGAAATACCTCGTCAGAGCTTCTGACTAAACTCCACATTTAAGTGCTGTTTGTCTGTAATCTCTCTGCTGGCTTGAATAAACATACATTAATTTAAGCTCGACTTTGGGGTCCTTAGTGGTCATTTCCCCGACACCCTATTGTCTATAACCATGTTATTTGTAAAACTCATCAGATAGTTACTGTATGCCATAGATCAGGGGTGTCAAACAGATTTTGTCCCGGGTGCCGCATTCGGTCTTCAATGAGGTCCGGAAGGCCACATTGAAAATTGTTTGCATTTCCTCGTAAAATATGCAATAAATAGGCCTCTATCCATAAAAACATGTATGCTCCCTGACTCATTAGCCTTTCATTTTTATGATTATTAGCAAGCTGGACACAGTCAAGAAACTGTATGAATGTAGGTCCATTATCATTTCTACACAGTTTCGATCAGATTTTAGTCATTTAAAAGTATATTGAGCTCCCCCCCCCCCCCCAATACGTTTTTTTAATTTTTTAACTCAATCCACCTGCGGCACATTATACTGCGACACACCTGTCATAGATAGATCGTGTTGATCACAAATGTAAATTGATGATTAGCCTATAAAAGGAATGTTTATTTCCAGATGCATAATGTGTGAAACCACTTTTGTGTGCTGACCCCTGCATTTGTCTCCTTCCTGTGTGTCTCAGGGGTGTACGGTGTGGACCCGGACCAGGGCGGGGGCTTCCTCGACATCCTGAAGGGAGGAACAGAACGCTTTCTGACCAACATCAAAGACACCTCCTCTAAAGTCATCCAGTCTGTGGCCAGGTGAGAGAGAGTCTGATCAGAAACACCTGCAATACATTATACTGAGAAACATCACAATACATTATACTGAGAAACATCACACTGAGAAACATCACAATACATTATACTGAGAAACATCACACCGAGAAACATCACAATACATTATACTGAGAAACATCACAATACATTATACTGAGAAACATCACACTGAGAAACATCACAATACATTATACTGAGAAACATCACACTGAGAAACATCACAATACATTATACTGAGAAACACCTGCAATACATTCTACTGAGAAACATCACAATACATTATACTGAAAACATGACAATACATTATACTGCGAAACATCACAATACATTATACTACGAAACATCACAATACATTCTACTCAGAAACATCACAATACATTATACTGACAAACATCACAATGCATTATACTGAGAAACATCACAATACATTCTACTGAGAAACATCACAATACATTCTACTGAGAAACATCACAATACATTCTACTCAGAAACATCACAATACATTATACTGAGAAACATCACACTGAGAAACATCACAATACATTCTACTCAGAAACATCACAATACATTCTACTCAGAAACATCACAATACATTCTACTCAGAAACATCACAATACATTATACTGCGAAACATCACAATACATTATACTCAGAAACAGCAATACATTATACTCAGAAACATCACAATACATTATACTCAGAAACATCACAATACATTATACTGAGAAACATCACAATACATTCTACTGAGAAACATCACAATACATTCTACTCAGAAACATCACAATGCATTATACTGAGAAACATCACAATGCATTATACTGAGAAACATCACAATACATCCTACTGAGAAACATCACAATACATTCTACTCAGAAACATCACAATACATTCTACTGAGAAACATCACAATACATTCTACTGAGAAACATCACAATACATTCTACTGAGAAACATCACAATACATTCTACTCAGAAACATCACAATACATTCTACTGAGAAACATCACAATACATTCTACTGAGAAACATCACAATACATTCTACTCAGAAACATCACAATACATTATACTGAGAAACATCACACTGAGAAACATCACAATACATTCTACTCAGAAACATCACAATACATTCTACTCAGAAACATCACAATACATTCTACTCAGAAACATCACAATACATTATACTGCGAAACATCACAATACATTATACTCAGAAACATCAATACATTATACTCAGAAACATCACAATACATTATACTGAGAAACATCACAATACATTCTACTGAGAAACATCACAATACATTCTACTGAGAAACATCACAATACATTCTACTGAGAAACATCACAATATATTCTACTGAGAAACATCACAATACATTCTACTCAGAAACATCACAATGCATTATACTGAGAAACATCACAATGCATTATACTGAGAAACATCACAATACATTATACTGAGAAACATCACAATACATTCTACTGAGAAACATCACAATACATTATACTGAGAAACATCACAATACATTCTACTGAGAAACATCACAATACATTCTACTCAGAAACATCACAATACATTCTACTCAGAAACATCACAATACATTATACTCAGAAACATCACAATACATTATACTGAGAAACATCACAATACATTCTACTCAGAAACATCACAATACATTCTACTCAGAAACATCACAATACATTCTACTCAGAAACATCACAATACATTATACTGAGAAACATCACAATACATTATACTGAGAAACATCACAATACATTATACTCAGAAACATCAATACATTATACTCAGAAACATCACAATACATTATACTGAGAAACATCACAATACATTATACTCAGAAACATCAATACATTGTACTCAGAAACATCACAATACATTATACTGAGAAACATCACAATACATTCTACTGAGAAACATCACAATACATTCTACTGAGAAACATCACAATACATTCTACTGAGAAACATCACAATACATTCTACTGAGAAACATCACAATACATTATACTGAGAAACATCACAATACATTATACTCAGAAACATCACAATACATTATCCTCAGAAACATCACAATACATTATACTCAGAAACATCACAATACATTCTACTGAGAAACATCACAATACATTCTACTGAGAAACATCACAATACATTCTACTGAGAAACATCACAATACATTATACTCAGAAACATCACAATACATTATACTGAGAAACATCACAATACATTCTACTGAGAAACATCACAATACATTCTACTGAGAAACATCACAATACATTCTACTGAGAAACATCACAATACATTACACCAACAAAAAAAAAACATCACACAAAACAATGCTTGTTTAATGACTTTGAGATAAAAATACCCCCCCCCCCCCCCCCGTACACCAGGGTGTCCGTTAGCCGGTAATAGCACCGGCCATTTGTCCGGGAGAAGAAGAAGAAGTCCCATTGTGAAATAATGCTTTTTATCCTCTTCATGGATGGAAATACCAGTCGATGGAAATACATTTGACTGGTCATGCTTATCGGTCTATAGGTTAGTTTGCATGATTTAGTGGAATTAAATTGGCGCGTGTACATATTCGTTATGTATCTTATTTATCACACAGATACAGAGCCTTTTGAGCGGAAAATCTGTCAGACAGCACAAGAGCTGCTGTTACAGTACATGTACAGGGCAACGGAAGGCAGGCTTCATCAGCGCGTCACACACCACTTAGCAACGAGCTGGAAGGCTTCATCAGCGCGTCACACACCACTTAGCAACGAGCTGGAGGCGGTATGCATTTGGAAAACATATAGCTGCTTAATTGTTTGAAACCTGAACGTTTTACTACATGAGGCATGTCTTACCTTGCTTCAAAGAAGTAGCCTAGCCAAAATCAGACCATATCCGTGGAGGCAATTCTTTTATATCAACTTTTTTTAAATTTTCCAGTAGCCAAGGCACAATCCTAGTCATATTAGCAACCCATGCTAGTTGTTGCATATTAAGATCTCCCCTCTTTCTACATTTATAACTGATATTTTCATCTCTGTCTCATGAAACCGCTCGCATGTGCAGTGCCCTTTTGACAACAGTGTTTTCACGCTAATTACATTATGGACCGAACATTCGCACGTAGCCTACTGCCTTGTGCGCATTGCTGCGCTTATAATGTGAAGAAATAATAGTTAATCAACATTTTTAAGCGAAACGTTCTGATCTGTTGCATCGACCCATTGCTTTTTTTACGTAAAAAAAAAAAAAAGTAGGCTAGGCCTACTGGTTGTACGAATTTAGGATCTATCGTCCCACAACTGTCCCAGAGTCAGTTTGGAACAAGTTGACCAATAGAATGGGCCTAGGGAAAAGTTTCTACTATGGGGTATAGTAGATTGACATAGGCTAGGGATTTAGCTGTCCGTTACTCGCCTTGTTGGTTGAGGAAAAGTACATGTGGACAGTTCTTCTAACATCTTCAAAGTGCACATCATAATTAGGTAAGAAGGACTTTGTCACATTGTCGACTTGCATGTTCTGTTATTATGAATTACTATCATTCTGGGCACCGTGGATGGATGCCCTAATCAGGTTACGCACCCAATGCATACGGGTCCGGTAAATTTCTCAAATGTCCGGTGACTTAAAATGCTGCCGGTCAAATGTCCGGCGCCACATTTTCATAACGGAAACCCCGACACACACACACACACACACACTCTCTCTCTCTCTCTCTCCATTCCTTCTAGGATCTGATAACTCAGCCCACCCTTATCCACTCATCCTGTTTTGATTCATTGGTTTATTGGTTTGCCCATTTAGTTGTGTTTTGTGTTTTATGAGTGTTTTATGTTCTCTGCCTCCCTACCACAACTCATGGTCCTATAAACTCCATCCTGTAGCCCCAGGTAAATATCGGTCACTACACGCCCGCTTTGCGCCCGCCTCATGTCCTCTGTGTGTGTGTGTGTGTGTGTGTGTGTGCGTGTGCGTGCGCATGTGCGTGCGTGCGGCCGTAGTCTGCTAAATCTTCACGCTGCTGTGTCCATAATCCAAAGGTTAGCAGCACAAAGTGAATGGGGTTTGAGTTGAAACAAGGTTTAAATTCTAATCCTCCACCGCCTACTAAAAACCAACATCTCGCCAACGTTCATGTTCCTAACTCACGTCCATTTGTGCTGATCCAACTAGTTTTCTTTAGTTTAGGCAGTAGATTTTTTTGTAAAAAAGTACAGTATTTAAATCTCTCTTTTTAAGTATCTGTTTCATTGCCAATGTGCGGTGATAGTGAGATTAAATGTGACATTGCAGTGAAATGCTTCTACACACGACTGAATATAGTCCGTGGGTGTCCCGAAAGTCTCTCCTCACTCTTGAAGTGTACACTTGTTCACTACCCCTCATGGATTTGAAAGTAAATGACTGATATCTAAAAAGCTCCCTACGCCAATCAAACGCTTTTAAATTTGTGGGAAGTGGTGAACGAGTGCACACTTCAGGAGGAAGGAGATATTATTGGGATACAACCAGAATGGAGGAAGGAGACATTATTGGGATACAACCAGAATGGAGGAAGGAGACATTATTGGGATACAACCAGAATGCCCTTTTGAAATGTAGCAACTAGATTGTCAAATTCTCCTCTTTGTTTGCAACAAAGGATCTGAAATGTACCCATTGTTTGATTCTCCTCACAGTTATACCAAGGGAGACCTGGACATTTCCTACATCACCTCTAGAATAGCAGGTATGTACCCTCATTCTAGCCTTGTCTATGATCAGTTTGTGCTATCTTGTTTGGTGTGACAAGGAGTTGACATGATAGCTCAAACAGATCTGGGACCAGGCTACTCATTGTACACTATTATGGATTGTTTTCTTTGATCACCTTCTAAACTGTGTTGCTTTGCGTTTTTTTTTAATCAAGCAAAAAATAATGCTCAAATGGGTCTATGTCTCTGAGCAGAATTGAAGCTGATCCATCTGTACAGTGTTTTCAAAAGGCTAAGTGAAGTAATGTGATGGTCACACTGTTCTCTTGTGTGACGTGCGTGTGACGTGCGTGTGACGTGCGTGTGACGTGCGTGTGACGTGTGTGTGTGTGTGTGTGTGTGACGTGCGTGTGACGTGCGTGTGACGTGCGTGTGATGTGCGTGTGTGTGTGTGATGTGCGTGTGACGTGTGTGTGTGTGTGTGTGTGATGTGCGTGTGTGTGATGTGCGTGTGATGTGCGTGTGATGTGCGTGTGACGTGCGTGTGACGTGCGTGTGACGTGCGTGTGACGTGCGTGTGTGTGTGTGTGTGTGTGATGTGCGTGTGTGTGTGTGTGTGTGTGTGTGTGTGTGTGACGTGCGTGTGCGTGTGTGTGTGCGTGTGTGTGTGTGACGTGCGTGTGTGTGTGTGTACACCCAGTCATGTCCTTCCCGGCGGAGGGAGTGGAGTCTGCCATTAAGAACAACATCGAGGATGTGCGTCTCTTCCTGGATGGCCGTCATGCAGGACACTACGCTGTCTACAACCTGACCAAGCGCTCCTACAGACCCTCCCGCTTCCACAACAGGGTAAGGCTGCCCACCACCAGACAGAATATGACTCATATTTACTATTGATGTACTATTAGGTAAAGAAAGGAGGGTTTTGAGGAACAATTCTACTGGTACACTGATTGGTTTGTGTGTCCCTGATTTGAGCGAATTTTGCAATCAGTGTAAAAGTTGTAAGTTTAGTATTGGGTAGTCATTAGACGGACACCGTTTGAAAATGGACTTTAAAAGCTCTTCCTGACCCTGCCGTAGGTGTCGGAGTGTGGCTGGCAGGCCCGGCGGGCCCCCAGCCTCAGGAGCCTCTACAGTCTCTGCAAGAACATGCACCTGTGGCTGAAACAGGACCAGAGGAACATCGCCATAGTCCACTGCCTGGTTAGCACAGCCTCCCACATACACCCTACACTCACTCACACTGCACTGGGACACACAAAGAACTCACCATCACTTTTTAATCACATTTTTCCTCCCAAAATTGGTAGTCTGTCTGAAATGCAGACCAACCCCAAAACATGTACTCTTAGTCCCCCCCATGTTGACCCATTATCCCCCTTGTTTTGTCTGCTGTAGGACGGGCGGGCGGCGTCGGCCGTGGCGGTGTGCTCCTTCCTGTGTTTCTGCCGCCTCTTCACCACGGCCGAGGCGGCCGTATACATGTTCAGTATGAAGCGCTGTCCCCCGGGGATCTCCCCCTCCCACAAGAGGTAGGTGCTCCTGGTCCAGTGATCCAGCCTTAAGTAAAGTTTCCCCTAGGTACAGGTCTAGGATCAGCTTCCCCTCCCCCAATCCTAACCTTATCCGGCAGGCAGGCAGCCTAGCGGTTAAGAGCTTTGGGCCAGTAACCGAAAGGTCGCTGGTTCGAATTCCCGAGCTGGCAAGGAGGAAAAATCTGCCGTTCTTCCCTTGAGCAAGGCAGTTAAGCCCCAAAAACAACTGCTCCCCGGGTGCCGATGACGTGGACGTCGATTAAAGCTGACCTCTCTGATTTAGAGCGGTTGGGTTAAATGTGGAAGACATTCAGTTGGACAACTGACTAGGTATCCCCCTTTAGGGATGGGGTCTCTGGTAGTTGACAGGGATGGGGTCTCCGGTAGTTGACAGGGATGGGGTCTCCGGTAGTGACTGTAGTTGACAGGGTTGGGGTCTCCTGTAGTTGACAGGGTTGGGGTCAGTTCCATTTCAATTCAGGAAGTAAATGAAAATTCAAATCCCAACATTCAAAAGCTTAATGATTCTACATGAGACAAATGTGGAATTTCAGTTGACTTCCTGAATTGACTGAATTTAAATGGAATTGACCCCAAAACCTTGTGGTCGGTACAGTCTTTTTCAGAATCTCTTCTATATCCACATTCATGGCCTCGGTCTTCACCCTATGAGAGGACAGGCCACTGTCTTCACCCTATGAGAGGACAGGCCACTGTCTTAACCCTATGAGAGGACAGGCCACTGTCTTAACCCTATGAGAGGACAGGCCACTGTCTTAACCCTGTGAGAGGACAGGCCACTGTCTTAACCCTGTGAGAGGACAGGCCACTGTCTTAAACCTGTGAGAGGACAGGCCACTGTCTTAAACCTGTGAGAGGACAGGCCACTGTCTTAACCCTGTGAGAGGACAGGCCACTGTCTTAACCCTGTGAGAGGACAGGCCACTGTCTTCACCCTGTGAGAGGACAGGCCACTGTCTTCACCCTGTGAGAGGACAGGCCACTGTCTTCACCCTGTGAGAGGACAGGCCACTGTCTTCACCCTGTGAGAGGACAGGCCACTGTCTTCACCCTGTGAGAGGACAGGCCACTGTCTTCACCCTGTGAGAGGACAGGCCACTGTCTTCACCCTGTGAGAGGACAGGCCACTGTCTTCACCCTGTGAGAGGACAGGCCACTGTCTTCACCCTGTGAGAGGACAGGCCACTGTCTTCACCCTGTGAGAGGACAGGCCACTGTCTTCACCCTGTGAGAGGACAGGCCACTGTCTTCACCCTGTGAGAGGACAGGCCACTGTCTTCACCCTGTGAGAGGACAGGCCACTGTCTTCACCCTGTGAGAGGACAGGCCACTGTCTTAACCCTGTGAGAGGACAGGCCACTGTCTTAACCCTGTGAGAGGACAGGCCACTGTCTTAACCCTGTGAGAGGACAGGCCACTGTCAACCCTGTGAGAGGACAGGCCACTGTCTTAACCCTGTGAGAGGACAGGCCACTGTCTTAACCCTGTGAGAGGACAGGCCACTGTCTTAACCCTGTGACAGGACAGGCCACTGTCTTAACCCTGTGACAGGACAGGCCACTGTCTTAACCATGTGACAGGACAGGCCACTGTCTTAACCTTGTGAGAGGACAGGCCACTGTCTTAACCCTGTGAGAGGACAGGCCACTGTCTTAACCCTGTGACAGGACAGGCCACTGTCTTAACCCTATGAGAGGACAGGCCACTGTCAACCCTGTGAGAGGACAGGCCACTGTCTTAACCCTGTGAGAGGACAGGCCACTGTCTTAACCCTGTGAGAGGACAGGCCACTGTCTTAACCCTGTGAGAGGACAGGCCACTGTCTTAACCCTGTGAGAGGACAGGCCACTGTCTTAACCCTGTGACAGGACAGGCCACTGTCTTAAACCTGTGAGAGGACAGGCCACTGTCTTAACCCTGTGAGAGGACAGGCCACTGTCTTAACCCTGTGAGAGGACAGGCCACTGTCTTAACCCTGTGAGAGGACAGGCCACTGTCTTAACCCTGTGAGAGGACAGGCCACTGTCTTAACCCTATGACAGGACAGGCCACTGTCTTAAACCTGTGAGAGGATAGGCCACTGTCTTAACCCTGTGAGAGGACAGGCCACTGTCAACCCTGTGAGAGGACAGGCCACTGTCAACCCTGTGAGAGGACAGGCCACTGTCTTAACCTTGTGAGAGGACAGGCCACTGTCTTAACCCTGTGAGAGGACAGGCCACTGTCTTAACCCTGTGAGAGGACAGGCCACTGTCTTAACCCTATGAGAGGACAGGCCACTGTCTTAACCCTATGAGAGGACAGGCCACTGTCTTAACCCTATGAGAGGACAGGCCACTGTCTTAACCCTGTGATAGACTAGCAGCTGTCCTATCCAGGGGATGTACTTGAACATCAAGCTGCCTTAATCTTACCATATGATTCCCAGTCGAAACAGTTCACGCATATATTATGAGAACATTTTGTGGCGTTTATGTTCGTTTTGACCTTTGGCTGTTCGTGCACACGAAGTCAACGCCCTTTCGTTGGTGATTGGTCAACAGTATGACTCCTAGTAGGAGTGGGCACATGAAGTGTTTTCATGCAAAGGTTTTTACTTGAGAAATACTGCACAAAACACCTTAGCTAGATGTAAAATTGTGCGACTAACATGCTGACACATGTTATTCAGTCATTTCATCCAAACTGCTCGCGCGTGTCAACGAGCGTCTGCGTAGCCAGGCGCTAAAATAGAACTTGGTTGCAAGTCCCGCCCCTCCCATCTCCTCATTGGTTTTTAGGAGCATATACCCACATGGGGGTGATTGAAAGATGAACAGGTCCACACTCCAGTCCAGTTAGTGGTGGTAATTCACCTTAAAGTTGGTTCCCATCCGCCATAAAAAAATCCACAGAAGAAGAAGAATGAACAAGGAGAAAAACTAAACTAGGTCTCCCCTTTTTATCTGTGGATTAATTATCAGAGTAGAGATCACTCGATTTAGTATGACTCAAGATGGGTCACTATTCTACAAAGATCCAGCAAAAAATGTATTTCAGGTAAAATAACAACCCAATGTTTATTTTACATTTTTACATTTTAGTCATTTAGCAGACGCTCTTATCCAGAGCGACTTACAGTTAGTGAGTGCATACATTTTTTTTCTTCTTCATACTCCAGGATACATTAGCTAGCAACAACAATCTAGCTAAATGTCTATGAATGCTTCATGTGTGTTTCGACCTGTCCCCAAATGAATACAGTTGGTTCACAGTTGGTTTTGGTATTTTAACCTGCCTGTCATGAACGCTTCCAGTGGGGATAAAGAAAACGCACGCATGGAGCCGGTCTGGTCAGCATGTAAGACTTCCTCTGCAACAACGTCAAATTTAATGACCGATTTCTTGATTTATCTTTAGATTAATTTGGACTATTTTGAGGAAGTGCTTCTGGCTATGTTGCTGTGGTGGCTCAAGAGAGACGAACAACAGTAATACTGCCACTTCTTTCTTTCTAAGCGAAGGTCTTTAGGGGGTGTGAGAGACAGACTTTCACTTCGCCTACCCGAGTTCTGCTAGGAGCAAACTGAACCTATGTATGCGGATGCTTTACTCTACAGAAACAGAAAATCTGCTCCTGCCCTATGGGCCGTTCTGGCTCGGACAAGGCTACTTTTTTTTTATTTGCTAGGAACTTGAATCGGGCCGAGATTCTGTGGCGCCCAGTTCAGGGTTCAAATGTGTTGAGATGTTCAGTGCAGACGAGTGCAAGCTTTTGATTGGTCGTCCGGCTGGTGAAGGATTGTTTGGTTGGCTCCTGCTGACACACGCTCCTGCTGACTGTTGATTGGCCCTCGCTGCAGGTACATGGAGTACATGTGTGACATGATGGCTGACGAGCCAATCACCCCGCACAGCAGACCCATCCTCATCCGCTCCATCAGCATGACGCCCGTGCCCCTCTTCAACAAGCAGAGGAGTGGCTGCCGGCCCTTCTGCGAGGTGTACGTGGGAGATGAGCGCGTGGCCACCACCTCCGGGGAGTACGACAAGATGAAGTAGGTCACATGATGCAGGATTTGATTTGTGCTGCGTCCCAAATAACACCCTATTCCCTATTTAGTGCACTACTTTTGACCAGGGTCCATAATTTGTTATAGACATTTCTCTCTCTCTCGCTCTCTGCAGGGACTTTAAGCTGGAGGACGGACGGGCTGAGATCCCCTTGAACGTGATGGTGCAGGGGGATGTGCTAGTGGTCATCTACCATGCCCGCTCAACCCTGGGGGGCCGCCTGCAGGCCAAGGTAGGGACCACAGCAGTCAGGGACGGACCCAGAGTTAGTTTTGCATTCAGTGAAGTTTGTCTGCAATTCTGTTAAATTCAGTGACGGTCTTAAGGACATGCGTCCATACGTTATAGTTAAATGATATGCCCTAATCACAGACTTTTTATAATGTATTGAAACAAGAGCTTACCCCATGAGGCCTGTTGTGCATGAGTTGTTCCAGAGATCAAGGTTGCATTCCAGGCCGACTACATTGCAGATGTTGCATTGCATCGAACAATGGTGTGCCACATCATTGACTGCACCATCAAGCATCAGATTGCTTTATCATACAATGCGGTTAGCTGATATGTTAAACACCTATCCAGGTGTTGTGAGATCTGGCACGCGTCTGCTGTGTAGTCAGCCTGGAACCCGACCAAAGAGTGTTTTTCTGGTACTATGAACTCACGTGGGTGTCCTGCTGTGTGTCTGTTGACTAGATGGCCTCCATGAAGATGTTCCAGATCCAGTTTCACACAGGGTTCGTGCCCCAAAACGCCACCGCGGTCAAGTTTGCAAAGTAGGTACCGCCATCCATAGACTCTAAGCCACTACCTACCCTCAATCCAGGCAGGTGCACGTGTTTGACGATATCCCAGGACACTTCTAAATCAATTGATGGCAGCGGTTGGGATGCCATGATGCCTTTGTGGAGTATCGGCCAGCAGTTGACTTGACCTGTAATTGACTTGACCTGTAATTGACTTGACCTGTAATTGACTTGCCTGTAATTGACTTGACCTGTAATTGACTTGACCTCTAATTGACTTGACCTGTAATTGACTTGACCTGTAATTGACTTGACCTCTAATTGACTTGTCTCTAATTGACTTGACCTCTAATTGACTTGACCTCTAATTGACTTGACCTCTAATTGACTTGACTTCTAATTGACTTGACCTCTAATTTACTTCTTATCTACAAACACTGCCTGCGTTCTCTGCACTTCTCCAGAAGTGTGCACTCATTCACTCCCCCTCATGCATTTTAAAAGCATTGCATTGGTGCAAGCATGACTGAAGGGAGTTTCTACCATGTTGCTCACACCTGTCCATTCTTTTTAAATCCATGAGGGGGAGTGTACGAGTGCACACTCCTGTAGAAGGGTGGAGTTGAACGCAGCCAGTGACATTAATTCGTAAGCTAGCTACCTCCAACCCGAGCAAGCTGCAGCATTTGTTACATTGACTACATACCGTCCGCTGTCTGTCTTTCTCCAACAGGTATGACCTGGATGCCACCGACATCCAGGAGAAATACCCGGACCTCTTCCAGGTCAACCTGGCTATCGAGGTGGAGCCCTGCGACAGGCCCAGCAACAAGACTCCGCCCTGGGACAACTTTGCCACCAAGGGCCTCAACCCCAAGATCCTTTTCTCCAGCCGGGACGAGCAGCAGGAGATCCTCACCAAGTTCGGTGGGTTTCACAGCTGTCAGTCCAAAAAAATTATCTGTGTGGCCCTCCGTTGAATTTCGAAATCCCGATGTGGCCCTCAAGCCTTGAGGTACTAAACTCATGTTCTGTCCCACTCCTTCCCTCCCTCTCCCATAGGCAAACCAGAGCTTCCCCGGCAACCGGGCTCTTTCTCCGGTTCCTTCTACGACACAGCGTCGCCTCAGTTGGAACAGACTCCCGATAGCTCCACCATGGAAGTAGAATCTCACCAGAGCACCGATACCAATGCCAACAACTTCTTCCAGACTCTGGAATGGGATGGTATGTCTCCTGTCGTCAAGCACGCCTTTCTAGTGCATAAACTATTGCTAAAAAATAGTTATTTTGATTCCCTTTGCAAGGACCTATTACATGTTAGCTGGTTGATTGTATTGAAAATACTTGAAAGCTGCCATTGCCCTAAGCCAGGGGCACTCATATCCGGGTCTGGTGTACTGGTTTTCTGTTCTACCTGATCATTATTTGTGCCCACCTGGTGTCCCAGGACTAAATCAGTCCTTGATAAGAGGAGAAGAATGACAATCAGCAGTGTGAGGTTCCAGGTCTAGATTAGAAACTCCTGCCCTAAGCCTTTTTTGACGAGTCTCTGTCATATAGATGGGAGTGGACATGGAGCGGATGCCTCGGACAGCCTGGGAGGCACCATGGACGACCAGGACGAGCTCAGTGAAGCCTCCGTGGACGAGGAGTCCTACTCCGGCCCGGCCGCCGAGCCCCTCTCCAGGGAGCCTAGCGAGTCCCTGTTCAACGCTGAGTTCCAGGCGGCCGCCACACCCCAGGAGTCCCCGGGGCCCAGCGACACGGCTGACCTGCTGGGCCTCACCTCCGACCTCAGCTCCGCCGCCCCCCCACAACCCTCCGGGGCCACGGCAGCAGGCGGCATGAAGGCCTCGTCTAGCAACAGTGACCTTCTCAACGACCTGTTTGCCCCCGCGCCCAGCAGCAAGGCTCGGCAGGGCAGTTCCAACAACCTGATTGGAGACGGAAGTGCCCAGGAGGACCTATTTTTCAGTAACCCCACTGCACCGCCTGACCCGGCCACCCCCAAACGTAAGCGTCTTAATGATGTGTCCGGTTTCTGCCTTGGTGTCAGTAGAAGTGGTAGCATGTTAGTATTTGTATCGTATCCACGCAGCCGAAACCTTAGTTGATCCCCTCTGCATTTCGGGCTATTTTTGTCCCACAGCAATGAATGACCTGTTTGACCCGTTCGGGATGGGATCTTCGTCCAGTCAGTCCGGACCCGACCTGTTTGGGGACCTGCTGAGCTCCGACACCAACACTAACCCCCCGCCAACCTCCAACTCCAGCCTCTTCAACCTCAGTAAGACACCAGTAATATGTAGAAGAATAGAACTACAACTCCCATGTCCACTTCCATTCATTCAACGTTGTCTCTCGACAGATAAGATGACCAACAATCCCCCTAAGATGACGTCGTCCGCCAGCCAACCGGACCTGCTTGGAGGGTGGGACAGCTGGGCATCGAGTGGTAGCATGGCCGCCGCCTCCTCCTCCAATAAGCCAGCCTTCCCAGGTAGGTAGTAGGTACTGGGGCTGTTAATCTAGGATTTAACACCGTAACAACTGTAGCAGATGACCACTGAGTTTATGGGTTTTTCCTCTTGGAATTCCAGCTCCCGGAGTGTCTTCCTTCTCCAAAGCAAAGTCTCAGAGCTTCGACCCGTTTGCAGACTTGGGAAAACTGGGCCCTACGCTGCCAGGTAAAAACAGACCCCAGTGACTCCTGGTACCATGCTACAGTTAGACAGTGGCCTTTACTATCCATGGTCTGTAAATCAGATATCATCTCATGTATCTTTTATCTCTTCTACATCTTTTATTTCTAGGTTCCTCAAGTGGCAGTTTCTCAGGCCCAGGCTTCAACCCTAAGAGTGGGGCCTCCACCAAGAGTGCTGGGCAGCCGTGGCAGCAGTCTGGCCGGCCCGCCGCTGGCCAAAGCAAGCCTTGGATGGCCCCCAGCGCTGCTGCCCCCCAGCCAGCCAAGCCTGCCCCCCAGCCAGCCAAACCCAACTACAACCTTAACTTCAGTGTGATCGGGGGCCGAGAGGAGAGGGGCGTCAGGGGCCCAGGATTTGGTGAGACAACCAATCACATCACTGTCTGAGCATGTCCAATTGGTGACAGCCTCTGTGTAGAAAAGCTTACTCCCCCCGGTCTCCCTCTTTCTTTCCCCATCTAATTGAGGATCTTTGCTCTGTGACTGTATCTTCCAGGCCCAAAACCCAAAGTCAAAGAGGACGATTTTGAAGACCTGCTCTCCACTCAAGGTTTTGCCTCCAAGCTATCCGACAAGAAGGGACCCAGGACCATCGCAGAGATGAGGAAACAGGAGCTCTCAAAGAACATGGATCCCCTCAAACTGCAGGTACCACCAGCATGCCTTCTCCCAAATATACACAAGGGCCTCCTTCTTGGACACAGATTGCCTTGGCCAAGACTGAGATTCTCCATTTATAAAGCTTTTTAGTCCAGGGGTGTATTCACTAGGAACTAAACGGAAGCAAACAAGACGTGGAGGGACGTATACAGTTGAAGTCGGAAGTTTACATACACTTAGGTTGGAGTCATTAAAACTTGTTTTTCAACCACTCCACACATTTCTTATGTACAAACTATAGTTTTGGCAAGTCGGTTAGGACATCTACTTTGTGCATGACACACGTAATTTTTCCAACAATTGTTTACAGACAGATTATTTCACTTATAATTCACTGTATCACAATTCCAGTGGGTCAGAAGTTTACATACACTAAGTTGACCGTGCCTTTAAACAGCTTGGAAAATTCCAGAAAATTATGTCATGGCTTTAGAAGCTTCTGATAGGCTAATTGACATATTTTGAGTCAATTGGAGGTGTACCTGTGGATGTATTTCAAGGCCTACCTTCAAACTCAGTGCCTCTTTGCTTGATATCATGGGAAAATCAAAAGAAATCAGCCAAGACCTCAGAAAAATAATTGTAGACCTCCACAAGTCTGGTTCATCCTTGGGAGCAGTTTCCAAATGCCTGAAGGTACCACATTCATCTGTACAAACAATAGTACGCAAGTATAAACACAATGGGACCACACAGCCGTCATACCGCTCAGGAAGGAGACGCGTTCTGTCTCCTAGAGATGAACGTACTTTGGTGCGAAAAGTGCAAATCAATCCCAGAACAACAGCAAAGGAACTTGTGAAGATGCTGGAGGAAACAAGTACAAAAGTATCTATATCCACAGTAAAACGAGTCCTATATCGACATAACCTGAAAGGCCGCTCAGCAAGGAAGAAGCCACTGCTCCAAAACCGCCATAAAAAAGCCAGACTACGGTTTGCAACTGCACATGGGGACAAAGATCTTACTTTTTGGAGAAATGTCCTCTGGTCTGATTAAACAAAAATAGAACTGTTTGACCATAATGACCATCGTTATGTTTGGAGTAAAAAGGGGGTGGCTTGCAAGCCGAAGAACACCATCCTAACCGTGAAGCACGGGGGTGGCAGCATCGTGCTGTGGGGGTGCTTTGCTGCAGGAGGGACTGGTGCACTTCACAAAATAGATGGCATCATGAGGAAGGAAAATTATGTGGATATATTCAAGCAACATCTCAAGACATCAGTCAGGATGTTAAAGCTTGGTCGCAAATCGGTCTTCCAAATGGACAATGACTCCAAGCATACTTCCAAAGTTGTGGCAAAATGTCTTAAGGACAACAAAGTCAAGGTATTGGAGTGGCCATCACAAAGCCTTGACCTCAATCCTATATAAAATGTGTGGGCAGAACTGAAAAAGCATGTGCGAGCAAGGAGGCCTACAAACCTGACTCAGTTACACCAGCTATGTCAGGAGAAATGGGCCAAAATTCACCCAACTTATTGTGGGAAGCTTGTGGAAGGCTACCCAAAACGTTTGACCCAAGTTAAACAATTTAAAGGCAATGCTACCAAATACTAATTGAGTGTATGTAAACTTCTGACCCACTGGGAATGTGATAAAAGAAATAAAAGCTGAAATAAATCATTCTCTCTACTATTATTCTGACATTTTACATTCTTAAAATAAAGTGGTGATCCTAACTGACCTAAGACAGGGAATTTTTACTAGGATTAAATGTCAGGAATTGTGAAAAATTGAGTTTAAATGTATTTGTCTAAGGTGTATGTAAACTTCCGACTTCAACTGTACCTACATTTGTCTAATAATAAATGATTGATTTCATTGCAAAAGTTTTCTGTTGCAAAGTGCTTAGCTACGTTTTTTTACAGAGTGCACTAATGAATACACCCCGCTCAGTCGTCGTCCTGGAAACCGTCCCTTGGTGTACAGTGGGGAGAACAAGTATTTGATACACTGCCGAATTTGCAGGTTTTCCTACTTACAAAGCATGTAGAGGTCTGTAATTTTTATCATAGGTACACTTCAACTGTGAGAGACGGAATCTAAAACAAAAATCCAGAAAATCACATTGTATGATTTTTAAGTAATTAATTTGCATTTTATTGCATGACATAAGTATTTGATACATCAGAAAAGCAGAACTTAATATTTGGTACAGAAACCTTTGTTTGCAATTACAGAGATCATATGTTTCCTGTAAGTCTTGAACAAGTTTGCACACACTGCAGCAGGGATTTTGGCCCACTCCTCCATACAGACCTTCTCCAGATCCTTCAGGTTTCGGGGCTGTCGCTGGGCAATACGGACTTTCAGCTCCCTCCAAAGATTTTCTATTGGGTTCAGGTCTGGAGACTGGCTAGGCCACTCCAGGACCTTGAGATGCTTCTTACGGAGCCACTCCTTAGTTGGCCTGGCTTTGTGTTTCGGGTCGTTGTCATGCTGGAAGACCCAGCCACGACCCATCTTCAATGCTCTTACTGAGGGAAGGAGGTTGTTGGCCAAGATCTCGCGATACATGGCCCCATCCATCCTCCCCTCAACACGGTGCAGTCGTCCTGTCCCCTTTGCAGAAAAGCATCCCCAAAGAATGATGTTTCCACCTCCATGCTTCACGGTTGGGATGGTGTTCTTGGGGTTGTACTCATCCTTCTTCTTCCTCCAAACACGGCGAGTGGAGTTTAGACCAAAAAGCTATATTTTTGTCTCATCAGACCACATGACCTTCTCCCATTCCTCCTCTGGATCATCCAGATGGTCATTGGCAAACTTCAGACGGGCCTGGACATGCGCTGGCTTGAGCAGGGGGAACTTGCGTGCGCTGCAGGAATTTAATCCATGACGGCGTAGTGTGTTACTAATGGTTTTCTTTGAAACTGTGGTCCCAGCTCTCTTCAGGTCATTGACCAGGTCCTGCCGTGTAGTTCTGAGCTGATCCCTCACCTTCCTCATGATCATTGATGCCCCACGAGGTGAGATCTTGCATGGAGCCCCAGACCGAGGGTGATTGACCGTCATCTTGAACTTCTTCCATTTTCTAATAATTGCGCCAACAGTTGTTGCCTTCTCACCAAGCTGCTTGCCTATTGTCCTGTAGCCCATCCCAGCCTTGTGCAGGTCTAAAATGTTATCCCTGATGTCCTTACACAGCTCTCTGGTCTTGGCCATTGTGGAGAGGTTGGAGTCTGTTTGATTGAGTGTGTGGACAGGTGTCTTTTATACAGGTAACGAGTTCAAACAGGTGCAGTTAATACAGGTAATGAGTGGAGAACAGGAGGGCTTCTTAAAGAAAAACTAACAGGTCTGTGAGAGCCGGAATTCTTACTGGTTGGTAGGTGATCAAATACTTATGTCATGCAATAAAATGCAAATTAATTACTTAAAAATCATACAATGTGATTTTCTGGATTTATGTTTAAGATTCCGTCTCTCACGGTTGAAGTGTACCTATGATAAAAATTACAGACCTCTACATGCTTTGTAAGTAGGAAAACCTGCAAAATCGGCAGTGTATCAAATACTTGTTCCCCCCACTGTATGTATGTCTACACTGGGGGATAGTTCATTCTATGCATGTACATTTCTAGGCGAGTTTTAAATCTCTGAACCTGTTCTGAGGGATTCTGGTTTGTGTTCCTTGTACCAACCAAGATCCTGGATTGGATTGAGGGGAAGGAGCGGAACATCCGCGCCCTCCTCTCCACGCTTCATACAGTCCTGTGGGAGGGCGAGACGCGCTGGAAGCCCGTAAACATAGCAGACCTAGTCACTCCAGACCAGGTTAAGAGGTACTACAGGAAAGCTGCGCTGGTGGTGCACCCCGATAAGGTAACATCAATGTGACCTTCCCAAAACTACCCCGGTGACATGTTATTTAATAGGTTTATCAGTTAGTCATAACTGTGTCTACTCTCCCTGTGGTGAATGCATGCTCTTTGTGTTCTTCTGAAGACTGATCGCTGTAGATGAATGGCTGTGTTAAAGTTTAGTATCGTGGGCTTGAAAGCCATATCAAAGTTCTCGATCTGTGAACGCTAACCGCAGTTGAACCTCCTTCCTTGCAGGCCGCCGGAAAGCCTTATGAAGATTACGCTACACTGATCTTTATGGAGCTCAACGACGCCTGGTCAGAGTTTGAGAACCACGGCAGCAAAGCCCTCTTCTAAGACTTACTGATTCGGGGCCCATATTGGGCCCTTGAGGGCTGCCCCCATCTTAGAGAGGTCTGCCAACCCTCCTGCCGTTGAGAAAAAGGCACCCTCCTTTATTTCTCATCTGCAGTTCAACATCATTGCCCGTCAAAAGACACTGCCACCGCACGCAAAGGGTGGCATGGGATGGGAGACCAGGGGTTCAAAAGCTTGGAAGATCGAGGGGTGGCGATGACAACAGAGACAATCACTGAGAAGACCAGATGGTCACCAACCAGGCTCCAGCCATTCTGAAATGTGGGGACTGTATGTCCACTCGACCACATAGACTTTGTTGCTGTGGACACTGCTCTATTCCTTTACACTCCGTGGATAGACCTTTCTGCATAATCCTCTCTTTCCGAGAGACCAAGAGTTCATGCTGTTGTTGCTTCTTGACAGAACCATTCCCCCACTAACAGACTCCTCCCTCCTCCACAAGCCCTCTACCGTAAGCGCCTTGCTCTGCGGATGGCAAAAAAAAAAACGCTTGCTCATCACTGCACCCCCCGGCAACATAGGAGACAAATAGAGAATATAGGGATTTCATCTGGTTGCTTTTTGCCATGTGGAATTGTGCAATATGTCTGGTCTTTTTTGTGTTCTCTGTCAATGATAGTCCTCACTTCAGTGTAAATATTTTCTCAATGATGTGGTTCTTTGGGTAGATACTGAGATGCTGATTTCAACAGAGGTCTGTGTGTTTGTGTTGTATAAGGACCTAACCACCTTGCTCTCTGTACCAGTAGATCATCATGACTTTCTTTTCCAATGATCTTGTGTTTATAATTCTACTTATTACACAAAAGGTTTACAGGGAGTTTTCATTGCAACCCTCCATTTTGTGTTCCATATCTGTTGTTTTTGTCTTTACTTTAAAATGGCCTCCTGATAGCCTCCTGAAGCTTTTTGTGTAATGTTTTCAGATATATATATATATATATTTGGTTTTCATTTTTACCTCATGGACCAACTTAAAACAACTATTTTCTTATTGTTGTGGGGTATCATAAGTATCCATGACATTTAATTGCAGAACTTAATAAATAAAAAATAATATATGAATTGAATGTCTTGAATGTGACGGAGGGAAGGGGCGTTATAGGTGGTCTCATGAGACAGTTGTTTTGCCGAGCTGAAATCATTCCGAAGCATCTTAACATGAATGTGCTTTTATATGAAGAAAAAAAAAAATGTATGCACTCACTAACTGTAAGTCGCTCTGGATAAGAGCGTCTGCTAAATGACTAAAATGTCAATGTAAATATGGTCTTTGTTGGTTTGGATATATGTAGCTTCTGTTTTAGTCTTGCTTCCCTCTGTGTAACTTTGTTTTTATTTTTCACAGCGGGGTCCTCTTTTTTTTTTTTTTTACATTTTAGTCATTTAGCTCTCATCCAGAACAATTTACATGAGCAATTAGGGTTAAGTGCGTTGTTCAAGGGCACATCGACAGTTTTTTCACTTATTAGGCTCTGGGATTCAAAACAGCAACCTTCTAGTTACTGCCCCAACGCTCTTAACTGCTGGGCTACCTGCCACCCATCCCATGACCGGGATCATTGCTTCTGTTCATTCCCCACCTATTGAAACCTTATTTTGCCATTCCAGTAACACTATGGCTGTGATTTACACGGCCAATTCAATTCAGATCTTTTGTCCAATTATTTGCAAAAGAGCTGATCTGATTGGTCAAAAGACCAATTAGTGGAAAAATATCAGAATTGGGCTGCCTGTGGAAATGCAGCCTATAAGGGGATACTTTATTGCAAGGCTGCCATTTTGACAGTATCATGTTAGTACACTGTAAGGAGAGAAACAGTCTACTCAACCAAATTAAAATATGAATGTAGAGTTCAGTACAGAAATAAAGGTTTTGATCAGAGGCATGAAAATACTAAAGTGGATGGTATTGATACTGTCTGTAGTGTCTCAATGTGTCATGATGAGGAGACGGATGATAAAGGGTTAATGTTATGCGAAGAGCTGGCCATTGATATTGACTGAGTTTTCAAAGATCAAGGTATTTCACAAAGTGACAATATTATTGATGGGGTTTCTGAACATTGCGGTGAAAGAAATGTGATTTTGATAGATTACCATGGTGTATTCTTGAGACAAGTTGTGAAAATAATTATTACAAAATCAATGGCCATTTTACTAATGGTTATAAAGCCTTAAATGGTTTTGCTTATATCATGTTTGTCCTTTAATTCAGGCTAAGAGGGATATTGATCATATATTAAGATAGATGAGGCACAGCAAAGTGCTGTGAGCCTTTTATAGAAAAAGAAATCATCTGATAATCCCCATTTGTTGCTAACCATTGAGCTTCTCTACTATTATTAAAGTCACATATTGGTTTTACAGAATTATTTAAATGTCAATTTGATATTGAATATACTGTAAAAATCTCCATATTACTGTTATTTTTCTCTCCAGTTTTTCTGATTACAAGCATCAGCTGCTGAATGCAACTGACCAGTGTGATAGATTAACCATCAAAAGTCCCAATTTGTTAACATATCCAGGTAATAAAGAAACAATAACCCCCATGTTAGGCCGTACATTTAATTCCACATTGACTCTGGACTACCTTCTTTATAAAACGGAGGTTCCTTCCTGCTGACAAAGCTTTCTGTTTCCAATAGCTGTTTCTGGAATAACATTTATGACCATTAAAACACAATCATGAAAAGGTATCGTCTTGCATTATTCTCTGTGATTTCCCAGGGACCTCCGCCCAGGCATCCCGGCGACCACCATCATGTTAGCAAAAAAAAATCAGGTCTTGTCCTATCATCTGGTGAATGATAATGGCCAGTTAAGTGATCATTTTGTTCATATTAAAGGGATAGTTAGAGATTTTGGCAATGAAGCCCTTTATCTACTTCCCCAGAGTCGGATGAACAGCTACTGTTAGCATGCTAACTTTTCCAGTAGGCTAGTTAGCATTGCCTCATGAAACTACCTCTAACTTCCTTCATACTGGCCACAGAAACATAAAAATGGTAACCACTATGGTATTATGTTGCAGCTAGTGATAAAAAAAATAATTTTTTCTAGAAAATAAAAATGTGCAGATCCCCAGCAGTACACCAGTTTGAAAACCCATTGCCTACAGTACACACACACTTGTCATTTACCTATGGGCCCATTGTAGAAACAATGAAATCTAATTGAATGCCTAGTCTCCATCATTATTATTACATTTACATTTTAGTCATTTAGCAGACGCTCTTATCCAGAGCGACTTACAGTTAGTGAGTGTATACATTTTTTATTTTTCATATACCAGACTCATAGTCTCATCCCCCATCTTCAGCCAAGTCTGCAAAGACACCAAACACACCCCTGGTGAGGTCATAGAAAGTGTGCACGAACACACACACAAAAACTGTAATTCCAATTGATCATTAGCCTTTCTAGTGACTAGTAAATGGTGTGTTAATGGCCTGTAAGTTGGTTATCATGGCCTGTGTCTCCTCCACTCTTCTCCCCTGGGAAGAAAAAGGCTTCTTCTCTTCACTCGGTCCTACTCCCTGCATGGGCTAGGCCGATACACATCATGGTAGTTAGTTGTATCTTTGATAATACTAGGCCTACACCTACAGCACCCGATGTCATAGGAAGGCCAAAAATATCATCAAGGACATCAACCACCCGAGCCACTGCCTGTTCACCCCGCTATCACCCAGAAGGCGAGGTCAGTACAGGTGCATCAAAGCTGGGACCGAGAGAATGACAAACAGCTTGTATCTCAAGGCCATCAGACTGTTAAATAGCCATCACTAGCACATTAGAGGCTGCTGCTGCCTATTGAAATCACTGGCCACTTTAAGAAATGGAACACTAGTCACTTTAATAATGTTTACATATCTTGCACTACTCATCTCATAGGTATATACTGTATTCTATAATATTCTACTGTATCTTAGTCCATGCCGCTCTGTCATTGCTTGTCCATATATGTATACATTCTTAAATTCCATTCCTTACTAGATGTGTGTATTGGGTATATGTTGTGAAATGGTTAGATATTACTTGTTAGATATTACTGCACTGTCGGAGCTAGAAGCACAAGCATTTCGCTACACCCGTAATAACATCTGCTAAACACGTGTATGTGACAAATAACATTTGATTTGATGTGGTCTCAGATAATCATTAATAATCAGAGAACTGTCTAAGATGCGCAGTGGGTAAACATCATTGCCCACAGCTGCTACAACCCTAACATAGCCTACTTCCTAAAACTATTGTCTAGTATTAACCTAGCTAACTAGTACACTTCCACCATCAACATTTAGTTAGCTGTAAATAGAAGGCTCTGGCCAATCAATACCTAGCTATCTAGCTAGTAGTTTTGCTTCCTTACAAATTTGCTAGGCTACCATAGCCAACAGCTGAAAAAAACCTCTCGAGTCATTTAAATTTTTTTAAATATATATATATATAATTTCGGTGGTTATATTCCGATCATATAAGGAAAATAAGAGGAAAATTAAGAGGTTTTACAGACACACCCTTTGTTTGGTTTTCTAGACGAAGACGTCAAAATAAAAGACCGCGCGGCACACTTTTACAATATTTTACACGAGCTACTTGGGAAAGCTATTAGCTAGTTCTTTACTTTTACACTACTTTTGTTTTCCATATCACGGTCTCAATCTGTATTTGCTATTTCACAATAGACTGTGGCTTTCTCTTTTCAAGTTAGCTATGAAATGCACATCCAGTGGGATGAATCTGCGGAACTGACGCCTTGCGGGACATGTTTCCAGACGATCTGCTGGAAAGGTGGAACACTTCCTTTGTTGCTTCCGCTGCTTTTTTTTGCGTGTTTCTTATTAGCATCACGGCAGCAGCATTAGCGTCCCTGGTTTCCTGGTTTTGCCTTCAAAATAAAAGTCTGCTGTAAAACTCCACGCATACATTTACATTACATTTACATTTTAGTCATTTAGCAGACGCTCTTATCCAGAGCGACTTACAGGAGCAATTAGGGTTAAGTGCCTTGCTCAAGGGCACAACGACAGATTTTTCACCTAGTCGGCTCGGGGATTAGAACCAGCGACCTTTCGGTTACTGGCACAACATTCTTAACCACTAAGCTACCTGCCGCCCCCATACGATAAGAAATCAATCATTTTTGTAGCTTTGCGAAGTGCATCATTTAAAAATGATGTTACAAAATTATAACTACACCTGTGAAAAATCTAAACTAAAGAGAATAACTACTTTATATAAGATAAATAATGTTATAAGGTGGAGCACATTGAGAAATGTTTGGAGCTTAAAGGAAAACGCAACCCAAAATGATTTCTGTGATGATTTCTGTATTTAATAATATTCTACAGACCTAGCACTAGAGTCTATATGTGGTCTATTGCATTGGGAGCAATGGAGTGGGTGGAGTAGAAAGTGTTGCTGGGCATATAGACCTCAGTCTATATGAAAGAACACCCATGAGTCCCCTTTGAAAGAACACCATATATAGATTCTACAGACCCTACTGAGTGATCCCCACCCCACTTTCACATTGGCATAAATAATAGTTTTTCCTGTACTGTGCTGTATTTGAACCATATAGTGTTCAGGCACCCCATTTTAAGCTGTTGGACCACAGTAAAAGTCCAGCAACACTCCGTATTATTCAGAGCCCCATGAAATGACACTCTAGATCCAAACTGTTACAGACCTATATCCATCCTGCCCTGCCTTTCGAAAGTATTTGAAAGCCAAGTTAACAAACAGATCACCGACCATTTCGAATCCCACCGTACCTTCTCCGCTATGCAATCCGGTTTCCGAGCTGGTCATGGGTGCATTTCAGCCACGCTCAAGGTCCTAAACGATATTATAACCGCGATCGATAATAGACAGTACTGTGCAGCCGTCTTCATCGACCTGGCCAAGGCTTTCGACTCTGTCAACCACCGCATTCTTATTGGCAGACTAAATAGCCTTGGTTTCTCAAATGACTGCCTCGCCTGGTTCACCAACTACTTCTCAGATAGAGTTCAATGTGTCAAATCGGAGGGCCTGTTGTCTGGACCTATGGCAGTCTCTATGGGGGTGCCACAGGGTTCAATTATTGGCCCGACTCTTTTCTCCGTGTATATTAATGATGTCGCTCTTGCTGCTGGTGACTCTCAGATCCACCTCTACGCAGACGACATCATTTTGTATATATCTGGCCCTTCATTGGACACTGTGTTAACAAACCTCCAAACGAGCTTCAATGCCATACAACACTCCTTCAGTAGCCTCCAACTGCTCTTAAACACTAGTAAAACTAAATGCATGCTCTTCAATCGAACGCTGCTGGCACCCGCCCACCCGACTAGAATCACTACTCTCGACGGGTCTGACCTAGAGTATGTGGACAACTACAAATACCTAGGTGTCTGGTTAGACTGTAAACTTTCCTTCCAGACTCACATTAAGAATCTCCAATCCAAAGTTAAATCTAGAATCGGCTTCCTATTTCGCAACAAAGCCTCCTTCACTCATGCGTCCAAACATGCCCTCGTAAAACTGACTCTCCTACCGATCCTTGACTTCGGCGATGTCATTTACAAAATAGCCTCCAACACTCTACTCAGCAAATTGGATGTAGTCTATCACAGTGCCATCAGTTTTGTCTCCAAAGCCCCATACACTACCCACCACTGTGACCTGTACGCTCTTGTTGGCTGGTCCTCACTACATGTTCGTCGTCAAACCCACTGGCTCCAGGCCATCTATAAATCACTGCTAGGCAAATCCCCGCCTTATCTTAGCTCATTGGTCACCATAGCAGCACCCACCCGTAGTCTGCGCTCCAGCAGGTATATCTCACTGGTCATTCCCAAAGCCAACACCTCCTTTGGCCGCCTTTCCTTCCAGTTCTCTGCTGCCAATGACTGGAACGAATTGCAAAAATCTCTGAAGCTGGAGACTCTTATCTCCCTCACTAACTTTAAGCATCAGTTGTCAGAGCACCTTACCGATCACTGCACCTGTACACAGCCCATCTGAAATTAGCCCACCCAACTACCTCATCCCTATATTGTTATTTATTTTGCTCTTTTGCACCACAGTATCTCTATTTGCACATAATCTCTTGCACATCTAGCATTCCAGTGTTAATACTAATTGTAATTATTTTGCACTATAGCCTATTTATTGTCTTACCTCCATAACTTGCTACATTTGCACACACTGTATATATATTTTCTGTTGTATTTTTGACTTTATGTTTTTTTACCCCATATGTAACTCTGTGTTGTTGTTTTTATCGCACTACTATGCTTTATCTTGGCCAGGTCGCAGTTGTTCATGAGAACTTCTTCTCAACTGGCTTACCTGGTTAAATAAAGGTGAAATAAATAAAATAAAAATATAGTCCCCACCTCACATTTACATCAGCACGAATAATCGTTTTTTTCTTTGTAAGACAATATGTAATGACTTTACAGTAATTTGCATTGGGGGCATTTATTTGACCTTGGAACATGTTTTAAAACCCAAATATGAACAAATATGAATCATTGTTAATGCTTAGATAAATCATTTTTCATACATCATGAATAAATACAGGTTAATTACACTTTTCTACTATTACGTGGGAGACTTTTATTTAGAAAATGTCCGTGACCCGGAAGTACTTTTTTAGTGTTGCTGATGAGACGCTGATCTGTTTCTGCTTGGAGATTGGGGAGTATGCGAGATGTGCAAGAGGGTAGCAAGAGAAATGGAGTTGAATTAAAGTAACGGACGGACTTTGACACAAAGGGAGGGGTACTTCAGATCCAAGGATATCTAACTAAACGCAAGAGACGGGGAGAAACCACGATTAGTTCAAAATATTTAAATTCAAAGCCAACGCACTTGAAATGAAGCTATTAAAACCAAGTTGGGTCAGTCACAATGGTAAGCATTTGAATCGCGGTTGTGCTGGAATGAATAATAATAGTTGACCGAATCTTGACCCAAGCCAAGTTGCGCTTCTGTTGTTGTTTGGGGGGGTTAGCTAGCTGACGTTACACATTCCTGCAAAGCACAATGCTCTCTTGAATGAGCCATGCGCTAAGATGCTAACAATAGCTAGGTAGTCATATGCTTTTATTTGTTAAGGTTAGCTAGTAAGCATATTCCACAAAGCAGTAAGTAGATGGCAGTTGTTGCAAAACACCCCAATGCAGGCTGCAGAATTCATTTTAGACCGTGTCTACAGCTGGGGTGTATTTATTACCCCGATTCTGTTGCAAAACGTTTCGTCTGTTGCAAAACGTTTCGTCTGTTGCAAAACGTTTCGTCTGTTGCAAAACGTTTCGTAACAGGAACAGTTTACTCCAGACGCTCTTCAATGTGCAACAGAATCTGCATAATGATTACCCCCCTGGTGTTCTGAATCTGGCATTTTAGCTAGCTACAGCGTTTTGGTGACATGCTTGTTAATACGATTTAAATCACGTCTGCTTCGCAGGGAAACCAATATTTTCTGTTGACATCCATCCTGATGGAACAAAGTTTGCCACGGGTGGTCAGGGTAAGGTGCTTCATTACTAAGCATGATAGCGATAACGGTATAACTGTTAGGGTTACATTAAAACAATACACCTCACTAAACAGTACAAGCATAAAGTACAGTTTGAGCATTTTCTCAAGCATACAATAATAATCATTCCACTATGCAGTATATATATATTTTTTACACTTTAAATGAGATCAGTTGAATGGTACTGAGTTCTGTTTGGGTGCCATGTGTTGCAGGAGAGGACTCTGGGAAGGTTGTCATATGGAACATGGCCCCAGTGCTCCGAGAGGAGGATGAGAAGAAGGAGAACATCCCCAAGATGCTTTGCCAGATGGACAATCACTTAGGTGCTTATTTTCTCGCTGATGTTTGGTGTCTGCTGCTCAGATCTGACTGACATTAGAGAGACGAACCATATGCCTGCGTGTTTTGAATCTGACAAAAAAAAATCTGCATACAAGAGGTGCTGTGGGGTGAAGTTTCCCATCTCCCAATCCTAACCTTAACCCATTAGTGGGGGGAATGCAAAAACTGTCTCAAGATCAGTGTCTAGGGGCAAATTCACTCTACACCAGAAGCGGTGGATCACTTCTGTGTGAACTAAAACAGGTGTTGTGTTTTTATTTTTTAGCCTGTGTGAACTGTGTTCGCTGGTCAAACAACGGGCTTTACCTGGCCTCCGGAGGAGATGACAAGCTGGTCATGGTGTGGAAGAGAGCTGCGTACGTAACACCCCCCCCCCCCCCCTAAACACATGCTGTGTTTGGTTGACATTTTCCTGTAATATTGTGGCATTGCAAATCACCATGTAAGTCACACGTGTCAAACTCATTCCACGGAGGGCAGAGTGTCTGCAGGGTTTCACTCCTCCCTTGTACTTGTTTAATGAATTAAGGCACTAATTAGTAAGGAATTGAAAGGAAAAACCAAAAACCAGCAGTCACTAGGCCCTCCATGGAATGAGTTTGACACACCTGATGTAAGTGATCTTTGATTTTCTCTGTGTTCACTTGAACAGCTTCATTGGACCGAGTACTGTATTTGGGTCGAGCAGTAAATTGGCCAACGTGGAACAATGGCGCTGTGTGACTATACTGAGAAACCACACAGGGGGTAAGTTGCCTGCTCTATGTAAAGATGGTTAATTTGGTAAGATTTTTCTCTTGCCTGGTCACAGCTCAGATAATGCTCTACATTACATTGACAGTCGTTTGCCTGTGGGCACGTCCCGTCTGTGTTTTCAGATGTCATGGATGTGGCGTGGTCCCCTCACGACGTGTGGTTAGCCTCCTGCAGTGTGGACAACACCATTGTGATCTGGAATGCCCGCAAATTCCCAGGTGCGAGCCGAACGAGAACCACCATTAAAAAAAAAATGTTTTTGTGTGAGGTATTTCTCACACGGCCTTCCTCTTCCCTCCAGAGATAGTGGCGTCGCTGAAGGGCCACACAGGCCTGGTGAAGGGGCTGACGTGGGACCCTGTAGGGAAGTACATCGCCTCCCAGGCTGACGACCACAGCCTGAAGGTGTGGAGGACCATGGACTGGCAGCAGGAGACCAACATCACCAAGCCCTTCAACGAGGTGAGCTCCACTCCGCCAAGCTGACAACCTTCCACACAACACAGTTGGGGTGTATTCATCAGTGCAAACCGTAGTGAAACACTTTGCAACGGTAAACGTTTTGCAACCAAAAACGAGATGTGCACACAGGCACATGACTGTCAACATAACGGTTGCTGTTAATAATGGCTGATCCCTGGCCGTGACTCCACTTTCCGAGGTTGTCTTGGGGGGGGGGGGCGTGTGATATGGAAAAAAAACACATGTCCAATTCATTTACATTTACAATTCACACATGTATAGTATAATATATATATATATGTGTGTGTGTGTGTGTGTGTGTGTGTGTGTGTGTGTGTGTATAATACACACTATACATGTGTGAAATTGGACAAATGTAAGCACCCACATTATTATTATTATTATTATAAAAAATACTATTCGACATATTCAGGTACGTCTCTTCCCGTTTCGGCCTGTTTGCTTCTATTTAGTTCCTAGTGAGTTCACCCCAGCTGTCACTCTCCCTGGGGCCTCCCTTTTGTCTCAGGGTGTTTTGTCTCTTGATGTTTGTAATTTCTGTTGCCCCACTCATTGACCACTAACGCCCTGTTCTCTGTTCCTCTGTGTTGTTGACCAGTGCGGGGGGACCACCCACGTGCTGCGCCTCAGCTGGTCTCCCGACGGACAGTACCTGGTGTCGGCCCACGCTATGAACAACTCGGGGCCAACCGCTCAGATCATTGAGAGGGACGGCTGGAAGACCAACATGGACTTTGTGGGCCACCGCAAGGCTGTCACTGTTGTGGTGAGGGCCAGTGATCAATCAATCAAATGTAATTTATAAGGTCCTTTTTACATTAGCACTTGTCACAAAGTGCTTTACAGATACCCAGCTTAAAACCTACCTTAAAACCCCAAACAGCAAGCAATGCAGAGCAGAAGCACAGTGGCTAGGAAAAACTCCCTAGAAGTAAGGAACCTAGGAAGAAACCTGTAGAGGAACCAGGCTCAGAGGGGTGGCCAGAGGCAGTAACCTAGGAAGAAACCTAGAGAGGAACCAGGCTCAGAGGAGTGGCCAGAGGCAGTAACCCAGGAAGAAACCTAGAGAGGACCCAGGCTCAGAGGAGTGGCCAGAGGCAGGAACCTAGGAAGAAACCTAGAGAGGAACCAGGCTCAGAGGAGTGGCCAGAGGCAGTAACCCAGGAAGAAACCTAGAGAGGAACCAGGCTCAGAGGAGTGGCCAGAGGCAGGAACCTAGGAAGAAACCTAGAGAGGAACCAGGCTCAGAGGAGTGGCCAGAGGCAGTAACCCAGGAAGAAACCTAGAGAGGAACCAGGCTCAGAGGAGTGGCCAGAGGCAGTAACCTAGGAAGAAACCTAGAGAGGAACCAGGCTCAGAGTAGTGGCCAGAGGCAGTAACCCAGGAAGAAACCTAGAGAGGAACCAGGCTCAGAGGAGTGGCCAGAGGCAGTAACCCAGGAAGAAACCTAGAGAGGAACCAGGCTCAGAGGAGTGGCCAGAGGCAGTAACCTAGGAAGAAACCTAGAGAGGAACCAGGCTCAGAGGAGTGGCCAGAGGCTGTAACCTAGGAAGAAACCTAGAGAGGAACCAGGCTCAGAGTAGTGGCCAGAGGCAGTAACCCAGGAAGAAACCTAGAGAGGAACCAGACTCAGAGGAGTGGCCAGAGGCAGTAACCCAGGAAGAAACCTAGAGAGGAACCAGACTCAGAGGAGTGGCCAGAGGCAGTAACCCAGGAAGAAACCTAGAGAGGAACCAGACTCAGAGGAGTGGCCAATCCTGTTCTGTGGACTCTGAATGACATCAATGGATTCTTTTTTATTTTGGACTCCACCTGGAATCCCTTAGAAGATATGATTGATTTTGTATTTTTGTACATTGCCCTGAGAACTAGTCAGCTTACATGTTTGGCTTTCTGGTAAACACTCTTATTCTTGTAAGGGTGATAGTGGATGCACATTGAATAGGAATCTGAGTAATACAACTACTGCTTTATGTGCAAAACACTTTCCAAAGCATGTTGTCACAGCAACATGCGATTATTAACCAAGTTTGGAGGGTGATAGTTCCACAATCATGCAGACACTGACATACGTTTAGAGGGTAGAATTGGGATGGCATTTCAGCTCTAGAATCCCTCAGTCTCCCAATCACCTCACTCTGCTAATCTCTCTCTCTCACTCACCTTCTGCAGAAATTCAACCCCAAAATATTCAAAAAGAAACAGAGGAATGGGAGTTCTCCCAAACCCAGCTGTCCCTACTGCTGCTGTGCTGTGGGAAGCAAAGACCGCTCCCTCTCCGTTTGGGTAAGTACCGTCTGTCTGTGTCATAGACATTAAAACCAGTAGATAGTGATAGCGCTGACGTCATCCACGTATTCCTGTGGAAAACTCCCGATGGCGCATGGAGACGGAAGTATTTGAATTTGAAGGGGTCCATATTGCTGAATGGGGCTGAATAGCACCAAAAAATAAGGATCATGGTTGCCATAACTAGCAAAGGATCATGGTCGATGTAGTCATTTTCATCCTGCCTGAGAGAGTCAACCGGGAGCCTCCTCGTAACCTGCCGGCCCGTGATTGGTCTGTGTCAGTACGTGGTCCTGTGCGATGACAAATGTAGTAGTCTGAATGGATCGCTATTTAATTAAATATCTTGATACGTAGCGAACTTTAAAATAATTCACAGTGGGGATCGAACTTGATCATAATCAATTAATTTTAGAGGCCAAAACGAGCGTCAATTTTTTTTCCTGTTTGGCCGTTCTTGCGATCATAATTTACGTAGGCTTTCTAGGGCAGACCAGACAGCTAGGTTGCTACGCAGTAGCCGACCAGCAGCGCTTGTGACTTCACGCTCCTGACCGGACACTGGGGGCCTGGTCTGTGGACAGGATCTTTGTTTATCCTCTATACCTCATTCAAACTGACATATCCCCTAGCAAAAAATCGTTTTTTCCTGTTTTTTGTTGTCTTGATTGTTTAATTGCATCCAATCTGTTCACACATTTTAGACAGATAATGAGACACACCCTCTATCAATGTGTCTTGACAGCTGTATGTGTACATATGGAGGTCTCTGTAGAATCCCCAACAACATATTTATAATAAACTGTACCAACTCAGTTTTGTGTGTGTTTGTGGGCGTACCTCTCCGTTTCCAGCTGACGTCTCTGAAGCGCCCTCTAGTGGTCATCCACGACCTGTTTGATAAATCCATCATGGACATCTCATGGTGAGAGCCACCTCCTCCCACCACCTTCCCCCCTCACTGAATTAATCTACTTTGACATATAATACATGTTTTTAGAGACCGATAGTTTCTTAGCCTGGGTTCCAGTCTGTTTCTTAGCCTGGGCGCCAGTAAGTTTCTAAGCCTGGGCTCCAGTCTGTTTCTGCTCGCGTGCCAACTCCTTGTGGAATTGTCAAGCCAATGGAGTAGGCAAGAGCCAAACAGAACTGGGACCAGGCTAGCAGTTTGATGATATTAGTTTTCTCAAAAGTGTATAGAGATACGTGTGCTGTTAGTTACAGTGTGCGGTGGCGTTTTGCTCCCTGCTCCACTTAGGACCTTGAATGGGCTGGGTATCTTGGTGTGCTCCATGGACGGCACAGTGGCGTACCTCAACTTCTCTCAGGACGAGCTCGGGGACCCCCTCAACGAGGATGAGAAGGTCAGCCAACTGCTCATGTCCTTTGACGTGACCCCACCAGTGTTGGAGTCAATTCCATAACTTCAATTCCAATTCAATTCCCTCTCTCTGTACATTCTCTGTAAATATAAAGTTTCCCCAAAAAAAACTTTGCAGCGAAGGTAGCGCTTTAGTTTCCCCCATAAGCTTTGCAGCGAAGGTGGCATTTATATTTCTCACAACAATCCAGAACACTTGTAGAACAACCAAGTGCTTAGTTTAGCAAATTTCAGTTCACATATATATTTTCTCTCCCTGCTGTGGCACTGGGCCCGTCAAGTGTCACTTTAGCTTTCAAGAGACTCCCTCCAGGTCCAGAAGGTGTTTGTCTAGTGGACTAGGAGAGGCTCTTCTAGCTAGCTAACACTTATCCATCCGTCTCCCTCCTCCATCCAGAATGCCATCCACCAGAACATCTATGGGAAGAGCCTGGCCATCACCACCGAGGCACAGCTCTCCACCACCATCATTGAGAACCCGGAGATGCTCAAGTACCAGCAGGAGAGGCAGCGTGCGGAGCAGGCCAACCACAGGATGGCCCACGAGGCCCAGGCCCACAAACTCACCAGCGTGGTCAACGGAGAGTCCCTGGAGGACATCCGCAAGGTAGGACGGGCCAGCTAGTTTACCCAAGGTACAGATCTGGGATCCGTTTTCCCTCCCACAATCCTAACCAAAAGTGGGGAATCTGCAAAACTGACCCAAGATCAACATCTAGGCCAGGGGTGACATCTGCAAGGTAGGACGGTACCAGGGTTGGGGTCAATTCCATTTCAATTCCAGACAATTCAAGAAGTACACTGAAATTCCAATTATTTTCAATGCTTTTAATGAGGGACATTTGGAATTGGAATTTGGTTTACATTTCGGAATTGACTGAAATTGAAATGGAATTGACCCCAACCCTGATAAGTTCAGATCTAGGATCAGCTTACCCTCCCCCAATCCTAACATTACCCATTAGTGGAGAATCTGCTAAATGGACCCAAGATCAGCATCTAGGGGCAACTTCACCCTACTCCGCACGGCAACAATGCACCCCAGCCAGGAAGCCCTACCTCAGAGCAAGACCAGTACAGCACTACAGTCTGATTAACACTATAAAGCCTAACCCAGCCAAGTCTGATCAACACTATAAAGCCTAACCCAGCCAAGTCTGATCAACACTATAAAGCCTAACCCAGCCAAGTCTGATCAACACTATAAAGCCTAACCCAGCTAAGACTGATTAACACTATAAAGCCTAACCCAGCCAAGTCTGATCAACACTATAAAGCCTAACCCAGCCAAGTCTGATCAACACTATAAAGCCTAACCCAGCTAAGACTGATTAACACTATAAAGCCTAACCCAGCCAAGTCTGATCAACACTATAAAGCCTAACCCAGCCAAGTCTGATCAACACTATAAAGCCTAACCCAGCCATGTCTGATCAACACTATAAAGCCTAACCCAGCTAAGACTGATTAACACTATAAAGCCTAACCCAGCCAAGTCTGATCAACACTATAAAGCCTAACCCAGCCAAGTCTGATCAACACTATAAAGCCTAACCCAGCTAAGACTGATTAACACTATAAAGCCTAACCCAGCCAAGTCTGATCAACACTATAAAGCCTAACCCAGCCAAGTCTGATCAACACTATAAAGCCTAACCCAGCCATGTCTGATCAACACTATAAAGCCTAACCCAGCTAAGACTGATTAACACTATAAAGCCTAACCCAGCTAAGACTGATCAACACTATAAAGCCTAACCCAGCTAAGACTGATCAACACTATAAAGCCTAACCCAGCTAAGACTGATCAACACTATAAAGCCTAACCCAGCTAAGACTGATCAACACTATAAAGCCTAACCCAGCTAAGTCTGATCAACACTATAAAGCCTAACCCAGCCATGTCTGATCAACACTATAAAGCCTAACCCAGCCAAGTCTGATTAACACTATAAAGCCTAACCCAGCTAAGACTGATCAACACTATAAAGCCTAACCCAGCTAAGACTGATTAACACTATAAAGCCTAACCCAGCTAAGACTGATCAACACTATAAAGCCTAACCCAGCTAAGACTGATTAACACTATAAAGCCTAACCCAGCCAAGTCTGATTAACACTATAAAGCCTAACCCAGCCAAGTCTGATTAACACTATAAAGCCTAACCCAGCTAAGACTAATTAACACTATAAAGCCTAACCCAGCCAAGCAGAACCAAGCTGTACAGGGCTGGCCGGGTTATGCATCTAACGTAGTTGCTGGAATGGAAAAATTATGTGAAAATAAAATATCCAAGCCAGAACAGTATGGTTCCGGTCAGTCATCTAATGTGAGTCAGAAACACATGCCCAGCCCAGTACATCTGTCATTCAGTCCTCCATTTTGCAGGTGTTCGGTTCTCTCCACTGTTTGATTTACGATGACATTATTGTATTTAGTAATTTCCCTACATTTTGACATTGGCTTCATTGAGGGGATGTAATGAAATGATGGGCATATAGGAAATCAATGAACATATCGATATGGATAACGTAAACCAGAACACCAATGCATAACATTGACCCACAGCTCCCTGTATGGTTGTGTCTAGGGTGCAACTTTCCCAAAATTCCCCGGTTTTACAGAAATCCTGGTTGAAAGATTCCTGGAATTACGAGGGAATAAAGAGGAAATCCTCTATTCAAAATGTCAGGAAAACCAGGGACTTTTGCAACCCTAGTTCTGTCTTTATTTTGTTTTGCCACCTTTGTCCTTGCATAGTCTCGACAGACCTTCTCTCCCTAAAAGGCAGATATCAGGGCCCGTATTCGTTAAAGGGATATTCCAGCGATTTGACAAATTTAGATATTTTAGTTTCCTTACTTTGAAAGCGGTCTATGGACAAGGATTAGCAACATTTGCATTTCGGGATCAATTTCCCATGTAAGTCAATCTCTCCCGCTTAGCATGTATCAAATGTCATGCTGAACTGTCCCTTTAAACATCTCAGATGTTTATATAATCTGTCCATATAATCGTATTCATTGCGATCTAAAAGGCTAAACTGATCCTAAATCAGCACTCCTACATTTTGTCTGAAGGAACCTTAAAATCTGAATGAAAACGGTTCTCATTGTTAACAAGACAAATGGACGTTGAGATGAGTTGGTATTATGTTGTCATGTATTCTGTGGCCTTGCACATGTCTTAGTGGTCTTGAATGGTCTCTGTCGTTACCTTGGATATTTCTTTTCTTCTATTAGAACCTGTTGAAGAAACAGGTTGAGACAAGGACTGCAGACGGCAGGAGAAGGATCACTCCTCTCTGCATCGCCCAGCTCGACACAGGGTAACACACACCTTTCCATCTATTCTAGTCCAGCCAATACAATGGGCCCTTCCGCCGATTTCTTCCTCCACCAGCTGTCAAACAGAGCAGTTACACTGTAGAACTCCATTTGGAAGACCGCTTCATTCTATTTTGGTTGTTTTGGTTTTAATATATGTTTATTTGGGGATTCATTTTTTCTCCAATGTTAAAAACATGCGAATACATTGTCAAGCCAAATCACATACAATTTCATACATTTGTTACGTTCACCAGCTAGAAAACCAAATGTCTCTCGAACAGAAGGGGGAACTAACAAAGATCAAACAAAACAGGTGGGGTTTTAGGAGGGGTTCTGAAAGACACTCATGGGGGTGTCCACTGAAACCTAAAAAACACCCACCACGAGCGCCCACGAAGAGGCAAACAAAAGAAAAACCCACACCAAACTTAGGCAGGAAGCAAACCAAAAAGGTGGAGGAAAACAAAATCAGACCAAGGAATGTTTTTCTAGAAATCAAATGGGGGAGAGCCAACTTAAAGGTGTTTACCCTCCGCATCTTTCGAGAGAACTGGAGTGCTGGGCCAGCCACTCTTAAATAGCACCTTGGCCAGCACAGGTGAAACACCTTCCCACTAACGAGATGGAAACCAGCACAGGTGTAACCCATACTGACTAACGAGGTTACACCAATCGTCGCGCTAACGAGCTATACCTTCCCCTTTAAGACAACAAATATATCCTATATTTTTGTTAGACAACAGAAAACAATGTTAATTTCACAACGTAATCAACTTAAATGTGTCGCTACTTATAATGCGTCGCATCCTCCAATATAAACTGGCTGTCAACAATTAAATACAAGACAAAAACAGCCACATTTGTTTGTATAATTTTTTTTACTGTTTGCTAACATTCACAAGTTTTGAGAAACGGGTCAAATAAAACTCATCCACCTGGAACGTGCGCAACCAAAACAATATGGCAAAAATACAACCGGTGCAGACATTACAGTGAAATGCTTACTTACAGCCCTTAACCAACAGTGCATTTATTTTTAACAAAAAAAGTAAAAATAAAATAACAACAAAAAAAGTGTTGAGAAAAAAAAGAGCAGAAGTAAAATAAAGTAACAGTAGGGAGGCTATATATACAGGGGGGTACCGTTGCAGAGTCAATGTGCGGGGGCACCGGCTAGTTGAGGTAGTTGAGGTAATATGTACATGTGGGTAGAGTTAAAGTGACTATGCATAAATAATTAACAGAGTAGCAGCAGCGTAAAAAGGATGGGGTGGGGGGGCAGTGCAAATAGTCCGGGTAGCCATGATTAGCTGTTCAGGAGTCTTATGGCTTGGGGGTAGAAGCTGTTGAGAAGTCTTTTGGACCTAGACTTGGCACTCCGGTACCGCTTGCCGTGCGGTAGCAGAGAGAACAGTCTATGACTAGGGTGGCTGGAGTCTTTGACAATTTTGAGGGCCTTCCTCTGACACCGCCTTGGATAGAGGTCCTGGATGGCAGGAAGCTTGGCCCCAGTGATGTACTGGGCCGTACACACTACCCTCTGTAGTGCCTTGCGGTCGGAGGCCAAGCAGTTGCCATACCAGGCGGTGATGCAACCAGTCAGGATGCTCTCGATGGTGCAGCTGTAGAATTTTTTGAGGATCTGAGGACCCATGCCAAATCTTTTCAGTCTCCTGAGGGGGAATAGGCTTTGTCGTGCCCTCTTCACGACTGTCTTGGTGTGTTTGGACCATGATAGTTCGTTGGTGATGTGGACACCAAGGAACTTGAAGCTCTCAACCTGTTCCACTACAGCCCCGTCGATGAGAATGGGGGCGTGCTCAGTCCTCTTTTTTTTCCTGTAGTCCACAATCATCTCCTTTGTCTTGGTCACGTTGAGGGAGAGGTTGTTGTCCTGGCACCACACGGCCAGGTCTCTGACCTCCTCCCTATATGCTGTCTCATCGTTGTCGGTGATCAGGCCTACCACTGTTGTGTCGTCGGCAAACTTAATGATGGTGTTGGAGTCGTGCCTGGCCATGCAGTCATGGGTGAACAGAGAGTACAGGAGGGGACTGAGCACGCACCCCTGAGGGGCCCCCGTGTTGAGGATCAGTGTGGCAGATGTGTTGTTACCTACCCTTACCACCTTGGGGCGGCCCGTCAGGAAGTCCAGGATCCAGTTGCAGAGGGAGGTGTTTAGTCCCAGGATCCTTAGCTTAGTGATGAGCTTAGAGGGCACTATGGTGTTGAATGCTGAGCTGTAGTCAATGAATAGCATTCTCACGTAGGTGTTCCTCTTGTCCAGGTGGGAAAGGGCAGTGTGGAGTGCAATAGAGATTGTATCATCTGTGGATCTGTTGGGGTGGTATGCAAATTGGAGTGGGTCTAGGGTTTCTGGGATAATGCTGTTGATGTGAGCCATGACCAGCCTTTCAAAGCACTTCATGGCTACAGACGTCAGTGCTACGGGTCGGTAGTCATTTAGGCAGGTTATCTTAGAGTCCTTGGGCACGGGGACTATGTTGGTCTGCTTGAAACATGTTGGTATTACAGACTCAGTCAGGGACATGTTGAAAATATCAGTGAAGACACTTGCCAGTTGGTCAGCACATGCTCGGAGTACACGTCCTGGTAATCCGTCTGGCCCTGCGGCCTTGTGAATGTTGACCTGCTTAAAAGTCTTACTCACATTGGCTACGGAGAGCGTGATCACATAGTCATCCGGAACAGCTGGTGCTCTCATGCATGCTTCAGTGTTGCTTGCCTCGAAGCGAGCATAGAAGTGGTTTAGCTCGTCTGGTAGGCTTGTGTCACTGGGCAGCTCGCGGCTGTGCTTCCCTTTGTAGTCTGTAATAGTTTTCAAGCCCTGCCACATCCGACGAGCGTCAGAGCCAGTGTAGTACGATTCAATCTTAGTCCTGTATTGACTCTTTGCCTGTTTGATGGTTCGTCGGAGGTCATAGCGGGATTTCTTATAAGCGTCCGGGTTAGAGTCCCGTTCCTTGAAAGCGGCAGCTCTACCCTTTAGCTCAGTGCGGATGTTTCCTGTAATCCATGGCTTCTGGTTGGGGTATGTACAGTGGGGAAAAAAAGTATTTAGTCAGCCACCAATTGTGCAAGTTCTCCCACTTAAAAAGATGAGAGAGGCCTGTAATTTTCATCATAGGTACACGTCAACTATGACAGACAAAATGAGATTTTTTTTTCCAGAAAATCACATTGTAGGATTTTTTATGATTTTATTTGCAAATTATGGTGGAAAATAAGTATTTGGTCAATAACAAAAGTTTCTCAATACTTTGTTATATACCCTTTGTTGGCAATGACACAGGTCAAACGTTTTCTGTAAGTCTTCACAAGGTTTTCACACACTGTTGCTGGTATTTTGGCCCATTCCTCCATGCAGATCTCCTCTAGATCAGTGATGTTTTGGGGCTGTCACTGGGCAACACAGACTTTCAACTCCCTCCAAAGATTTTCTATGGGGTTGAGATCTGGAGACTGGCTAGGCCACTCCAGGACCTTGAAATGCTTATTACGAAGCCACTCCTTCGTTGCCCGGGCGGTGTGTTTGGGATCATTGTCATGCTGAAAGACCCAGCCACGTTTCATCGTCAATGCCCTTGCTGATGGAAGGAGGTTTTCACTCAAAATCTCACGATACATGGCCCCATTCATTCTTTCCTTTACACGGATCAGTCGTCCTGGTCCCTTTGCAGAAAAACAGCCCCAAAGCATGATGTTTCCACCCCCATGCTTCACAGTAGGTATGGTGTTCTTTGGATGCAACTCAGCATTCTTTGTCCTCCAAACACGAAGAGTTGAGTTTTTACCAAAAAGTTCTATTTTGGTTTCATCTGACCATATGACATTCTCCCAATCCTCTTCTGGATCATCCAAATGCACTCTAGTCAACTTCAGACGGGCCTGGACATGTACTGGCTTAAGCAGGGGGACACGTCTTGCACTGCAGGATTTGAGTCCCTGGCGGCGTAGTGTGTTACTGATGGTAGGCTTTGTTACTTTGGTCCCAGCTCTCTGCAGGTCATTCACTAGGTCCCCCCGTGTGGTTCTGGGATTTTTGCTCACCGTTCTTGTGATCATTTTGACCCCACGGGGTGAGATCTTGCGTGGAGCCCCAGATCGAGGGAGATTATCAGTGGTCTTGTATGTCTTCCATTTCCTAATAATTGCTCCCACAGTTGATTTCTTCAAACCAAGCTGCTTACCTATTGCAGATTCAGCCTTCCCAGCCTGGTGCAGGTCTACAATTTTGTTTCTGGTGTCCTTTGACAGCTCTTTGGTCTTGGCCAAAGTGGAGTTTGAAGTGTGACTGTTTGAGGTTGTGGTCAGGTGTCTTTTATACTGATAACAAGTTCAAACAGGTGCCATTAATACAGGTAACGAGTGGAGGACAGAGGAGCCTCTTAAATAAGAAGTTACAGGTCTGTGAGAGCCAGAAATCTTGCTTGTTTGTAGGTGACCAAATACTTATTTTCCACCATAATTTGCAAATAAATTCATTAAAAATCCTACAATGTGATTTTCTGGATTTTTTTTCCTCAAATTGTCTGTCATAGTTGACGTGTACCTATGATGAAAATTACAGGCCTCTCTCATCTTTTTAAGTTGGAGAACTTGCACAATTGGTGACTGACTAAATACTTTTTTTCCCCACTGTACGTACGGTCACTGTGGGGACGACATCATCGATGCACTTATTGATGAAGCCAGTGACTGATGTGGTGTACTCCTCAATGCTGTCTGAAGAATCCCGGAACATGTTCCAGTCTGTGCTAGCAAAACAGTCCTGTAGCTTAGCATCTGCGTCATCTGACCACTTTTTTATTAACCGAGTCACTGGTGCTTCCTGCTTTAGTTTTTGCTTATAAGCAGGAATCAGGAGGATAGAGTTATGGTCAGATTTGCCAAATGGAGGGCGAGGGAGAGCTTTGTATGCGTCTCTGTGTGTGGAGTAAAGGTGGTCTAGAGTTTTTTTTTCTCTGGTTGCACATTTAACATGCTGGTAGAAATTAGGTAGAACCGGTGTGGCGATGATGTAATCCAGTTTACAAATTTGTTTTCACTATAAGCTAAGGGCCTAAAAAGCGACCTTGTAAGAGTGTGCAAAGCTGTCATGAAGGCCAAGGGTGGCTACTTTGAAGAATCTCAAATATAAAATATATTTTGATTTGTTTAACACTTTTTTTTTTTGGTTACTACATGATTCCATATGTGTTATTTCATCGTTTTGATGTCTTCACTATTATTTTACAATGTAGAAAATAGTAAAAATTAAGAAAAACACTTGACTGAGTAGGTGTCCAAACTTTTGACCGGTACTGTACATCCACCTCCTTTTCGTTGAAAGGTGGAACAAGTCAGTTGTTCCGACCAAGATCAAACGCTGTTGAGGGTGGCCTCCTGTAGCTCAGTTGGTAGAGCATGGCGCTTGCAACGCCAGGGTTGTGGGTTCGATTCCCACGGGGGGCCAGTATGAAAAATGTATACACTCACTAACTTTAAGTTGCTCTGGATAAGAGCATCTGCTAAATGATTAAAATGTAAATAAATAAAAAATGAGGGTGTAGGATGGTCTGACTACAGAAAGTATTCAGACCCCTTGACTTTTTCCACATTTTGTTACGTTACAGCCTTATTCTAAAATGGATTAAATAGTTTTCCCCCCTCATCAATCTATACACAATACCCTATAACGACAAAGCAAAAACAGGTTTTTAGACATTTTTGCTAATTTATTAAAATTAAAAAACGGAAATAATATATTTACATAAGTATTCAGACCCTTTACTCACTACTTTGTTGAAGCACCTTTGGCAGCGATTACAGCCTCGAGTCTTCTTGTGTATGACTCTAAAAGCTTGGCACACCTGTATTCTCCCATTCTTCTCTGCAGATCCTCTCAAGCTCTGTTAGGTTGGATGGGGAGCGTTGCTGCCGGTCTCTCCAGCAATGTTCGATCAGTTTTAAGTCCGAGCTCTGGCTGGGCCACACAAGGACATTCAGAGACTTGTCCCAAAGCAACTTCTGCGTTGTCTTGGCTGTGTGCTTAGGGTCGTTGTCCTCCCCACATCATGATTATGCCACCACCATGCTTCACCGTAGGAGTGGCTTCGGGACAAGGTTGCCAGGTTTCCTCCAGATGTGACATTATGTGACGCTTTGCATTCAGGCCAAAGAGTTCAATCTTAGTTTCATCAGACCAGAGAATCTTGTTTCTCATGGTCTGATAGTCTTTAGGTGCCTTTTGGCAAACTCCAAGTGGGCTGTCATGTGCCTTTTACTGAGGAGTGGCTTCCATCTGGCCACTCTACCATAAAGGCCTGATTGGTGGAGTGCTGCAGAGATGGTTGTCCTTCTGCAAGGTTCTCCCATCTCCACAGAGGAACTCTAGAGCTCTGTCAGAGTGACCATCGGGTTCTTGGTCACCTCCCTGACCAAGGCCCTTCTCCCCCGATTGCTCAGTTTGGACTGGCGGCTAGCTCTAGGAAGAGTCTTGGTGGTTCCAAACTTCTTCCATTTAAGAATGATGGAGGCCACTGTGTTCTTGGCAATAGGCCACTAGGTTTGCCTCCGAAAAGACAAACTAAAAGAAAAACCCAGAACAACTTAAGATAGGGAGTAAAAAAAAACGGGAAACATAACAAATCAGGCTTCTTTCAAACTTAAAAGGTTGAGCTCAAAATCGCACCTCAGCTGACGTGAAGTGTAGCTCTCCTAACCATCTCTCATGTTCAACTGGAGCACTGGGCCACTCCTAAATATCCCCTGGGCTAACACTGGTGAAACACCTTCCGACTAACGAGATGGACAAGCCAGCACGGGTGTAACACATACTGACTAGCAAGGTGACACCAATCGGTGCTCCCTCGAAATAGAAATAACCTGTAACACATTTTACAAATAATTGTCAATATATTACATTAACACAGGGATATTCTTATTTCAGTTGGTTTGAGCTCTCACTGTTTCTGTTTGAATTCTCAGGGATTTCTCCCCGGCCCTCTTCAACAGCGTACCCATCCTCCCTGGGTCTTCCAGCCAGCTCACCTCCCAGCTTTCCTCGGACTCCAACACGGCCACCTCCAATTTGGACCCCCTGTCCACCCCACTGGGGGGCAAGGCCCCAGATGACGCCAAGGACGGGTCAGTTGTCTTATCTGTCTCCTCTCCATCTCTCTTTCTCTCCTGCTCTGCTTCCACCCCTCCTTACCGGACCATTCGTTTATTATTTCGCTCTCCTTCCATTCCTGACAGTGTTTCCGGTGCCATGGCCCAGGCCTCGTCTCTTAACACCACAGCCATGAAGTCCAACCTGCTCCTAACCTCCTCCACCAAGATGGAGCCAATGAAAGCCCTTGACTCCAGGTTCACAGAGAGGTCAAAGGTCATGCCCGGGGTCACCATCTCCTCCATGGCGGGACTCACCCCGCTAGACAGGTAAGGGAACGGAACCATCAAGCTTCTCCAAAAGTATTTTATGATCAGTAGACCGTGGCTGATTTGAGGCAGACAATGCTGGAATGTTTTTATTGTATTTGTTATTGGTCAATTCCACATCTGAGATTCTTGTTATCTGAACATGGAAAAAATAAAACACTATCAGCAGTTTAGGACGTACACATGTTCATATGAACACAACAAAAACAACAGGTTGAATGCTAGCCTTGTTTTTAACGGAGCAATCCACCTTTGAGTGACACGTCTGCTTGGAACAGATGTCAAGTGATGACCAGTTTTTTTATTTTTTATTCACTGAACTAGATGGTTCACTTTTTGTTTGACTTGGTGGTTGTCTCTCATAGAAATATAATTACTAGAAAGGGTGTCTTTATTCAAGTCAATGAGGCCATAATGGATGGACCAGTGAACAGGAAGTGCAGCTGGAAGTGTCCCCATTAACCAGGAAGTAGGGCAGGAAGTGTCCCCATTAACCTGGAAATAGGGTAGGAAGTACGGCAGGAAGTGTCCCCATTAACCTGGAAATAGGGTAGGAAGTACATTATTGAAATTGGGCTTAACAGTCAACTCAACTGCCATTACAAAAATTGTAATGAAAATTCCATATTACCAAGCATTGTTTCCCCTAGGATCATATATGGGAAACACTGCTAAGGCGGTTTGGGCATGGGTTAATGGAACAAATGGTAAGTATTTCTGTGGGTGTTGTCCTCCTGTTGTAGAGTGAAAGACAGCAGCACTTTAAAGGATCTCAAGGACGAGACGAGCAGCGACAGCGAGGACAAGATGGCTGTGGTGAAGTCCCTCTCCTTCACCAAGAGGAAAGCCCTCGACGTGGACGGAGGGGACAACCACGTGGAGAAGAGGAAAACCCTCGACATGGACGGAGGGGACAACCAGGTGGAGAAGAGGAAAAAGGGACGGCCCAGGAAAATGGACACGAAAATGATGACGTCCGTGTCCCACCAACCCTTACAGCAGGTAATGCCAGTGGATTTCGCGTAATCTCATGACTTCACACATCATTTCTGATAGAAGATTCTATCAGAATATTCAAGATATCCTTGTCTTTGAATGTAATGGTTTTGATTGGATATGGGATCAACAAACTGATTGGCTGATTGGATATGGGATCAACAAACTGATTGGCTGTGTCTGAAATGACACCCTTATTCCTATAGTCAAGGAATATTCAACCTGGGATCCCCTAAAGGTCCGCTGAGGTACTGCAGGGGGTCCATGAAAATATATTATTCAGTTGGAAGTCGGAAGTTTACATACACTTAGGTTGGAGTCATTAAAACTTGTTTTTCAACCACTCTACACAAATATCTTGTTAACAAACTATAGTTTTGGCAAGTCGGTTAGGACATCTACTTTGTGCACGACACACATAATTTTTCCAACAATTGTTTACAGACAGATTATTTAACTTATAATTCATTGTATCCCAATACCAGTGGGTCGAAGTTTACATACACTAAGTTGACTGTGCCTTTAAACAGCTTGGAAAATTCCAGAAAATTACGTCATGGCTTTAGAAGCTTCTGATAGGCTAATTGACATAATTTGAGTCAATTGGAGGTGTACCTGTGGATGTATTTCAAGGCCTACCTTCAAACTCAGTGCCTCTTTGCTTAACATCAAGGGAAAATCCAAAGAAATCAGCCAAGACTTCAGAAAAAAAATTGTAGACCTCCACAAGTCTGGTTCATCCTTGGGAGCAATTTCCAAACGCCTGAAGGTACCACGTTCATCTGTACAAACAATAGTACGCAAGTATAAACACCATGGGACCACGCAGCTGTCATACCGCTCAGGAATAAGACGCGTTCTGTCTCCTAGAGATGAACGTACTTTGGGGGCGAAAAGTGCAAATCAATCCCAGAACAACAGCAAAGGACCTTGTGAAGATTCTGGAGGAAACAGGTACAAATGTATCTATATCCACAGTAAAAGGAGTCCTATATCGACATAACCTGAAAGGCCGCTCAGCAATGAAGAAGCCACTGCTCCAAAACCGCCATAAAAAAGACAGACTACGGTTTGCAACTGCACATGGGGACAAAGATCTTACTTTTTGGAGAAATGTCCTCTGGTCTGATTGAACAACAATTGAACTGTTTGGCCATAATGACCATCCTTATGTTTGGAGGAAAAAGGGGGTGGCTTGCAAGCCGAAGAACACCATCCCAACCGTGAAGCACTGGGGTGGCAGCATCATGCTGTGGGGGTGCTTTGCTGCAGGAGGGACTGGTGCACTTCACAAAATAGATGGCATCATGAGGAAGGAAAATTATGTGCATATATTGAGCAACATCTCAAGACACCAGTCAGGAAGTTAAATCTTGGTCGCAAATGGGTCTTCCAAATGGACAATGACACCAAGCATACTACCAAAGTTGTGGCAAAATGGCTTAAGGACAGCAAAGTCAAGGTATTGGAGTGGCCATCACAAAGCTCTGACCTCAATCCTATAGAAAATGTGTGGGCAAAACTGAAATAGCGTGTGTGAGCAAGGAGGCCTACAAACCTGACTCAGTTACACCAGCTCTGTCAGGAGGAATGGGCCAAAATTCACCCAACTTATTGTGGGAAGCTTGTGGAAGGCTATCCGAAACGTTTGACCCAAGTTAAACAATTTAAAGGCAATGCTACCAAATACTAATTGAGTGTATGTAAACTTCTGACCCACTGGGAATGTGATGAAAGAAATAAAAGCTCAAAAAGATAATTCTCTCTACTATTATTCTGACATTTTACATTCTTAAAATAAAGTGGTGATCCTAACTGACCTAAAACAGGGAATTCTTACTAGGATTAAATGTCAGGAATTGTGAAAAATTGAGTTTAAATGTATTTGGCTAAGTTGTATGTAAACTTCCGACTTCAACTGTATATATATATATATGTATTTCAATGTAGCAATGAATATCTCTAGCAACAACAGAATGGTTTCGAAGTCAGACCAATTCTTCAACCAACAGGATTTTAGCTAGCTTGATAAGCTTGCTAACATTGCTAATAATAAAGTTAGCTAGCTTGCTTAACATTGACAATATGGTTAAACTATCTATATTATCCACATTGATACGTTTGTAATTGTCAATAACAAATATGTTATCATCTTTTGGTTAAAAGGGTGAAAGTTCAGAGGTGAAATGTCGCAACTCGGGTAACAAAAATGTATCCTTGATTCCCATTTTTAATTGGCTTGGATGGTGATTAACCACGTTTCCATCCAGTCATGCAATGCTATGCTGTGGGGTCCTCCCACTACGACTTGAAAAAGCATGTAGAGTTTATTAGGCTATAAGTTATGATGAACTTCGCAGGGTGGTGAAAGTGCACAGTGATGAGCTTCATTCTCCTTTCCAATAAATAGTGTCTTAATTTAAATGCTGCGACAATGATCGGTGCTTAGCTGCCAATGAACAAATACAAATGATCTCGCTCTTATCCATCTCATCATACACTGAACAAAAATATAAAATGCAACATGTAGGGTGTTGGTCCCATGTTTCATGAGCTGAAATAAGATCCCAGAAATTTTCCATATGCACAAAAAGCTTATTTCTCTCAAATTGTGTGCACAAATTTGTTTACATCCCTGTTAGTGAGCATTTCTCCTTTGCCAAGATAATCCATCCACCTGACAGGTGTGGCATATCAAGAAGCTGATTAGACAGCATGATCATTACACAGGTGCACCTTGTGCTGAGGACAATAAAAAGCCACTCTAAAGTAGTTTTGTCACACAACACAATGCCGCAGATGTCTCACGTTTTGAGGGAGCGTGCAATTGGCATGCTTACTGCAGGAATGTCCACCAGAGCTGTTGCCAGAGAAGTGAATGTTAATTTCTCTACCACAAGCCACCTCCAATGTCATTTTAGAGAATTTGGCAGTACGTCCAATCGGCCTCACATCCTCAGACCACGTGTATGTCATTGTGTGGGAGAGCGGTTTGCTGATGTCAACGTTTGTGAACAGAGTGCCCCGTGGTGGTGGTGGGGTTATGGTATGGGCAGGCATAAGCTACCGGACAACGAACACAATTACATTTTATCGATGGCAATTTGAATGCACAAAAAATACCGTGACGAGATCCTGAGGGCCCAGTCATGTGAAATCCATAGATTAGGGCCTAATTAATTTATTTCAATTGACTGATTTCCTCATATGAACTGTAACTCAGTAAAATCAATGAAATTGTTGCATGTTACGTTTTTATATTTTTGTTCAGTATAATAACTGAACCTGTCCACTTTATCAGCCAAATGTTGTCCTGAGAGCATGCACTAAAACACGTCAAATTAGTGTATGTTTTTTATGTGCACTTCGTCATCACCCCACTGCCTTTTATACACAAGTCAGTTTGATGGAAACCTCTGGTGGGAAAATTTGCATATATTTTTTTATGCAGATGTTCTAATATTCACATGAATCTGTCAGAAATGTGAAGGAAATCTAGCTATTGAAGTGAAATTTCCCACTCGGAACTCTAACTTTTGATAACTCCAATAGCATGTGAACGCCCCATTGCACATATTGGAGCTAATTACACTTACATAGTATCTAACAGGCTTTGAAAAGGCATTGTTTAGTACTAGTTTAGTACTGCTAGCTGCTGGTAAGCTTTCTTGACTTGGACATACAGTGCCTTCGGAAAGTATTCAGACCCCTTGACTTTTTCCACATTTTGTTAGGTTATAGCCTTATTCTAAAATTTAATTAAATTGTTATTTTTTCCTCATCAATCTACACACAAGGTTTTTTAGAAATGTTGGCTGAAATCACATTCATATAAGTATTCAGACCCTTTACTCAGTACTTTGTTGAAGCACCTTTGGCAGCGTTTACAGCCTCGAGTCTTCTTGGGTATGACGCTACAAGCTTGGCACTCACGTATTTGGGGAGTTTCTCCCATTCTTCTCTGCAGATCCTCTCAAGCTCTGTCAGGTTGGATAGGGAGTGTTGCTGCACAGCTATTTTCAGGACCTTCAATGCTGCAGAAATGTTTTGGTACCCTTTCCCAGATCTGTGCCTCGACACAATGGTGTCTCGGAGCTCTACGGACAATTCCTTCGACCTCATGGCTTGGTTTTTGCTCTGACATGCACTGTCAACTGTGGGACCTTGTATAGACAGGTGTGTGCCTTTCCAAATCATGTCCAATTACCACAGGTGGACTCCAATCAAGTTGTAGAAACATCTCAAGGATGATAAATGGAAACAGGATGCACCTGAACTCAATTTCGTGTCTCATAGAAAAGGGTCTGAAAACTTACGTAAATAAGGTATTTCAGTTTTTAGTTTTTTATAAATTTGCCAAAAAATCTAAAAACCTGTTTTCGCTTTGTCATTATGGGGTATTATGTGCAGATTACTGAGGATTTTTATTTATTTAATCAATTTTAGAATAAGGCTGTAACATAACAAAATGTGGGAGAAGTCAAGGGTTCTGAATACTTTCCGAATGCAACACATGGCCTCTTTGTTTAACCAGCTAAACTGCTGCTATTAGCTCAAATGTGTTTGGAGTTACCTTTCTATCAAATAGGCTATGTCAGAGCTTACACTTCCTCTTCCTGTTATAATGTGGGGACTTTTGACCATTTTATTAATTTTTTTTATCTTTCCCCTACTGTACACTTGCAGGCTACCCCTTCATCAGAGAAGGAGCCTTGTTACGCCACTGCTGTCCCTGTGGCTGTCCTCAAACTGCCCACTCCCACACCGCAGAAAGCATTTACTCTTCAGGTATATTATTATTATTATTATTATTATTATTTTTATATTATATCACTCTTCAGGTAAGGCTAAACAACTCTCATGGTCATAGACAGAGTCATGATGAGTACAATGGATGCTAGTCGGATGTGCTCTCTTTCCCCCATATTGTGTGTGTGTGTAGGTCAGTTTGGAGCCCCCGGTGTACCTGGAGGTGGAGAATGAGGTCTCTGTGGTGTCCGGAGCCAAACTCAGCCAGCTCCGCTGTTCCATGGAGGGCAGGGAGTGGGACACGCTGCTGCCTAGCCGAGTCATCACTGCAGCGGGCAGCAGGTAAGCATGAAGGGGGAGGGGGAGGGGGAGGGGGGGGTATACATGTCTAGTCCAGTAGTGTTGATGGGAGTTATATATTGTCTTAACACTTTACACTTAACCCTTTACACATGTATAGCATGTTACTGTCCAGCCACTGAGCTCTGACGTCATGTATAGCATGTTACTGTCCAGCCACTGAGCTCTGACGTCATGTATAGCATGTTACTGTCCAGCCACTGAGCTCTGACGTCACGTATAGCATGTTACTGTACAGCCACTGAGCTCTGACGTCATGTATAGCGTGTTACTGTACAGCCACTGAGCTCTGACGTTATGTATAGCATGTTACTGTACAGCCACTGAGCTCTGACGTCATGTATAGCATGTTACTGTCCAGCCACTGAGCTCTGACGTCATGTATAGCATGTTACTGTACAGCCACTGAGCTCTGACGTCATGTATAGCATGTTACTGTCCAGCCACTGAGCTCTGACGTCATGTATAGTATGTTACTGTCCAGCCACTGAGCTCTGACGTCATGTATAGCATGTTACCGTACAGCCACTGAGCTCTGACGTCATGTATAGTATGTTACTGTCCAGCCACTGAGCTCTGACGTCATGTATAGCATGTTACTGTCCAGCCACTGAGCTCTGACGTCATGTATAGCATGTTACTGTACAGCCACTGAGCTCTGACCTCATGTATAGCATGTTACTGTCCAGCCACTGAGCTCTGACGTCATTTACATTTTAGTCATTTAGAAGACTCTCTTATCCAGAGCGACTTACAGTTAGTGAGTGCATACATTTTTTCATACTGGCCCCCCGTGGGAATCAAACCCACAACCCTGGCGTTGCAAGCGCCATGCTCTACCAACTGAGTTTTGATTTAGCCGCTTATCAGTGGCCAAATCTGCCATTTTCAACCTGTTTGCTGGTACGAGTGGAAAGGGTTAAAGCTGGAATCCGTAGCGATGAAACTGCCACATCCGTTTGTGACATTACAACAACAAAGACGTTACTTCAAACAAACACTTGTACATCATTGTACGCGCGATTGAACAGTAGAGTGTATAGCTCCTCTTCTCTGTTTAACCCGAAGTCCGTGCGGAAATCTATACTGATCAAAAAAATAAACGCAAACATTTCAACGATTTTACTGAGTTACACTTCATATAAGGAAATCAGTCAATTTAAATAAATTCATTAGGCCCTAATCTATGGATGTCACATGACTGGGCAGTGGCACAGTCTCTTATGGCACAGTCTCTCTTTCCCTCAAAACTTGAGACATCTGTGGCATTGTGTTTAGTGGCCTTTTATTGTCCCCAGCACAAAGTGCGCCTGTGTAATGATCATGCTGTTAAATCAGCTTCTTGATATACCACACCTGTTCAGTATAATTAGCATCATAAAAAAAAATCCCCATTAAAAAATCTGTCAATTTAAGCTCGAGATATGTTGTTTTTTTTTGCATTGGGTGCGTCTCAATCCACCGCATCCGCTGATGTTGCACTTCCTCGTCTGCGGTGAAAAGTGACCGAGCTAGAGCGGTGTTTGTCAGACCATGAGACATCCCAAAAATCGGTCTTCTCACAAAATCGTCTGTAGCATCCGAACGGTTCGGCCCTAAAAACTATTGGGACCCCTCTGTGGAACTGATGAGACTCTCACGGTGGTGTTCCCCCACAATAGTCTTGGGACTCGTCCGAAGTCGGTACAGCCCATCTGCCAACTTCTGTCTGTAGCGTCCCAACAGTTTGGGCTATACACTAATATGACCCCTCTGTGGAAAGGTGAGACTCTCACAAACACACGTTTTGCTTTAGGACGCCCACAGGCCTCTCTACCAGTTGAAAAATGTATGGAAGTGTATATATAGAGACTGTTTAGTACCAAAAATAAGGGGTTAAATACATGTAAAAAATAAATAACAAATGTTTTCTGATCTCTCAGATATAGGACCTACACTTCAGAACAAACTTCCTCTAGATCTTTTGTTGTTCCATGTAGTGAATACGTTAATCAATGCGTTTGTACGGGCTAATAGCAGTAAGGCTAAATACAAATTTCTATCAAATCATTTTTAATTATTTTATGTTATCCTTCAAGGGGTCTTAAAATGCCAAATCAAATAGCAACATGATCCTTGGTATGACCTTCTTAAAACAATTCCATACAGCTTAGTAGAACCCCGTCCCCGGCTTAGACTGGGCGTAGACTGTTTAAACCTAAAACAAATGTTTCCTGATCTCTCAGATATAGGAGAGACACTTCAGAACAAACTTCCTTTAGACTGTAAAGGGGTAATATAGTTAACAATATGTTTGGGGATGCCAGCGCTGCTGCTTCCGCTAATGCGGATCTCAGCTTTAACGTCTTTGTACTTGACTGTGCTGTTTAGCGGGTGCAAGGTTTTAGCTTCCATTCCAACTGTCGTAATGAACAAATGTTAACGCTTTATTTCCACAGTAGTCGATAAGGTGTCTGTCTGTCTGTCTCTCCTCCTTCCCTCCCCTAGTGACGTGGTGGCAGTGGCGTGCGCCGACCGCATGTTGTCCGTGTTTTCGGCGTGCGGCCGCCGCCTACTACCCTCCATCCTGCTGTCAGCGCCCATGTCCGCCCTGCATTGTTCAGGCTTCTACGTCATGGCCTTGACCGCCTGCGCCACCCTGTCCGTCTGGTGAGAGAGAGCCCCGTGTCAGGACACACACACACACACACACACACACACACACACACACACACACACACCCTGTATTGACATGACAAACCCTGTTGAGATGCACCATCTAGGCTGCTGCTCCGGTGAGAAGTTTCCCCTAGGTACAGATCTAGAATCAGCTTCCCCTCCCCCAATCCTGACCTTAACCATTAGTGGGGGGAAATGCAAAACTGACCCCAGATCAGCGTCTAGGGGGCAACATCACCCTGCACCCAGTGTGCACCAGAGGATGTGAGCGGAGTGGAGCTGGAGTGGAGCGAGGAGCGGATTTAAAAAATGTTTAGCACGACGGCCATTTCGCTCCGGTACCAACTCAGCCACGAGCTCTGGTCATGCTCTGCCCAGCATTTTTCATTTCCTTCATCACTGTGCTTTTAATTAGACCTATTCTGTTGTATTTATTTAGCCTACACCACCACTAATGTGCAGAGATGTTAAAATGAGTCGACCAAGAAATAGGTTGCAGCCTGTGTAATATGATGGCAAGACAACCAATGAGCCCATGCAGCAGCAACGGAGAAGTTTTAGGTTCTATATAGGCTGTTTAAAAACAAAAGAGGAGTGCTAAAGTTGTCAATCAACTGTAAGATGTGAGCGTAACAGAGCCACAGTTACAATTAAAGCATCGGATCATCAATAGATTAGAGAAAAGGCTTCTTTTTTTTTAACACAGTGGCGGCAGGTAGATTAGTGGTTAAGAGCGTTGTGCCAGTAACCGAAAGGTCGCTGGTTCTAGTCCCCGAGCCGACTAGGTGAAAAATCTGTCTGTGCCCTTGAGCAAGGCCCTTAACCCTAATTGGTCCTGTAAGTCGCTCTGGATAAGAGCATCTGCTAAATGACTAAAATGTACAAATGTACAAAGCCTATCACCTAGGTAGGTCCACCGTGAGGGATGACTGGGATTTCCGACTGCTCAACTCCACTCACATACTCTGGGGTGGGATCCCTCCTGACTTGCCACACCTTGTATTTTAGACTAGAGACAACCCCTAGCCCCTTGACACTTTTGATTTGATAGGTGCAAACATTATACATTTTTGGTCGTTTAGCAGACGCTCTTATCCAGAGCGACTTACAGGAGCAGTTAGGGTTAAGTGCCTTGCTCAAGGGCACATCGACATATTTGTCACCTAGTCTGCTCGGGGATTCAAACCAGCGACCTTTCGGTTACTGGCTCAACGCTCTTTAACTGCTAGGCTACCTACCGCCCCAATATGGTGATATCGCCGACTTGCTCTCTGATAGGCTAGGAAGAATGTATGACAGATTGCTTACACCTATCAAATCCTGTCAGATCTCCTCAAGTGTCTAGGGCTTCAGAGACTAGGGCTTCAGAGGTTAGGGACAGGACCGTACATTGAGACGTGTTCTTTCTTCTCCATCTTGTTCTTCTCTACAGGGATGTCCAAAAACAGAGTGCTGTGGTGAAGAATGAATCTTTACAGACCATTTTATCAGGTGAGAGGAGGTTTTCTCTGTTGAGGATAGCTATTTGTTTGGATTTAAGTCTATGGGCTGGTTTCCCAGACACAGATTAATCCTAGTTCTGGACTAAAAAGCATGGTCAATGGAGAATCTTTTTAGTCCAGGATTAGACTTGAAACCGCCCTTAAAAGCTTAGTTTCTCCTCCCTGTATTCATCCTCTCCTGTTTCTCCTCCCTGTATTCATCCTCTCCTGTTTCTCCTCCCTGTATTCATCCTCTCCTGTTTCTCCTCCCTGTATTCATCCTCTCCTCCCTGTATTCATCTTCTCCTGTTTCTCCTCCCTGTATTCATCCTCTCCTGTTTCTCCTAGGCACAGAATGCACTGTGTCCCAGTCCTTACTGACACAGCAGGGGGTCCCAGTCATTGGCCTCTCCAATGGGAAGTCTTACTGCTTCAACTCCTCCTTGGAGACATGGTAAGGCCCACACACACACTTTAGAGAAATCATGAAAGTCGCACATTCTATGTACCCCCCCCCCACACACACACACACACACACACACACACAATTATCGAATGGATTGATTGAACCAATGTTTCGGTACGATGTTGACCCCGTAGAACGCTGAAGAAGGCATATTGTGCCTAAATGTCTGGTCAATCAATCCATGACATCATTAGAAGTATATTCTGTAGAGTAGTGTTCGTCAGCACCTTGCCAACTGTTCTACTGACTGTTGTAACAGGACACTCTGTACCAGTTAAACACTGGAAAATCACCAGGAAATCAGCTCAAAGTGATTGTAATGTAGGAACTCTGTTCCCCAGTAAATAGAGTAAATAAATAGAGACATATCTGTAATCAACAGAAATGATTTACAGTGCATTCAGAAAGTATGAGTGTTATTCTAAAATTCTAAAATTGATTAAATTGTTCCCTCCACCCCCCTCAGTCTACACACAATACCCCATAATGACAAAGCAAAAACAGGTTTTTAGAGATTTTTGCAAATGTATTAAAAATAAAAAACTGTCACATTTACATAAGTATTCAGACCCTTTACTCAGTACTTTGTTGAAGCACCTTTGGCAGCGATTATAGCCTTGAGTCTTCTTGGGTATGACGCTACAAGCTTGGCACACCTGTATTTGGGGAGTTTCTCCCATTCTTCTCTGCAGGTCCTCTCAAGCTCTGTCAGGTTGGATGGGGAGTGTCGCTGCACAGCTATATTCAGGTCTCTCCAGAGATTTTCGATCGGGTTCAAGTCCGGGCTCTGGCTGGGCCACTCAAGGACATTCAGAGACTTGTCCCGAAGCCACTCCTGTGTTGTGTTTAGGGTCGTTGTCCTGTTGGAAGGTGAACCGTCGCGCCAGTCTGAGGTCCTGAGCGCTCTGGAGCAGGTTTTCCTCAAGGATCTCTCAGTACTTTGCACCGTTCATCTTTCCTTTGATCCTGACTAGTCTCCCAGTCCCTGCCACTGAAAAACATCCCTACAGCATGATGCTGCCACCACTAGGGCTGTTGCGGTGACCGTATTACCGCCACACCGGCGGTCATGAGTCATGAAGGCAGTCAAATTCCACGTGACCGTATAGTTACGGTAACTAGGCTTCTCCAAGCTCTGATGCTGCTGATGGTCATTAGTAGCCTACCAAACCTGCTAACTGCCTGGTACTCAGCTCTCTATTGTCCCTCTAATCACTCTGACATCAAAGCAAATGTAATCGAAAAATCTAATCAAACACTTCATGAGAGCCCATGAGCTCATGTTGCGCAACATTTCTATAGGCTGTGCAATTGCGTGAGAAAACTGAGTGATGGCCTCTATTAAAAAGAGGAGGATCCCATCAGCTTTCAATAGGCTAGGCCTACTATATTTATTTCTCAACTTTCCTAATATTATGCAAATTGCTTCTCTGTACAACAGGAGTATAGCCTACCTGGTTGGCATGAAAGTTAACCACAGGAAAAGCGTCCTCCATTCGCTATTTAAGTGCATAAATGACATGTATTTTTTCCCGCTGCCCCTGTTTCGAGTCAGGTGCATGATAATGGGCCATTCTAAATCAAAACAAATTTCACACATATATTATTTAGTATATGTAAAGACAAGATTAGATCAAGAATAGTGTGATGAGTGACAATATTAGCCTATCACTTGTGAATGCTATATTATCACGTGTAAATGATGCCCAGCATAAGAAACAATGCCATTTTTTTGCGACTTTTCGAATCAAAGTCGGACACCTCATGTAGCCTAGCCCATAGGCCTATATGTTTTGATAAGGTTTGTATCACAACTAAAGTGGCCAAATAACTTCTTAAAATTAAGCACATTAGTCTGCTTTACAAGGGGTGTAGAGCCTAACTGGCATACATAAGCAACGTGTGAGTTTCAAGTTTGGGGAAGATAATTTTCACAATAAAAATGCACCTTAATAATAAAAGCATTACATGCATAATCGCATTTGCGGTCACTTTTGATAATGGTGTTTTCCCACTAATGGAACATTCGCGCTTATAGCCTACTGCCATGTGCGCATTGCTGCGCTTATAATGTGAAGAAATAGCCTAATAGTTTATCAACATTTTAATCTGTTGCATCAGCCACATTGCGTAAAAAAGGTTTTTTGATGCTAGTGGTTGTATTAGTTTGGGATCTATTTTATCCCCAACTGTCCCAGACTGTTTGTAATATTTATTTCTCACACAGAATAGAATAGGTCAACTTTTGTACTATGGGGGATAGTAGATTGACATAGGCTAGTGCTTTTGCTGTTCGTTAGGCCTACTCATCTTGTTGGCTGACGAAAAGTAAATGTGGACAGTTCTTCCAATATCTTCAATATGCACCTCGGAATTGGATAAGGACGTGCGCAGTTGCGTCCCCAATGTGTCTGTCTTCACTTGTAGCCTGTGAAAAAGACCTGATCACTTAACGGAGAGCCATGTGAGTGAGAGGTGATTCGGAGTGTGCAGCACTCAGGGAGAAGGGCACAACGGCCACTGGCAGCAAAAGGCATGGATTATTTGTGCATTACGGCCACAAAGGGGATGCCGCCGTGAAATTCGAGGCATTATCAAGTGCTTGTCAAATTGTGAATGCGAGACTGATGAAGTGTGTAGAGTCTGCGCAAAAAACAAAGCAGAGCTCGTGCCTTTTCAAGCAACTATTTTCAAATCATCATTAGAGTCTTACAATGTATTTAAAAATGAAAACATATAGCCCATCGTTTGCAGAACTAAAGTTACATTAATAACTCTAAATTAACCATATAGGAGTACCTATTTCTTTGTTAACCGCTCAACACAGAATAGCCGCATGTGCGCACTCCCTCAAATCATTTGTAGAAAATATCCTTTCTATTTTATTCAGCTTTGTTCAAATTGTATTCTTCACACTATAAAATAATGCCAGGGAATTCTAAGCAAATCTTGTCTGCTAAATGAACTAGTGTAGCCCACAGCCATCTGGCATAGCCAGATGAGGACCTAACATATGGACAACTCACTATGTTATTCTGTTCTTCTGAAATGTTCATATCATGCTTCTTTAGACCTGTCTAAAATAAATAATGGATTTATTGTGAAGGTGTAGGCTATATTACATAGATTTATTAGACTTTTTCAAATATAGATGTTCCAAAGGTCTGCATCAGTGGCTTGTAGGCTATGTGTGGAAGCCAGGAGATGCTAAATGTGTTTATGTCAATTACCATTAGACCGACAGTTATTTGCTTGACTATCACCGGCTGATGAAATTTCCTGACCGCCACAGCCCTAGCCACTACCATGCTTCACCGTAGGGATGGTTCCAGGTTTCCTCCAGACGTGCCACTACCATGCTTCACCGTAGGGATGGTGCCAGGTTTCCTCCAGACGTGCCACTACCATGCTTGACCGTAGGGATGGTGCCAGGTTTCCTCCAGACGTGCCACTACCATGCTTCACCGTAGGGATGGTGCCAGGTTTCCTCCAGACGTGCCACTACCATGCTTCACCGTAGGGATGGTTCCAGGTTTCCTCCAGACGTGCCACTACCATGCTTCACCGTAGGGATGGTGCCAGGTTTCCTCCAGACGTGCCACTACCATGCTTGACCGTAGGGATGGTGCCAGGTTTCCTCCAGACGTGCCACTACCATGCTTGACCGTAGGGATGGTGCCAGGTTTCCTCCAGACGTGCCACTACCATGCTTCATCGTAGGGATGGTGCCAGGTTTCCTCCAGACGTGCCACTACCATGCTTCACCGTAGGGATGGTACCAGGTTTCCTCCAGACGTGCCACTACCATGCTTCACCGTAGGGATGGTGCCAGGTTTCCTCCAGACGTGCCACTACCATGCTTCACCGTAGGGATGGTGCCAGGTTTCCTCCAGACGTGACGCTTGGCATTCAGGCCAAAGAGTTCAATCTTGGTTTCATCAGACCAGAGAATCTTGTTTCTCATGGTCTGAGAGTCTTTAAGTGCCTTTTGGCAAACTCCAAAACCTGTTTTCGCTTTGTCATTATGGGGTATTGTGTGTAGATTGAGGATTTTATTTTATTTAATCCATTTTAGAATAAGGCTGTAACGTAACAAAATGTGGGAAAAAGGAAGGGGTCTGAATACTTTCAGAATGCACTGTATTGTAGTTTAATATTATATCTGTTTGGGTTCTTGCGATCAATTTGCGGTGTACAAATTATTTATAGTTATGTTCCGGCCCCCCGACTATCCGCTCAAGAATAAATCATCCCGAGGCTGAATGTAGCTGGGGACCTTTATGCAGTCAGCAAGCATACAAGTAGTGTTGAATTATTAAACCTGTGTGATCGGGTGTGTATACCATCGACAGACATCTAGGTGTACAAACAAAAACAGTGTCATGTCCACTAATCCTCTCTTGTTGTGTGTGTGTGTGTGTGTGTGTGTGTGTGTGTGTGTGTGTGTGTTTGTCAGGAACCTGATAGCGGATAAGCAGGACTCCTTGGTGCAGTGTGCTGACTTCAAGAACTGCATCTCCTCCCAGGATGCCCCTGTGTCCCAGGGACCCCTGGCTCTCATGCAGGGACGCAACCTCAAGTGAGTCTGACTGTTACGCTTCGGGAGGAAGTTTCCCCTAAGTACAGATCTAGAATCAACTTATCCTCCCCTCAATCCTAACCTTATCCATTAGTGGGGAAAATTGACCCAAGATCAGAGTCTAAGGAAACGTCACCCTACACAGACTGTTACACACTCACCACATTTACACATTATTGGGCCAGGGCTCAAGGTCTCAGCAGGGTCGTGTTCCAGAAACGGGTACTAAAACGGGGAGGTACTATCCAAACTCGTCCAGTAAGAAAGGCTTGTTTTCCTATTCTGTCTCAAAATGTTTTCAAACATTTTCACATGGTGTGTCATATTGACAATAATGTCTATCTGCAGACTGCAGTTACTGCAGGAACGTCTCACACCGTTATCATCGCCTCGCTACATGCTGCGCCCACTGAGGCGGCTTCCTCGTGACAGTATGGGAGGAGAAATGTGGGAAGATGTCTTCGTCTTCCGGACATTTAAAACAGACATTAAATACCACTAGTTAAGGAGTGATGTTTATTTCGATGGGCGAGCGAGAAATGACCTGTAATATTTATCATGTCAATTAGCGAGCGTTACTGTATGGAGGTGTTGTGCCGACCTGCTTCCCACTGGGCAGCTGTATCACGGTGTCTCCGGCGGTACTTAACATGGCCAAATGTTTTCCTCCAAGGTTTAGCAGCCTTCAAGACAAATGTATAATATTGGTCAACATTTGGAAGTTACGGGATACAGTCTACTCAGTGGAGAGAGCATGCACGGCAAGTTGGTGTTTCACAACACCGGTACACCGTGTCCTTCACCCCCCGCCTGCCGAGCACCGCTCTCCCGCAGTTCTGTTAATGTTACGGAGAGGGAAGTAGCTAGCTAGTGTAGTCAAGGTGAAAGCTAATGCACAGACACAGTGGTTGCTTGGTGCTGGTGATTTTTCACCCGAAAATGTTCAAGTAGGCTATGGCATTAACATTGTATCCCAGAATTATATAAACTACATTAATCCTGAACACTTTGCTAACTGTTTTCCTATTTTTCTATGTTTAATGCGGTTGTTTCCCTCTCCCAGTGCGGGTCGCCTGGCCTCCAGACTTTCGTCCACCCCCCACCACCTGCAGCATGGCATGACCCTGGCCTTCCTGGAGAACCAGCTGGCGTCGGCCCTCACCCTGCGCTCCAGCACAGAGTACCACTACTGGCTGCTCATCTATGCACGCTTCCTGGTCACTGAGGGTGAGCCAGACTGTGTCCTAAATGGCAACCTATGGACTTCTACTTATGACCAGGGCCCATAGGGGAAGTGGATGGAATGCAAGTGACCAGGGCCCAAAGGGGAAGTGGATGGAATGCAAGTGACCAGGGCCCATAGGGGAAGTGGATGGAATGCAAGTGACCAGGGCCCATAGGGGAAGTGGATGGAATGCAAGTGACCAGGGCCCATAGGGGAAGTGGATGGAATGCAAGTGACCAGGGCCCAAAGGGGAAGTGGATGGAATGCAAGTGACCAGGGCCCATAGGGGAAGTGGATGGAATGCAAGTGACCAGGGCCCCATAGGGGAAGTGGATGGAATGCAAGTGACCAGGGCCCATAGGGGAAGTGGATGGAATGCAAGTGACCAGGGCCCATAGGGGAAGTGGATGGAATGCAAGTGACCAGGGCCCATAGGGGAAGTGGATGGAATGCAAGTGAATGGGGCCCAAAGGGGAAGTGGATGGAATGCAAGTGACCAGGGCCCAAAGGGGAAGTGGATGGAATGCAAGTGACCAGGGCCCAAAGGGGAAGTGGATGGAATGCAAGTGAATGGGGCCCATAGGGGAAGTGGATGGAATGCAAGTGACCAGGGCCCAAAGGGGAAGTGGATGGAATGCAAGTGACCAGGGCCCAAAGGGGAAGTGGATGGAATGCAAGTGACCAGGGCCCATAGGGGAAGTGGATGGAATGCAAGTGAATGGGGCATGTGTGTCAAAATGAACTGAAATCAACTCCATATTTGGTCATGTGATTTGGCATGTACCCGTGTCCCATTCACTTCCATTGATTGTTAGCTTGTGGTGGCCCAAGTAAGCTAAAGTTTGTAGTAGCTGAAAACTGAACCATGGATTATAGTTTCTCCTGGTCCATATGCTAATTTCAGGATGAGGAACCATCTAAGTGGTAAATTCCTGAACTTTCCTTTGAATTGACATTTTCTTGCTGCCTACCTAACCTTTTGTGTGTTCTGTCCGGCAGGCTCCGATTATCGACTACGGGAGCTCTGTAAAGACTTACTGGGACCAGTGCACAAGTCTGCCGGCAGTGCCTGGGAGCCTACAACCCTGGTAGGTACCTACAAGGCAGCATGGTACCTACAAGGCAGCATGGTACCTACAAGGCAGCATGGTACCTACAAGGCAGCATTTGTACCTACAAGGCAGCATGGTACCTACAAGGCAGCATGGTACCTACAAGGCAGCATGGTACCTACAAGGCAGCATGGTACCTACAAGGCAGCATGGATAGGACCGAATGAATCTTGTCCGCAGGCTCAATTGCTACAGCATTTAGACTGCGTTTTACACAGGCTGCCCAATTCTTTTTTTTATTTTTATTTTTACACATTTGTCTTTTGACCAATCAGGTCAGCTCTTTTGCCAATAATTGGACAAAAGAACAGAATTGGGCTTCCTGTGTAAACACAAGCATAGAGCCTGGGAATACCGAGCAACAGAATTGGACTTAAAAGGGGTGCGGCTAAAAGGCGAGACAGAGCCCCCTTCAGCTCTGTCTGTTCTTCCTGTGAGTACTCTGACATTATTTAATGAGAGTACTCGAACAGTGAAATCATTTCAAATGCCCATCCCGAATCCCAAACAAAATAGCAATGATGATTGAGGAGAGAGCAGTGATTATGGGATTGGGTCAATCCCAGAGAGGGTCCCAAACAGCATTGGCTACAGGAGCACTACTTGTGATGGGAGGTCGCGGCTCCAGTAATGTTCCAGTAATGTGGTCCAAACAGAAGGAAACGATCATGTGGTGTGACTTGGCCTCTGACCCCCTGTCTGCCTCTCCCCAGGGCCTGCGGAAGAGGGACCTGTTGAGAGAGCTGCTGCCCGTCATAGGACAGAACCTGCGTTTCCAGAGGCTCTTCACAGAGTACCAGGACCAGCTGGAGCTGCTCGGCAACAAATAGCACTTCTCAAACTAACTCGCTTACTAACCCACTATCCTATCCAGCCCAGCTCCACCCTGGCTGCTGACAGACATTCCCTCCTCCAGCTCTGGCTCTATCCAGCCCTCCCTACGCTCTGCTCCGTCTTCACCTCTCTCCACCTGAAGGAAGCACTCACTGTCCCTGGGTGGAGAACCACTGGCACCCGGGTTGTAGAACGCTGAAAACAGCACTGAATAATGACATGAACTGATTATGCATTGTCTCTGTCAAAAAATTTCCATGAATAATTGATCGATTAATTATGTTGTTGATGACGACAATGATGATAAATATGTTGAACTGTTATGGCGAAGGAACTCGGAGCCCCGCTGGAACTGTCAGGAGGATTCTCCTTCTGGGAAGACGGAGGAAAGCGTAGACCTGGTTTTGGATGAGTCACTAGAAGCACAACAGTCCCGTCCCCCTAAACCTCCCCGACTCCCTCACAGCGACTGGCTATGGGTCTCACCAGCCCTGTCCTGTCCTCTCCTGCCCTGGGGTGCAACTATACAGGGTCATTTGGGGTCACAAGCTTAAGGCTAAATGTAATGTAAAAAGAAAAGCCACAGTAGGATAGGGGAGAGATGTTCTACCATGAATCACCCTCTTCTGAGCTTAACCCCTCTTCTCTCCTATCCTCTTTACAGAATGTGTACAGACTCTTTTCTGTTAGTCATTTTTAAATGTTTGTACAAGGCAACTTCTTTTCCATTTTCTAAAAAAAATGAGGAAAAAAAAGCATACAAAACAGGCAACACTTGTGTTTGAAACGAAATAAAACTATCAACAAATGCTTTTTGGTGAATCTTCTTGTCCATGGTTGTTTTGCCTTACGCCTGTCAGGAGCCTTAGGCCTGTCTGGAGAAAGTAATGCTGATCTATTCAGGATGACATGTTTATTTTTTATTTTTAAGCTAGCTAGCTAGCATCCTCACTCTGGTCAGTAGATATGTGCCAATAAACTCTCCTCTCCTAAAGTGTGCACTTGATCACTTCCCTTCATGGATTAGGAAGGAAATGACTGGTATAAGGAATATGGTGGAAACTCCTCCTAGCCTGTCCTTCATCAATCCAATGATTTTAGATTTGTGGGAGGTAGTGAACGAGTGCACACTTCAGGGTGCAGGAAATATTATTAGGGGAAAAAAACTAGGAGTTTGCTGTTGTTCAATAGGTGACCACAGGGGGTGAGTAGAGATCCACACTGCGTGGTACAGAGCATTGTAGTAGAGATCCACACTGCGCGGTTCAGAGCATTGTAGTAGAGATCCACACTGCGCGGTTCAGAGCATTATAGTAGAGATCCACACTGCGCGGTTCAGAGCATTGCCAGGGACCTCAAAGGGAAGGTCTCCATGACAAGGTCAGTCAGCACCTGTCAATATGTTCAGTGTGTGGACAGCATGCAGTTTGTGACTGGCATTCTGTAAATAATTCATGCCATTCACCCAAACATGCCCAAAATAGCAGTCTCCAGAAATTAGCCAAATACCGCTTCCCCCGAGGAATATCAATGACACACAGGCTTTGTCCCAAATTACACCCTATTCCCTGCATAGTGCACTACTTTTGACCACAGCCCTATGGGGTAGTGCACTATATAGGGAATATGATGCAATTTGGGACAGAACAACATACAGACAGAGCAATCAAACAGCAGCAACAGAGAGAATGCTAATATCTAATGCTGATTAAATGCAGGCAAAAGGGTTTCCCATCCATGCTGAAGGGTTAGTGGTGATTGTAAAATGTTTTGCAATGGAAATTAGCGTTTCTTATTGGGCAAGTTCAGGTTAGTCCCTTTCCGTTACGGCCCGTTTGCTTCGGTTTGGTTCCTAGTCAATACATCCCTTAGTATTTTATCCTTTGTTGACAGTGTCCCTTCCTTTAATGCCTTCCTCTTTTGCAGAGGGTCACAACAGGAACAGCTGGCTCAAAATAAACAGTAAACACGTTCCTTCCTTCCCAGCACCGCAGGACTAACACCTGAGAATCATCCACCCAGTAGATTAAGGGCCTTAGACCTACACACACAGCTAGTCTACTTTCTGACTTCTGAATCCTATTCACTTGAATGATTGAATCAGAAGTTTTAGAAAGACGGCCTCAGGTATCCAGATGAAGCCTCTTTCTCCCACTAACAGTCCCCTCCACTGAGGACAGACACCTCAATATTTTACCGTCTGAATAGTTCCCTCCACACAGTGGGTTTCACCTCCTTATGTACCGGGGCTGTTTAGACAAGTGTGTTCCAAATGGCACCCTATTTCCATTGTAGTGCACTACTTTAGACCAGGGCCCATAGGGGTTTGGTCAAAAGTAGTGCACTATAAAGGTAATAGGGTGCCATATAAAGGTAATAGGGTGCCATTTGGAACATAGTCCTCACTGAGATGTTCTTTCAGCACTGATGGGCAAACACAGGACCATTAACTGTGTCTGTCCATATACACACATTTTAGAGAGAGAGGTGCGAAATGGCAGTTTGATAAGAGGCCGCGGAGAACTCTTCAAAGTACTGTAAGGACCGGAGAAAATGGAACGGAGTAGTACCTCTGCCAGGGTCCCATATGGAACGTCCCAAGGCTTTTTGTAGAGCAGAACATTCACACACCTGAGATCTCTCCCCGAGCTACTTTCACACATTTTTTTTTTCATGCAGAAAGTTTTTTTATCTGTCATGTGTTTTTCAAACTGAAGTTGTTGAAGTCCTTGATGGACTTAAGTCAAGGGGGGGGGCGAGTTGTGGTGCATAGCCTACGGATGTGGACTCGAGATGTTAAGAATCAATGGGGTGAAATCAGTAGAATTATGGCAGCTACGCTGAGGGAGCAAAGTGTCTTAGTTTTCCTGCCTGGAGATATATTAAACAAACAAAGTGTTGTTCAAATATATGAAGTATCTTGGCATTTCTCATTATTGGAACGTGATACTTGCTATACCCCACTGGCCCGCTGGTAGATCCAATAGAACTGACCCCCCTCTCCGTTTTAGTATGCAGGGGCGGATACCGCAGGCTCTAGATTACTGGGGAATCATTTTGACTGCTTTTCCCCATGTTGAGTGTGAGCTATCACACTGCTTGCTATCTTCAACTGCCTCAGGCACAGCGAGTTTACTTCGTACCCCATGTACTCTCAGTAATTTTACTTTAATAACCAGCCCTGCTTCCTCTTCCTAAAGAAACAGTTTGTTCAGGGCTGACTGGGGGGCCATTGACCCTCAATCGGGCAACAAATCACGTTGAGTGATAAATATGACGTTAGGTGGCCTACACACACACACACACACACACACACACACACACACACACACACACACACACACCCTACTGTCTCCCTCTCTCACAAACACTCCAACACCGTACACAGAGAGCGAGCCAAACACTCTGTCATCCTTCCCCTTACACTTCCTGTAGATTGACGGGGAACAGAATTTAAACTTATGTGGTTGGTTTTGATAGGTCACCCCCAAGCATCACTATAAAATGTCAAAGCAAAGCAGAGAAAGTGAGGAGTCAGAAGGGGTCCAATGGTTCAGCCCTATACTGGTTCATTTATTGTCTGACTTGGCCTCCCTGGGGAGATCTACCGTCAAACTAAATAACAAACGGAAAGATTATAATGACGTTTGGAAACCATTCCTATCTTACATTGCCCCTAAGCAACCCCAGACAACATTTAATATTACATCTACATTTTAGTCATTTAGCAGACGCTCTTATCCAGAGCGACTTACAGTTAGTGAGTGCATACATTTTTTCATACTGGCACCTAATTAACAGCCCTATGTTAACCGGCTTATGTACTGTATTTTACAGTCCTGTCTTCTCCAGTCCTGTCTTGTCCTGTCTTGTCCTGTCCAGTCCTGTCTTGTACTTTCTTGTCCAGTCCTGTCCAGTTCAATCCTGTCTTGACCTGTCCTGTATTTTCCAGTCGAGTCCTGTCTTGTCATGTCTTTTTATTTTCCAGTCCAGTCCTGTCTTGTCCTATCTTGTATTTTCCAGTCCAGTCCTGTGTTGTCCTGTCTTGTATTTTCCAGTCCAGTCCTGTCTTGTCCTGTCTTGTATTTTCCAGTCCAGTCCTGTCTTGTCCTGTCTTGTATTTTCCAGTCCAGTCCTGTCTTGTCATGTCTTGTATTTTCCAGTCCAGTCCTGTCTTGTCCTGTCTTGTATTTTCCAGTCCAGTCCTGTGTTGTCCTGTCTTGTATTTTCCAGTCCAGTCCTGTCTTGTCCTGTCTTGTATTTTCCAGTCCAGTCCTGTGTTGTCCTGTCTTGTATTTTCCAGTCCAGTCCTGTGTTGTCCGCTACAGTATTATTTTGTCTTGTTGTGTTTTGACTCCTTCAATTGTTTTCTCCCTTTCTATTTTTGCCATTTTCAGTTCTTTGCTTTTTGGTTGTAGTTTTACCAGTAGAACTGGTGCAGTTACTAAGGTCACCAGTAACGCCAGTGCAGTTACCAAGGTCACCTGTAATGCCAGTGCAGTTACCAAGGTCACCAGTTAACGCCACTGCACTTACCAAGGTCACCAGTAACGCCAGTGCAGTTACCAAGGTCACCAGTTAACGCCACTGCACTTACCAAGGTCACCAGTAACGCCAGTGCAGTTACCAAGGTCACCTGTAATGCCAGTGCAGTTACCAAGGTCACCAGTAACACCCGTGCAGTTACCAAGGTCACCAGTAACACCAGTGCAGTTACCAAGGTTACCAGTAATGCCAGTGCAGTTACCAAGGTCACCAGTTAACGCCACTGCACTTACCAAGGTCACCAGTAACGCCAGTGCAGTTACCAAGGTCACCAGTTAACGCCACTGCATTTACCAAGGTCACCAGTAACGCCACTGCAGTTACCAAGGTCACCAGTAATGCCAGTGCAGTTACCAAGGTCACCAGTAACGCCAGTGCAGTTACCAAGGTCACCAGTAATGCCAGTGCAGTTACCAAGGTCACCAGTAACACCAGTGCAGTTTCCAAGGTCACCAGTAACGCCAGTGCAGTTACCAAGGTCACCAGTAACACCAGTGCAGTTAGCAAGGTCACCAGCTGGCATTGCCACTTCTACAAGAACAACCTCCTATGTTTATCCTGGATGCAGAATTTGTCAAACAACATGGCGCCAGTAAACAGTCGCTTCGGTGAACATTCCAAAACCCACACCAAACAGAAAGAAAACACGGATGTGTTTGAGCAAGATTATCACCACACCGGAACAAGCGGAGGCACATTGGGTGTTTGTATTTCAAAAGACCTGTAGCATCACAGACTAACAACACCTTAAATCCATTCAAAATACTCACACAATGCAACAACATGACACCTTGAGAGCGCTTGCCAGTTGTGTTGAGTATGCACAAAGAAGGGGAGAAAACTTTTTTTAAATGGAGGAGGTATTCTAGTATCTTCACTTTGACCTTTGAAAATGTCTTCTCCTTATTGTGCTACTACCTACTGTATGGCCCTGGTCCCCTGGGCCCGTATTGAAAAAGAGTCTCAGAGGAGGAGTACTGATCTACATACAATAGGTTGTAGCGCAATAAGGAGCAGACATTGTTTAATGTTCAAAGTGTAGATACTAGAATACTTCCTCCATTTAAAAAGTTTTCTCAAAACACTGATAGGTTCAACAGCCTTAGGAAAGGATAGCGTGGCTCGTACCCCTGCACTCTCATTTCATACTTTAATAACCAGTTTAGCCTTTTAGATCATGAATAAGAGTGATACAGGCCCTGATGTCCATTGGCTCGTCCTGTTGTGAGTCAAACTGTGTCCTGGTTTTGTCTTGGCTTCAGCCAGGGTATTGAGGGAGAAGGCAACATGATGACAGGACAGCCAGGGTATTGAGGGAGAAGGCAACATGATGACAGGAAAGCCAGGGTATTGAGGGAGAAGGCAACATGATGACAGGACAGCCAGGGTATTGAGGGAGTAGGCAACATGATGACAGGGAGACCAGGGTATTGAGGGAGTAGGCAACATGATGACAGGACAGCCAGGGTATTGAGGGAGTAGGCAACATGATGACAGGAAGACCAGGGTATTGAGGGAGTAGGCAACATGATGACAGGACAGCCAGGGTATGGAGGGAGTAGGCAACATGATGACAGGACAGCCAGGGTATTGAGGGAGTAGGCAACATGATGACAGGGCAGCCAGGGTATTGAGGGAGTAGGCAACATGATGACAGGACAGCCAGGGTATGGAGGGAGTAGGCAACATGATGACAGGACAGCCAGGGTATGGAGGGAGAAGGCAACATGATGACAGGACAGCCAGGGTATTGAGGGAGAAGGCAACATGATGACAGGACAGCCAGGGTATTGAGGGAGTAGGCAACATGATGACAGGACAGCCAGGGTATTGAGGGAGTAGGCAACATGATGACAGGACAGCCAGGGTATTGAGGGAGAAGGCAACATGATGACAGGACAGCCAGGGTATTGAGGGAGTAGGCAACATGATGACAGGACAGCCAGGGTATTGAGGGAGTAGGCAACATGATGACAGGACAGCCAGGGTATGGAGGGAGTAGGCAACATGATGACAGGACAGCCAGGGTATGGAGGGAGAAGGCAACATGATGACAGGGAGACCAGGGTATTGAGGGAGTAGGCAACATGATGACAGGACAGCCAGGGTATGGAGGGAGAAGGCAACATGATGACAGGACAGCCAGGGTATGGAGGGAGTAGGCAACATGATGACAGGACAGCCAGGGTATGGAGGGAGTAGGCAACATGATGACAGGACAGCCAGGGTATTGAGGGAGTAGGCAACATGATGACAGGACAGCCAGGGTATTGAGGGAGTAGGCAACATGATGACAGGACAGCAACCACTCATAACATAATCCGCCTCATGAAGAATCAGATCTTTACTCAGTAAACCTCTTCTTTATCCCCTCTTCTCTTCTTTCACTCTCTCTACCTCTTTTCTGTCCTCCTACCCCTTCCTTCCTTCACTGTGAACTTTAGGCTTGCCCAAAACCAGCACAATCTTCTTCTACACGCTGCACTTGTTGTATGTGGGTCTATAGCAACAGTATGGTGTCTTCAATGCCTGGAAGATTGCAAAGTACACTGAAGCACATTTTTCCCATAATGCCTGTGACACAAGGCGATGAATCAGGGTTAAAACTCTGGCCTACTGGATGTAAGTCAAGCGTATACAGTTCTGAAATGGGCTGTTATATACATGCCGTTCTTTTCACAGCTCGCTAGGCTAGTAGGAAGCAATGACATCCCTCTCAAGGTTGATGCCTGTGAAGGCCCCTGTATTGTCACCGGCTGTGTAAATTCACCCAGGGACAACACTTATGGTAAGATAGATGACAGACACTGTCCCCTCACCTGCCAGAGACGATGTTATCGCCCACCAAGCGTGTCCTCTGGCTCTCTGATTGAACAACATTACAAAGGAACACATCAAAATGGGATTATTTCATTTCAAACGATTAAGAGTGCAGTGTGGATTTTGTTGTTGAGATAGAATTTACCCAATACCCTTTTCAACTACAAATTATTTGGAGAGATATTTGTTTGTTGTACATCTTGTATTCAAGAGATCTGAATGGCCCTTGTTGGCTCAGTACCTCAATTTGAATCCGACTGCCAAGGCTAAACAGTTCTATCTTCTGTTTACTTTTCATTGTGATGTAGATTTGGCGACACAGACACTAAAATCCTTTTTCTAGAACTCAACAGAACCGAGCAGTACACCAAAGCCCTAGTTCTGGCAGTGGGTGGAGGCTGGGTACAGCAGGCAGATTAGTGGTTAAGAGCGTTGTGCCAGTAACCGAAAGGTCGCTGGTTCTAATCCCCGAGCCGACCAGGTGAATAATCTGTCGATGTGCCCTTGAGCAAGGCACTTAACTCTAATTGCTCCTGTAAGTCGCTCTGGATAAGAGCGTCTGCTAAATGACTAAAATGTAAATGATACAGGGAGTGTGGGCGGGGGTGGCTGTGGTGGGTATGCACAGTCCCCACAGACTTGTGGGTATAAATACAGAATGGCACGCGCCACGGCGAGCGCGTCTGTTAGCCTGTCTGTCAGAATCAAGCCAAATCTCCCATCCTTGCGTGTGACAATCTGTTGCCATCAGTTCACCAGCTCAGTTTATTTCTGGATATGGCAACATCAACATGCTGGCCTCAGTTCAGCAGGCTCCTGTCATTCACATGTTCACAGGTTCAGAGTCCCCCCTGCCTCCTCCCTCCTGCACTCTTAGAATTTGTTTTGCCAATCTAGAACCTAAAAGGGTTCTTTGGCTGTCCCCATAGGAGAACCTTTTGAACAACCCTTGTTGGTTCAAGGTAGAACCCTTTTATTTCTGAGCTGAGCACCTGACAGCCGCTCCATTAATCAGAGCTCCTCTTTTTCATAACCCTAATCTGAAAAGTATTTATTTTATCTGCCTTGATTATAAATGTAGAGGTTTAGAATAACTAGATATGTTTTTAATGTCACATACACCTGATGGGTGCAGTGAAATGTGTTGTTTTACAGGGTCAGACACAGTAGTATGATAGGTGCAGTGAAATGTGTTGTTTTACAGGGTCAGACATAATAGTATGATAGGTGCAGTGAAATGTGTTGTTTTACAGGGTCAGCCATAGTAGTACGGCGCCCCTGGAGCAAATTAGGGTTAAGTGCCTTGCTCAAGGGCACATCGACAGATTTTTCACCTTGACAGCTCGGGTATTCAAACCAGCAGCGGTTACTGGCCCAACGCTCTAACCGCTAGGCTACAAATGAAATGTATTATTATTATTTATTAATATTCTGTCTTGCTGAACAGGCAGAGTGCCTAGCAGGGGAGAACGTCCTCAAGCAATTAAAGATAACAATTTGTCCACGTACTGTGCAATGTCCATGTGAGAAGCCAATTGGTATAGATACAGGAAATGACACATACTCACCAAAATACATTTTATGAGTTGCCAAAAATGTGTCGGAAGCATTTTTTCTTGATGGGTCACACCCCCTGCTGACACTCATCTCTTCCTCCATGTACTAGCAGCAAGTGAGGGGCTGTGTCTAAAATGGTGCCCTATTCCCTATGTAGTGCACTACTTTTGACGAGGGCCCACAGGGCTCACGTCAAAAGTAGTGCACCATATAGGGAAAAGGGCCATTTCTGACGCAGCCAGAGAATGGACTCTGAAAATACAAGGTGTTGCATAAAGAGTCCTCATTTGATTATAACATGAAGGCTTTATTATTGACTGCCTTGCAAAAAATGACTTTAGGCTTTCTTCGCTATTAGAACAGGATGTTACAGATTACAGTTACACTAGGTAAAAAGCGTATAGCTTTTGTTAGTTGTTTATTTACCTGATCATATGCAGAATCTTGAGGAGATTGTCAAGAGCCAACTTTTTTTGCCATGCTTTTCGGCCCTTGCATAAGGCCTACTTAGGCGAGCTAACAAGTCATTTGGAGTCGATCTCTTTTAAAATTGTATTTATCCTTTATATAACCAGAGAAGTCACATTGAGATTTACATCTCTTTTTCAAATGAGCCCTGGACAAAAGAGCAGAATACACACAGTTACACATGAGACACAACACAACACTACATCAAATATAACAATGAATGGAAATTAAAACAGTGGAAAGTGCATCTAATCACATATGCAATATTCATAACGACCAGTCATTCCCCAGGTTCCATTATGACTGCCAAATCCCCTTTTATCCCATTTGCATTCAAGAAATATTTAGAAATCATTCACATTCTTGTGTGGGCTGGAATCATAATCGGTGTGCCCCAGTTCAGAACTGGAGGCTTTCTGAAGCGATCCCAAATTGATGGAAAGACAGGGATATGTTATTGTGCAGGAAAACGGAAGCAATGTAAATATGATTTATTTATATGAACTCTAAGCCAAATAAATACATATGAAATCTAAACAAGTATTGTTTTACAGAGAAAGAAATGGATACAGTTACCGGCATCTATTGACTTCCTGTCTCTTTTCTTCTCTAGTTAATAACAGTGCCGTTTCTAGGCACACACAACATAAGCGGACGGGGTATCCAAACGCAATCACACTTAATTATATGCAGCGCCGGGTTTGCAGGGACTTGCTGATGAGCCATCAACACTGGCAGCCCACAACAAACAAACAGCATCAGTCTGACAAAGTCTGCAGCCTGCCATAGGAGAATTCAGCTCCCAGACACCGTGGCGCCCTGTCTGTAATCAACATGCAGGATCCTTTGGATACGTCCCAAAATGGCACCCTATTCCCTACATAGTGCACTACTTTTGACCAGAGCCCTATGGGGTACTGTATAGGGTATATGGTGCCATTTGGGATGCAGTCCTCCTGTCTCATGGGAGGGAATGGGCAGATAATTGCCATGATGGCAGTTGACTAAATAGATACAGCTATGGGATAACACAGTAGCACCCGATTCACTCAACCGGAGCTTTAGAATGAGAAAAGATTCCAAGATTCTGCGAACTGACCATCTTGCGGTATACTTTACCTGCTCACCTCAACGAATCCCAGCGGTTCAGGAGTCACCTGAACTAACATTGCCTTTTAATGCCTTTAAGCTTGTACTAGCAGGCACGTTCAGCATTCATTCAATGCAGTCTCACTAGGCCTTTTAGCAGATGTTGAGACTAATTGCTCCATTAGCTTCTGGATGTGCAGGGTGAATAATCAAGCTTTGATCTTGCCTCCCACCTGTTGTACACCGCTCCCCATGGGGCTGTTTCATCCATATATTTCCCTCCCTCCGTTTGAGGACGAAAATGAGCTTTTGCTTTCGTATATCTCTGTACGGTTGGGGGGGGGGGGGATAGCTGATCTGAAACCAGTGCTTAGAGACGTTTCTACTGTCCTGCACTTCTTCCCCTCTCATTTCTTCAGTAATGAGTGTAGACACCATATACTGTGCAAGGTAAAGGAGCTTTCATTCAAATAGCCCCCTGATCGAGCCACAGGGAGAGGCGTTAATGAATTTCACTCTCCACTTTGCAATCCCTAATTGATCAGGGATGAGGATAAAGGGATGATGGGTAAATGGGTCCATCGTCTGTCCACTAACTTCATCTACTGAGCTCCAATCCAACACAGATGCCACTGTCTCGCCATAGTTTTATTTTTAGGTGCCAATATTTCTTCTTCTTCTTCTTCTTCTTACATTTTTACATTTTAATCATTTAGCAGACGCTCTTATCCAGAGCGACTTACAAACTTCTTCTTCTTCTTCTTCTTCTTCTTCTTCTTCTTCTTCTTCTTCTTCTTCTTCTTCTTCTGTGTCATCATGGGCAATGTGTGATCACCAGTGGCTCATGTGCAATACTGCTCGTTCTGTTGAATAAATAATTAGTGGGCCAATAGCCTTTTTCAGTAATGAGTGTAGACACCATATACTGTGCAAGGTAAAGGAGCTTTCATTCAAATAGCCCCCTGATCGAGCCACAGGGAGAGGTGTTAATGAATTTCACTCTCCACTTTGCAATCCCTAATTGATCAGGGATGAGGATAAAGGGATGATGGGTAAATGGGTCCATCGTCTGTCCACTAACTTCATCTACTGAGCTCCAATCCAACACAGATGCCACTGTCTCGCCATAGTTTTATTGTTAGGTGCCAATATTTCTTCTTCTTCTTCTTCTTACATTTTTACATTTTCATCATTTAGCAGACGCTCTTATCCAGAGCGACTTACAAACTTCTTCTTCTTCTTCTTCTTCTTCTTCTTCTTCTTCTTCTTCTTCTTCTTCTTCTTCTTCTTCTTCTTCTTCTTCTTCTGTCATCATGGGCAATGTGTGATCACCAGTGGCTCATGTGCAATACTGCTCGTTCTGTTGAATAAATAATTAGTGGGCCAATAGCCTTTTTTTCCACCTCATGGATAAAACAACAGGAGGTGCTTGGCCTGGTGGTGATTTGTGTCAGGGAGAGAGGGGTGGGCAGGCCAGGAGTCAGCAGCTGTAGTGCTGTGTGGTTCTTTATCAGTGTGGGTCAGGCTTCTGTGACTCTGTGGAGGATCCTGGGCTGCTCCTGTTCCTCCCTGCTGGCCCTTTTCTTTTGACCCTGCCGGTCCTTGGCTGTGACAGGAAATGGATCACTCTCTTCACCCAGGCCTCTTTTGACAGCAGGGTCACACTAGGAGAGGGAGATAACTGAGGGTAGCCTTGGTATCAACACCAACCACTTCTAAGACCACTCCTAACTGATTTTCATTACTTTTTTGTAAATCTAGAACTAAGGTACCAAGGTGCTGGGAATCTAGAACTAAGGTACCAAGGTGCTGGGAATCTAGAACTAAGGTACCAAGGTGCTGGGAATCGAGAACTAAGGTACCAAGGTGCTGGGAATCTAGAACTAAGGTACCAAGGTGCTGGGAATCTAGAACTAAGGTACCAAGGTGCTGGGAATCTAGAACTAAGGTACCAAGGTGCTGGGAATCTAGAACTAAGGTACCAAGGTGCTGGGAATCTAGAACTAAGGTACCAAGGTGCTGGGATTCAACAGACCTCTCTATTCTTTCCCTATTATACAACTGAAATGGCTTTGGTATTCTGATGGAGCTATGCAGTGCCAATTTTCCTAAAGATTACCGCATGATGTCAACTTTTACATTTGACCAAATTCTGTCTGTCAGACGATCAAGAGCAGGGCTCAACCTGTGAAGAAAAAACTGTTGGTTCCCCAGGTCCCAGGGGAGATTGGGTTTACACAATACTATATAGCATGCAAGAGCTGCAGCTGGTTTACTTTTACCATAGTTTGACCGGCAAAACCCAAATAAAGAAGCACAGGCAACATAATTAAATTGACTTTGCTGTCAACACATGAAAGTGAATGGTACAACAGGTGGGTCCCTATGTGGCATTTCTTCTTTAAGGCTGACAGGAATGATAAGCCTGATGTTCTGAGCCCAGGTGATCAAAGTCTTGTTTATTCCAGGAACTAAGCTGCAGAGAAGGAGCGCTCTTCTGTCGTCGCTCCCAAAGTAAAAAAATAAATAAAGGAATAATTGTATTCAGTGCAGGATTTCAATTGCCTTTGTCAGAATGTGCGTTGTGTGGGGAACAGTGTGATAATTGCACATCCAGTAGTCCTGACAATGAGTCCCAACTCAAGCCAGTGCTGATAAGACCAGAAAGGCTATGTACTAATATGAGACCAAACTCAAGCCAGAGATGACAAGACCAGTAAGGCTATTTACTAATATGAGACCAAGCTCAAGCCAGTGCAGACAAGACCAGTAAAGCTGTGTACTAATATGCATACTGTACAATGCACATGTCATCATGTACGAGGCTCGCTAGCCATTATCAAGCAGGTCATCATGTACGAGGCTCGCAAGCCGTTGTCTGGCAGGTCATCATGTACGAGGTTCGCTAGCCGTTATCAAGCAGGTCATCATGTACGAGGCTCGCTAGCCGTTGTCTGGCAGGTCATCATGTACGAGGCTCGCTAGATGCTATCAAGCAGGTCATCATGTACGAGGCTCGCTATCCGTTGTCTGGCAGGTCATGTTGTACGAGGCTCGCTAGCCGTTATCAAGCAGGTCATCATGTACGTTGCTAGCTAGCCGTTGTCAAAAAGAACATCATGTACGAGGCTACTATCCGTTATCAAGCAGGTCATCATGTATGAGGCTCGCTAGCCATTGTCTGGCAGGACATCATGTACGAGGCTCGCTAGCCGTTATCAAGCAGGTCATCATCTACGAGGCTCGCCAGCCGTTATCAAGCAGAACATCTTGTTCGAGGCTCGCTAGCTGTTATCAAGCAGGTCATCATGTACAAGGCTCGCTAGCCGTTATCAAGCAGGTCATAATGTATCAGGCTCGCTAGCCTTATCAAGCAGGTCATCATGTACAAGGCTCGCTAGCCGTTATCAAGCAGGTCATCATGTACAAGGCTCGCTAGCCGTTAACAAGCAGGTCTTCATGTCCGAGGCTCGCTAGCCATTAAAAAGCAGGTCATCATGTACGAGGCTCGCTAGCCATTATCAAGCAGGTCATCATGTACGAGGCTCGCTAGCTGTTATCAAAAAGGTCATTATGTACGAGACTCGCTAGCCATTATCAAGCAGGTCATCATGTACAAGGCTCGCTAGCCGTTATCAAGCAGGTCTTCATGTCCGAGGCTCACTAGCCGTTAAAAAGCAAGTCATTATGTATGAGGCTCGCTAGCCGTTATCAAGCAGGTCATCATGTACGAGGCTCGCTAGCCTTAATCAAGCAGGTCATCACATACGAAGCTCGCTAGCCGTTATCAAGCAGGTCATCATGTATGAGGCTCGCTAGCCTTATCAAGCAGGTCATCATGTACAAGGCTCGCTAGCCGTTATCAAGCAGGTCTTCATGTACGAGGCTTGCTAGCCTTAATCAAGCAGGTCATCACATACGATGCTCGCTAGCCGTTATCAAGCAGGTCATCATGTATGAGGCTCGCTAGCCTTATCAAGCAGGTCATCATGTACAAGGCTCGCTAGCCGTTATCAAGCAAGTCTTCATGTCCGAGGCTCGCTAGCCGTTAAAAAGCAGGTCATCATGTACGAGGCTTACTAGCCGTTATCAAGCAGGTCATCATGTACGAGGCTCCCTAGCTGTTATCACGCAGTTCATCATGTACGAGGCTCGCTAGCCATTGTCTGGCTGGTCATCATGTACGAGGCTCGCTAGCCATTATCAAGCAGGTCATCATGTACGACCTCGCTAGCCGTTATCAAGCAGGTCATCATGTACGAGACTCACTTGCCGTTATCAAGCAAGTCATCATATACGAGGCTCGCTAGCCGTTATCAAGCAGGTCATCATTTACGAGGCTCGCTAGGCGTTGTCTGGCAGGTCATCATGTACGAGACTCGCTAGCCGTTATCAAGCAGGTAATCATGTATGAGGTTTGCTAGCCGTATTTAAGCAGGTCATCATCTACGAGGCTCGCTAGCCGTTATCAAAAAGGTCAATATTTATGAGGCTCGGTAGCCATTATCAAGCAGGTCTTCATATACGATGCTCGCTAGCCGTTATCAATCAGGTCATCGTGTTCAAGGCTCGCTAACCGTTATCAAGCATGTCAACATGTACGAGGCTCAATAGCCATTATCAAGCAGGTCTTCATATACGAGCCTTGCTAGCCGTTATCAAGCAGGTCATCATGTACGAGGCTCTCAAGCCGTTGTCTGGCAGGTCATCATGTACGAGGCTCGTTAGCCGTTATCAAGCAGGTCATCATGTACGAGGCTTGTTAGCCGTTATCAAGCAGGTCATCATTTCCGAGGCTCGCTAGCTGTTATCAAGCACGTCATCATGTACTAGGCTCGCTAGGCATTATCAAGCAGGTAATCATGTACGAGGTTTGCTAGCCATATTTAAGCAGGTCATCATGTTCGAGGTTCATTAGCCGTTATCAATTAGGTCATCATGTACGAGGCTCGCTAGCCGTTATCAAGCAGGTCATCACGTACGAGACTCACTAGCTGTTATCAAGCACGTCATCATGTATGAGGCTCGCTAGCCATTATCACGCAGGTCATCATGTACGAGGCTCGTTAGCCGTTAAAAGCAGGTCATCATGTACGAGGCTCACTAGCTGTTATCAAGCAGGTCATCATTTACGAGGCTCACTAGCCGTTATCAAGCAGGTCTTCATATACGAGGCTCGCTAGCCTTTATCAAGCAGGTCATCATTTTCGAGCCTCGCTAGCCGTTATCAAGCAGGTCATCATTTACGAGGCTCGCTGGCCGTTATCAAGCAGATCATTTGTACTAGGCTCGCTAGCTGTTATCAAGCAGGTCATCATGTACTAGCCTCGCTAGCCGTTATCAAGCAGGTCATCATGTACGAGACTCACTTGACGTTATCAAGCAAGTCATCATATACGAGGCTCGCTAGCCGTTATCAAGCAGGTCATCATTTACGAGGCTCGCTAGGCGTTGTCTGGCAGGTCATCATGTACGAGACTCGCCAGCCGTTATCAAGCAGGTCATCATGTACGAGGCTCGCTGGCCGTTATCAAGCAGATCATTTGTACGAGGCTCGCTAGCCTTTATCAAGCAGGTCATCATTTACGAGGCTCACTAGCCATAATCAAGCAGGTCTTCATATACGAGGCTCGCTAGCCTTTATCAAGCAGGTCATCATTTACAAGCCTCGCTAGCCGTTATCAAGCAGGTCATCATGTACGAGGCTCGCTGGCCGTTATCAAGCAGATCATTTGTACGAGGCTCACTAGCCGTTATCAAGCAGGTCTTCATATATACGAGGCTCGCTAGCCTTTATCAAGCAGGTCATCATTTACGAGCCTCGCTAGCCGTTATCAAGCAGGTCCTCTTGTACGAGGCTTACTAGCCGTTATCATGCAGGTCATCGTGTACGAGGCTCGCTAGCCGTTGTCTGGCAGGTCATCATGTACGAGACTCGCTAGCCATTATCAAGCAGGTAATCACGTACGAGGCTCGCTAGCCGTTATCAAGCAGGTCATCACATACGATGCTCACTGTCGACTCGCACCCCTGGCTTGGTGCGTGGAGCAGGAACGGGCCGGACCGGGCTGACGACTCGCACCCCTGGCTTGGTGCGTGGAGCAGCAACGGGCCGGACCGGGCTGACGATGCGCACCCCTGACTTGGTGCGTGGAGCAGCAACGGGCCGGACCGGGCTGACGATGCGCACCCCTGGCTTGGTGCGTGGAGCAGGAACGGGCCGGACCGGGCTGACGACTCGCACCCCTGGCTTGGTGCGTGGAGCAGGAACGGGCCGGACCGGGCTGACGACTCGCACCCCTGGCTTGGTGCGTGGAGCAGCAACGGGCCGGACCGGGCTGACGACTCGCACCCCTGGCTTGGTGCGTGGAGCAGGAACGGGCCGGACCGGGCTGACGACTCGCACCCCTGGCTTGGTGCGAGTGGCAGGAACAGGCCGGGCCGGGCTGGCGACGCGCACCGTAGGCTTGGTGCGAGTCGCAGGAACAGGCCGGGCCGGGCTGGCGACGTGCACCATTACCTTGGTGCGGCGAGCAGGAACAGGCCGGGCTGGGCTGGCGATGCGCACCGTAGGCTTGGTGCGAGTGGCAGGAACAGGCCGGGCCGGGCTGGCGACGCGCACCGTAGGCTTGGTGCGAGTGGCAGGAACAGGCCGGGCCGGGCTGGTGACGCGCACCGTAGGCTTGGTGCGAGTGGCAGGAACAGGCCGGGCCGGGCTGGCGACGCGCACCGTAGGCTTGGTGCGAGTGGCAGGAACAGGCCGGGCCGGGCTGGCGACGCGCACCATTACCTTGGTGCGGCGAGCAGGAACAGGCTGGGCTGGGCTGGCGACGCGCACCGTAGGCTTGGTGCGAGTGGCAGGAACAGGCCGGGCCGGGCTGGCGACGCGCACCGTAGGCTTGGTGCGAGTGGCAGGAACAGGCCGGGCCGGGCTGGCGACGCGCACCATTACCTTGGTGCGGGGAGCAGGAACAGGCCGGGCTGGCGACGCGCACCGTAGGCTTGGTGCGGGGAGCAGGAACAGGCCGGGCTGGGCTGGCGACGCGCACCGTAGGCTTGGTGCGAGTGGCAGGAACAGGCCTAGCCGGGCTGGCGACGCGCACCATTACCTTGATGCGGGGAGCAGGAACAGACCGGACCGTACTGGGGACACACACCACTGGCCCTACGCAGGGATCTGGAACGGGCCGGACCGGACTGGTAACACACCCCAGTACCTCTCGCCGTGCCTCTACACCTTCCTTCCCCTCTTTGACCAGTGGCCCCCGTAACCTGGCGGCCTCCTCTGCCAACCTCCCAATTCGCCCTGTGGCAGCCTCCTGCTGCCCAGTCGCCCATGCCGTGTGCCCCCCCCTAAAAATGTTTTGGGGTTGCCTCTCGTCCGACGACGACGACACTGTTGACGCCGTTGCTCCTCTCTCGCCAGGGCCTTAATCTTAGCCCATGGCCCTTTTCCCCCGAGCATGTCCTCCCAGGACCACCCTTTGCCCACCTTCCCGGCGCTTCCTCCCATGTCCAGGCTGCCTGCTCCTGGACACGCTGCTTGGTCCTGGTATGGTGGGATCTTCTGTCACGATCGTTAGACGGAGTAGACCAAGGCGCAGCGTTATTTGCAAACATACTTAATCTTTATTATCTTTAGTGATAATACGAACAACAAAACAACAAACGATACGTGCAGTCCTACGGTTAACACAACCAACACGAAACAAACCAAACGGAAACAAGATCCCACAAACACTATGGGAAAACAGGCAGTTTAAATGTGGTTCCCAATCAGAGACAACCAGCCACAGCTGACACTCGTTGCCTCTGATTGAGAACCACACTGGCCAACATAGAAATAGCACACATAGAACTAAAACACAGAAACCAAACACATAGAATCTACACACCCTGGCTCAACATATAGAGTCCCCAGAGCCAGGGTGTGACACTCACTAGCCGTTATCATTTTACATTTACATTTTAGTCATTTAGCAGACGCTCTTATCCAGAGCGACTTACAGGAGCAATTAGGGTTAAGTGCCTTGCTCAAGGGCACAGACAGATTTTTCACCTAGTCGGCTCAGGGATTAGAACCAGCGACCTTTCGGTTACTGGCACTACGCTCTTAACCACTAAGCTACCTGCCGCCCTGTTATCAAGCAAGTCATCACATACGATGCTCGCTAGCTGTTATCAAGCAGGTCATCATGTACGAGACTCGCTAACCGTTATCAAGCATTTCAGAATGTACGAGGCTCGCTAGCCGTTATCAAGCAGGTCATCATTTACGAGGCTTGCTAGCCGTTATCAAACAGGTCATCATGTACGAGACTCGCTAGCCATTATCAAGCATTTCAGAATGTACGAGGCTCGCTAGCCGTTATCAAGCAGGTCATCATTTACGAGGCTTGCTAGCCGTTGTCTGGCATGTCATTTCGTACGATACTCACTAGCCATTATCAAGCAGGTCATCATGTACGAGGCTCGCTAGCCATTATTAAGCAGGTCATCATGTATGAGGCTCGCTAGCTGTTATCAAGCAGGTCATCATGTACGAGGCTCGCTAGTTATTATCAAGCAGGTCATCATGTACGAGGCTCGCTAGCCATTATCAAGCAGGTCATCATGTACGAGGCTCGCTAGTTCTTATCAAGCAGGTCATCATGTACTAGGCTCACTAGCTGTTATCACGCAGGTCATCATGTACGTGGCTCGCTAGCCGTTATCAAGCAGGTCATCATGTATGAGGCTCGCTAGCCGTTATCAAGCAGGTCATCATGTACTAGGCTCGCTAGCCGTTGTCTGGCAGGTCATCATGTACGAGACTCGCTAGCCGTTATCAAGCAGGTCATCATGTATGAGGCTCGCTAGCCATTATTAAGCAGGTCATCATGTACGAGGTTCGTTAGCCGTTATCAAGCAGGTCATCATGTATGAGGCTTGCTATACATTATCAAGCAGGTCATCATGTACGAGGTTCGCTAGCCGTTATCAAGCAGGTCAGAATGTACGAGGCTCGCTAGCCGTTATCAAGCAGGTCATCATTTACGAGGCTCGCTAGCCATTGTCTGGCAGGTCATTTCATACGATACTCACTAGCCATTATCAAGCAGGTCATCATGTACGAGGCTTGCTAGCCATTATTAAGCAGGTCATCATGTACAAGGCTCGCTAGCCGTTATCAAGCAGGTCATCATGTACGAGGCTCGCTAGATCTTATCAAGTAGGTCATCATGTACGAGGTTCGCTAGCCGTTATCAAGCAGATCATCTTGTACGAAGCTCGCTAGCTGTTATCAAGCATGTCATCATGTACGAGGCTCGCTAGCTGTTATGAAGCAGGTCATCATTCTTTATTAGGTCAGAAGTGATCTGTGTGCAACGGTGACAACAAGCATCCTAGAAATGAATGCTTCATTCTCAAGCAATTGTGCAGCGGTATATAACTTTTATTATAAACTGGGTGGTTCGAGCCCTGAATACTGATTGGCTGAAAGCCGTGGTATATCAGACCGTATACCATGGGTATGACAAAACATTTATTTTTACTGCTCTAATTATGTTGGTAAGCAGTTCATAATAGCAATAAGGCACCCAGGGGTTTGTGATATATGACCAATATACCACGGTTAAGGTATGTGTCCTAGCACTTTGCGTTGCGCCGTGCATAAGAACAGCCCTTAGCCGTGGTATATTGACCATATACCACACCCCCTTTGGCTTTATTGCTTAATTATAACTATTAACTACTACACAAATGTGTGTTCTCCTGTTCACCAGATTATTTTATGCTTAAACTGTTGGAGAAGACGAATGGCCAGGCAGTGAGGAGAAGAATGGCCAGGCAGTGAGGAGAAGAATGGCCAGGCAGTGAGGAGAAGAATGGCCAGGCAGTGAGGAGGGTAGAAAATAAAACAACACATTTCTGAGAACTATTGCACATTCTAAGAAAAGCCCTGGAACTGTAGAATTGTCGGAGGGACCTTGCGATGTTTTTGTCTCCATGGTCTTTGTCGTTTTCTGTTCTCTTGACTCCCGTGATGTTGAGATGTCGAGCGTTGCAAGCTGCAGTCATGCTGAAGGTGTCAGCCCCACTAGAAGTTGTCATTCTATTCAAGTTCTACATTCCATTTCTATGGTCAGCCCTTATGGGAGAGAGGAAATGTTCTCACACATGAGTCAGCCAGTATGAAAAATGTATGCACTCACTAACTGTAAGTCGCTCTGGATAAGAGCGTCTGCTAAATGACTAAAATGTAAAATGTCATCTATACAATATTCACTCATTGCTGTGGTTTGTAATGAGATTTTTGTTGGGTCATTACTGTAATTGATTGAACCGGTCAAGAGGACATCCATTTATAGGTCATTTTGATAAACTGTTGTCAGTGCCATTGACTGAATGTTCTTTACCCTATTCAAGCTGATTTTCTCTGCCAGGAACACATTTGCTTCCTGTCACCCTGATCCCGGAGACACTCTGCTGATCTGGAATAGCAAAGTCTATCCAAGCTGTGTCACACTTTAAACAAGCTGGGTCACACTTTAAACAAAATATATCTTATGATGGCTTAATTAACCCTTTAGAAGTCCTGCTTCATTGATTTATTGGGAAATGTCATATAAAGGGCGACATATGGGTACATCATAGACAAGTCAGAATAGTTGGAGTTTTCTTTCACAAACCACCCCTGTGGTTGCAACTGCACCTCCTCTACTTGCCAAGCAGGGGCTAGTGTTGAGGCAAAGTGATACAGTAACGGTAGGTACTGTAAATGTGTGTTTTAAACGGCTCTTGACTCCTAAATAGATGTCCTCACTGCACACCACTTCACCTCACCTCACTTTAGTTCTACTTCACTTGAGTATTGTTCACACTCCATGTGTTTATAAAGCCTGCAGGTAACTACAGCGTGGAGGTAGTGGAGGCTGTAATAAATAAAGCTGCTCCTTTCCTTGCCCTAGACCATGGGACGTATCCATGTGGAATAAACAAATCACACAAGAAACGTATTGGGATAGATGTGTCCACCTATAACCCCCCTACCTGCCAGCTTCTCTCTACTCTACTCTTTGAGAATTTGAGAAAGGTGTTCTGGCACAATGGGGGTCAATGAGGGACGGCAGGTAGCTTAGTGGTTAAGAGCGTTTTGCCAGTGACCGAAAGGTCGCTGGTTCTAATCCCCGAGCCAACTAGGTGAAAAATCTGTCGGTGTGCCCTTGAGCAAGGCACTTAACCCTAATTGCTCCTGTAAGTCACTCTGGATAAGAGTGTCTGCTAAATGACAAAAAAAAAAAAAAAAAAATGAGTGGTTATCAGAAAATTAATTCAAATATTTTATCTATGCCTGTTTGAGCTTGCCAGACTTAAAGGGATACTTCAGGATTTTGGCAATGAAGCCCTTCATCGACTTCCCCAGAGTTAGATGAACTCATGGATACCATTTTTATGTCTCTGTGTGCAGTTTGAAGGAAGTTACTAACTAGCGTTGGCGCAATGACTGGAAGTGTATGGTAACTGCTAGCATGCTAGTAGACTTCCAGTCATTGTGCTAATGCTAGTTAGCATTGGCTCACGAAACTACCTCTAACTTCCTTCATACTGGATGCAGAGACATAAAAATGGTATCCATGAGTTCATCTGACTCAAATAGATACAGGGCTTCGTTGCCAAAATCCCAAAGTTTCCCTTAAACAAACCTTTAAAAAAATCTCAAAATTGCAAATCTGGCACTCCAGGCAGACTCAAGCAAACTCTAAAAGTATTAGAACATATTTGTTCTAGTATTTGAACCCAGGTCTGGTGAATATATCCATTTGTGTTTTAATTTATTTGTAAGATACATTTCACATATTCAGCCCAGCCAAAACGTTATGCAAGTCCAAACAATGTTTGTGTTGCGATGACCAATTCCATCTGAAAGCAAGCGGAACACATTTTCTCACTGCATATCAGACTGGCTACTGGACAGAGTCCTTTCCATGACATAGTACTTACCAGATAGAGTACTTTCCATAACATACAGATGTGGTATCCTAATGTGACCCCTTTTGTCACAGGAGGAAATGAATCCATCAGCACAAGGATTTGGATGTGTCATCATGTTCCCTCAGGAAACAGATGGCCTCCAATTTGAATGAACATTTTTACTATTTGCATTCTGGAACGTCTGAATAAATATTTAGAATTGCCACCAGGGGGCAGCTGGAAGCGGTGTTTGTATACAATACAGTACTGTACCGTACCTACAGTACATTGCACCTTACACCTTGGCCAAACTGACCACCTTGCGCATGTTGATATTTTCTATCCCCACCAGACGGGCTCATGACACATAAATAAATGTCATATATGCTATCACAAAAATAATCATTTGGTTGTGTTTATGAAGGCCTTTGGTAACATGTAGAATACGAAAATTACATTATTTCAACGAACACAATAACATTTACAATAGTTAATGTTACTGTAGGCTATCAGTTTAAACGAAAAAACACTAAAGCACCATTGGAGTGCATCAGATTTGATAGGCTTCAGGGGTAAGTGTGTCTTTGTGCGCCGTTCGACGACACCACAGGCAAAGCCCGGTAGAACAGCGAAAGATGTTCTGCCAAGTAGGCTGTCATTGGCCTTATCCTATGGGGGGGGGGGAATAATCATTCCAATTTACTTGGTGGACAGAACTGAAGCATTTTAACAAACCTTATTTCAAACCATCTCATTCTCCGGAAGGTCCCACCATATCCCAAATCTGAAAATCTGTGTGAATAATAGCAGCCTGATAACAAAGCTGGGTACATTTGATACGTTTTTTTATTATTTTAAAACTTTTTTTTCACTGCATGCTGGGTTTCCATGGCAACAACATGTGCCGCTCCATGCTGTGGCACATTATTTGTGATTATGTGTTTAACTTCAATTCCTGGGTCAAAATATACCGTGAAGAGGGCAGGAAATTGCCACTTTTCTGTGGAAGACAGGGATTTTTTAACCCCCACTTTGAGCATCATTTTAGTGTGACGGGTGACACACAACAGGCACCATCAAACAAACATCCAAATCATACAACATAACCTGAAATCTGCATAACAAACATCCAAATTATGCAACATAACCTGAAATCTGCATAAGAAACATCCAAATTATGCAACATAACCTGAAATCTGCATAACAAACATCCAAATTATGCAACATAATCTGAAATCTACATAACATCCAAATTATGCAACATAACCTGAAATCTACATAACAAACATCCAAATTATGCAACATAACCTGAAATCTGCATAACAAACATCCACGTTATGCACAACATAACCTGAAATCTGTTTTTGGATTATTTGAAACAGGCTGGAGCGAGAAAGTGCAAAATTGTGTTGGCAGATATTGGCCATTTGGAGAGTTCAATAACCTTAGACTGCTCCTTTCCCTTTTCAATGAAACTGGATGAAAAGGTAGCTTCGGGGACGGGACCGATGGGGAGTAGGGGTGCACAACAGGCACAGAGTAAATTACAGAACAGTTGAACACAAGAGTGTTAGAGGAAGTCAAGTCACCCTCCATTCTTCTCTCAAGGTCAGGGAGAGTAACACACAAACACACACACACACACACACACACACACACACACACACACACACACACACACACACACACACACACACACACACACACACACAGAGAGAGAGACGAAAAATCAATAAAACACGTTTTCTGTAATTGAATGCAAGATTCTCCTCCCAGCGATGGTCTAAGAGAATATATGACTGTAATCTATATAAGTGCTGTTGCGTAAAACCTTTTAGGCTTTAATCTGAGGCTGTGTGGGGGGGCTCACTGGGCCTGTAGGGGGTGGGGGTGGTAGTGGTGTAGGGGGTGGGGATGGGAGTGGTGTAGGGGGTGGGGGTGGTAGTGGTGTAGGGGGTGGGGGTGGTAGTGGTGTAGGGGGTGGGGGTGGTGATGGGAGTGGTGTAGGGGGTGGGGGTGGTAGTGGTGTAGGGGGTGGGGGTGGTAGTGGTGTAGGGGGTGGGGGTGGTAGTGGTGTAGGGGGTGGTGCTGGTAGTGGTGTAGGGGGTGGGGGTGGTAGTGGTGTAGGGGGTGGGGGTGGTAGTGGTGTAGGGGGTGGGGGTGGTGATGGGAGTGGTGTAGGGCGTGGTGCTGGGAGTGGTGTAGGGGGTGGTGCTGGGAGTGGTGTAGGGGATGGTGCTGGCTATTTCAGCCACACCCGTTGCTGACAGGTGTATAAAATCGAGCACACAGCCATGCAATCTCCATAGCCCAAACATTGGTCATAGAATTGCCTTACTGAAGAGCTTAGTGACTTTCAACGTGGCACCGTCATAGGATGCCACCTTTTCAACAAGTTTCTGCCCTGCAAGAGCTGCCCCGGGCAACTGTAAGTGCTGTTATTGTGAAGTGGAAATGTCTAGGAGCAACAACGGCTCAGCCGCGACGTGGTAGGCCACACAAGCTCACAGAACGGGGCCGGCGAGTGTAAAAATCGTTTGTCCTCGGTTGCAACACTCACTACCGAGTTCCAAACTGCCTCTGGAAGCAACATCAGCACAAGAACTGTTCGGTGGGAGCTTCATGAAATGGGTTTCCATGGCCGAGCAGCTGTACACAAGCCTAATATCACCATGCGTAATACCAAGCGTCGGCTGGAGTGGTGTAAAGCTCGCTGCCATTGGACTCCGGAGCAATGGAAATATGTTCTCTGGAGTGATGAATCACGCTTCACCATCTGGCAGTCCGACGGACAAATCTGGGTTTGGCGGACAGGCCCTTTCCTTTTTCAGCATGACAATGCCCCCGTGCACAAAGCCAGGTCCATACAGAAATGGTTTGTTGAGATTGGTGTGGAAGAACTTGACTGGCCTGCACAGAGCCCTGACCTCAACCCCATCGAACACCTTTGGGATGAATTGTAACGCCGACTGCGAGCCAGGACTAATCGCCCAACATCAGTGCTCGACCTCACTAATGCTCTTGTGGCTGAATGGAAGCAAGTCCCCGCAGCAATGTTCCAACATCTTGTGGAAAGGTTTCCCAGAAGAGTGGAAGCTGTTATAGCAGCAAAGGGGGGACCAACTCCATATTAATGTCCATGATTTTGGAATGAGATGTTTGACAAGCAGGTGTCCACAAACTTTTGGTCACGTAGTGTATCTTTCGTCTCTCTGTGTGTCATAATTTTCCTTCAATTCTCAAGAGGCTGAATGTATCTCACCGGAGAAAGCATCCAAGCGAGCGAAACAGCGCCCCTCTGTCTCTCTATGTGTAGCCCATCTATCTGATGCTGTCTGGTCAAAAAGAGTATGACATTGTTGCCACCCGTAGCATTGAATGCGAGGGAAGCCAGCGAGCATTTGGACTTCCTTGATAAATAAGGTAAAAAATAATAGTCAATCAGTGTTGAGATAAATCAAATCAAATGTATTTATAAAGCCCTTTTTACATCAGCAGATGTGGGCTCAACTGTGAATGGCCCTGGTGCACCAAAACAAATGTCAAGGGAAGCCAGTTTGGATTTGGCTTCACACCAATCACATCACAACGAGAGCAAAACGTAATTGACAGAAAAAACTAGAATTGGTGCATCTCATTGTGTTGTTATCCTCCGGTGGCTAGCTAGCTAGCTAAACTTGGCCCTTTCCTAAACTAGCCATGGATGGAGATAGGGATTTGGACTTGTGGTTTTACTTAATTCTCCATACTGGCCAATAACTATAACAGCGATTCTGATCCAACCATAAATGCATACATTGTGCCCCTTGCCTGAGAGGATGGAAGTTCAATATGTAGCTCCATGTAGTAGGGTAATGTTAACTAGCTGGTTAATCGTTGTCCATGAAAGTAAGATAGGCAAGCGAGCAAGTATTTTAGCCAGGTAGCCTAGGACAACAACAACTAAAAGCCTGTACTGTATGACAGAGTCATAGACCGTTTAGGCAACATGAAAGAGGAGGATGGCATTGGTGTTTCTCTACAAGTAGGGTGAGTCAACATGTTTTTATACTTGCACACACACACACACACACACACACACATACAGAGAAATTAGAACCATGGACAGCCAAATCATATTTAGCTTACGTTGATTGAACTAAATACAGTTGAAGTCAGAAGTCTACATACACTTAGGTTGGAGTCATTAAAACTCGTTTTTGTCAACCACTCCACAAATTTCTTGTTAACAAACTATAGTTTTGGCAAGTCGGTTAGGACATCTACTTTGTGCATGACACAAGTAATTTTTCCAACAATTGTTTACAGACAGATTATTTCACTTATAATTCACTGTATCACAATTCCAGTGGGTCAGAAGTTTACATACACTAAGTTGACTGTGCCTTTAAACAGCTTGGAAAATTCCAGAAAATGATGTCATGGCTTTAGAAGCTTCTGATAGGCTAATTGACATCATTTGAGTCAATTGGAGGTGTACCTGTGGATGTATTTCAAGGCCTACCTTCAAACTCAGTGCATCTTTGCTTGACATCATGGGAAAATCAAAAGAAATCAGCCAAGACCTCAGAAAAAAAATTGTAGACCTCCACAAGTCTGGTTCATCCATCATTTCCAAACGCCTGAAGGTACCATATTCATCTGTACAAACAATAGTACGCAAGTATAAACACCATGAGACCACACAGCCGTCATACCGCTCAGGAAGGAGACGCGTTCTGTCTCCTAGAGATGAACGTACTTTGGTGCGAAAAGTGCAAATCAATCCCAGAACAACAGCAAAGGACCTTGTGAAGATGCTGGAGGAAACAGGTACAAAAGTATCTATATCCACAGTAAAACGAGTCCTATATTGACATAACTTGAAAGGCCGCTCAGCAAGGAAGAAGCCACTGCTCCAAAACCACCATAAAAAAGCCAGATTACGGTTTGCAACTGTACATGGGGACAAAGATCGTACTTTTTGGAGAAATGTCCTCTGGTCTGATGAAACAAAAATAGAACTGTTTGGCCATAATGACCATCGTTATGTTTGGAGGAAAAAGGGGGACGCTTGCAAGCCAAAGAACACCATCCCAACCGTGAAGCACGGGGGAGGCAGCATCACGCTGTGGGGGTGCTTTGCTGCAGGAGGGACTGGTGCACTTCACAAAATAGATAGCATCATAAGGAAGGAATATTATGTGTCTATATTGAAGCAACATCTCAAGACATCAGTCAGGAAGTTAAAGCTTGGTCGCAAATGGGTCTTCCAAATGGACAATGACCCCAAGCATACTTCCAAAGTTGTGGAAAAATGGTTTAAGGACAACAAAGTCAAGGTATTGGAGTGGCCATCACAAAGCCCTTTCCTAAATCCTATAGAAAATGTGTGGGCAGAACTGAAAAAGCGTGTGTGAGCAAGGAGGCCTACAAACCTGACTCAGTTACACCAGCTCTGTCAGGAGGAATGGGCCAAAATTCACCCAACTTATTGGGGGAAGCTTGTGGAAGGCTACCCAAAACGTTTGACCCAAGTTAAACAATTTAAAGGCAATGCTACCAAATACTAATTGAGTGTATGTAAACTTCTGACCCACTGGGAATGTGATGAAATAAATAAAAGCTTAAATAAATCATTCTCTCTACTATTATTCTGACCTTTCACATTCTTAAAATAAAGTGGTGATCCTAACTGACCTAAGACAGGGAATTTTTACTATAATTAAATATCAGGAATTGTGAAAAACTGAGTTTACATGTATTTGGCTAAGGTGTTTGTAAACTTCCGACTTCAACTGTAGTTTTTGGAATCTTTTAGTTGTCACTGTATTAGACTAAGCATAGGTGATTAGATGATATTGAAATGTTGAAGTTGAAATGGTGCTGGAATAGTGGAGGAAGCTCCTGTTTTTTTTTGTGTGACTTGCGGTAACTCTCCGTGGTTCTAAATCAATAGTTGTTTAGTAGTCCAAATATGTCAGAAACATTAACTTGCTTGACCATGTTGTGAGTCATGCAACTGTTGGATACTTGCAAAAATGTTTTGTGGACTCCACTGGACAGAGGTTGCTCTCCCGGTTTTGTGATGAAACAAAGGTGTGGTTGAATTTATTCTGCCACTGTGTCTTCTTCCTGTCTCGGCCTTTAGGCGTATGAATTAACAAGTTATAGAGCAAACAATGCAATTATCACAACACATATGTTGTAGTATGGCTTTTTATTTCTGGCTTGTGGCCAGTGATTTTACCCACGCACCACTACTGCATAGGAAGTGCCTTCCCAATGGTGTCATCAGTTTCTGTTTGGGTGTCATCAGGTTAGTTAATATTGTGTTTCATATTCTAATCTATCCACTTTATATTTATTTACCTTATAGTTACTTTATTCTTTGTTTTTCTTTATTATTTCATCCTAATTAAGTATTTCATACAAACCCTCAACAGGAGCACTTCTTGCACACTTCCAGGCAGTTAGCAGTTTGGGGACAGCGTATTCCCCTGCTGATTGCTTTTATTTTTCTGTATGACAGAGGTAGAAAGGTCACAGAGAGAGTAAACAACGGGAGAGAGGTGTGAAATCAGTTCCAGCTCACTGGCTCGTCACAGTGCTTCAATCCAAAGCGTTCTTTTTTTTTCTTTTTTTGAGGGGGTTTTGTTGCGCGAGGTTCTCTCGCTAATCTCTTAGTCAAATAGCGGCCACCATGAACACAAAGCTCTGTATTAAGAGAGCCTTTCAGCATGAGAGAACAACCCAACCCAACCTGTCCACACCTTCCTCCAAACAACAGCGAATGGTTATGTAAGAGACAACAGAACCATTGTGATGATACTCCTCCTCTGTTAAACTTTCCTGTGATATTGTATAAACACTAGAGGGTGGTAGAGAGCTGTACCATTTCTCTACATGGTGGTATACTGTTATTATGAGGGATTATTATTATTATTATCTAGGGGTAAGACCATGACATTAGCATATCAGAGATCACAAGATCCACATGATCTCCACGATTTTAAGAGAATAAAGGGATTTTGCTGTTATAGCCCCAGTCGGTATTAACTAGAATGTTGATACCCCCGCCTGCCAGTGGGGAAAACAACCTGTGGTTACCTAGGTTACTCCATTGGCTCACAACCAAAACTGACCTTTTCAAATGCAATTTTCTTGTTGTCTGCTTGTTTTAGTCAATTACAAAACTACATTTAAGAAAAGTGCAACATGTCTAAATATTACTTTTCAACATTGCCTGCTCCAGAGCGTTCTAACTACTTATAAAACTGTAATATTGAATGGCTTCCCTCATGCCCCTTTTCAAGATGGTGCTAGCAGCCATGTGAGCGAGTAAGTGCTAGCTAGCTACAGACCAGAACATTAAGCTAGCGAAGACCAAAAACACGAACAAACAGACTATACAGCTACAAGTAGTGAGTGGGATTGCAAACAGACTATACAGCTACAAGTAGTGAGTGGGGTTACAAACAGACTATACAGCTACAAGTAGTGAGTGGAGTTACAAACAGACTATACTAAACAAGTTAAATGTCTTACCTGTGATGAAGTGTTTTCCACACACTTGGACACCGGGTCCCCACATTTCCCACACCTAATAGCCTGCAGCCACAGGGCTCTTCTCACAGCCTCTATTTCCCTACGTGGGAGTATTGGGAACTGTAGATTTTTTATATTTTTTTTACCTGGTTACATCTACATTGTTAACACAGCAGCTTTTCGGTATGTTTTGTTATTTCTGTATAACAAAAATCGACAACTAAGTTGGCTCTTTAACAATGGAGGTCAATTGGAAATAATGTTTGGTTTCCCCAATTTGTGGGCGTGGTCGATGGGAATTCCTTATTATTACGTGAATATCGACTATTTTAAAATATAAAGCTTCTATATTTATGATAAAACACAACACCCTTCATTGGACAAACACTCACCCTCTCTGCATTACACAAAATATTTTACATTCACTTTTTATAACCAAGGGCTGGAACCCTAGTCTGGATGGCCGACACCAGCTCTTGAAGTCTTCACGTCAGCCAGGCTACTAGAAAACTAGTCTGGATGGGTGAAACATCAGCCAGGCTACTAGAAAACTAGTCTGGATGGGTGAAACGTCAGCCAGGATACTAGAAACCTAGTCTGGATGGGTGAAACGTCAGCCAGGATACTAGAAACCTAGTCTGGATGGGTGAAACGTCTGCCAGGCTACTAGAAACCTAGTTTGGATGGGTGAAATGTCAGCCAGGCTACTAGAAACCAGCCCTGCTTCTTTCATCATCACTGATGGACATGTCAATAATAATACATGCAATTCAGAGCGCTTACTTCAGAATACAGCAAAACCTCATATAAAGTCAAACTTGTCCTATATTACAAGCAAAGTGTGCAATGTCTGAAGTCACTGCCCACTGAGCACACACTGGTTGAATCAATGTTGTTTCCACGTCATTTCAATGAAATTACGTTAAACCAAGGTGGAATAGACGTTGAATTGACGTCTGTGCCCTGTGGGTGGTTTGCCTCTCTGTGTTGAAAACAAGAGGCAACAGAAAACCAGGCTAGCCCACCTGCATTTGACAAGCTCTGCTCACACCATGCCAGGATAAACATGGCCTTTATCTAAACCACAGAGACAGGAAGCATATCACAGCTCTTCCCCAGGTCCCAGATATGACTCCCTGAACCGTGGCCTTGTGTGATGGCAACAGAAGATCTGGGCGGAACCACTGAATCCCTCAGAGCCAAGCAAGCAGCTTCTCTCCTCTGTACCACCTTCTCCCTGCACTGGTCCCGTACATCTCTCTCCACCCCAGATGTCCTTCCTGCTCCCATTCATCTCTCTCTCTTTCACTACTCTTCCCTCTCTGTATGTTTGTCCTCTCACCTTGAGGGTGGTTGACAACAGGGGATGTGGGAATGTCTGTGTGTATGTGTGTAGTGTGTATGTGTGTAGTGTGTGTGTGTGTGTGTGTGTGTGTGTGTGTGTGTGTGTGTGTGTGTGTGTGTGTGTGTATGTGTGTGTGTGTGTGTGTGTGTGTGTGTGTGTGAGGGTGTGTATGAATGAGAGAGACAGAGGGAGAGAGTATGAGTCCTGGCGTGTGCCAGTGCTAATGGACATAGGTGTAATTAACACCAGGCCATCCGGTGTGTCTGTAGCCTGTGTTGGTGTGAAGCCTCTCTGCTGTGCCTGTCTCCCAGGGCCTTCTAGTCTGAGCTGCTGCTCCACTCTCCTTTATGGGCTTCACGCCTCCCGCTGCTGCCGTGATTAACACCACAGGGCCTGCCGTGATTAACGCCGCAGCGCCTGCCGTGATTAACGCCACACCTCCACGGCTTTCGCCGGATATAATTGCATTTATCGGGAGATTTGGTGCCGCTTTTTTAAGGGTTCATACAGCGAAGCTCCCAAATGGTGCCCTACTACCTATTGTATTTGTTATTTTCGTTTTTGTGGGGGGTGGGGGGGGCTCTTCACTTTGAGCACCTGTACCCCCCAAAGGTCTGTGCACGGCCCTGGAGTTGGTGATGGAGAGTATTAACACACAAAATGAGTTTGTTTATACTTTTAAAGGAGTCATGTCCATCTATTGGGTGGGCTAAAGGAGTCACGTCCATCTATTGGTTGGGCTAAAGGAGTCACGTCCATCTATTGGTTGGGCTAAAGGAGTCACGTCCATCTATTGCTTGGGCTAAAGGAGTCATGTCCATATATTGGGTGGGCTGAAGTAGTTCTGGTAGTCCTGTCCATCTATTGGATGGGCTAAAGGAGGCCTGTCCATCTGTTGGTTGGGCTAAAGGAGTCCTGTCCATATGTTGGTTGGGCTAAAGGAGTTATGTCCATCTATTGGGTGGTTTAAAGGAGTCCTGTCCATCTATTGGGTGGTCTAAAGGATTGTATGTGAAATAGTTCCCCTTTAAACCCTCTGAAATAAACTAGAATATTCAGACAAGTAATCAGACAGCGTTTTCCAGTTAGATCTTAGACAAGTCTTTACAGACTCTAAGATGAAAGATGTATCTGAAAAGAAATCTGATTTAGATATATTGGTTTATATGTATGCAACATAGTCTATGGTAAAACCTGAAGACCAAAGCATTGAGCTGGAAATGTCCCATCTAATAAGAACGTGGGATGATACATACATAGATGAATAGAAAGAAATGAGAAGCCTTTCCAAATCGCTGTCAGTAGCTCTTCATCATGGCACAAAAACGTATTTTTTTAATTTTCCTGCATCGTTTTTTCCAACACTCGTCCGTCCCTGCCAGTGAGTCCCACCAGTCATCTGGCTAATGTCCCGACTCTGCAAACATGATCCAAAGAACACGGAGTGATCAGTCAGCCAACGGGCTGCGACGTTCTCCTGACGGCTGCTACACTGCCTCAGTGGCCAAGCTAAAGTTAGAGTGAAACTCTCCCTTCATCCCTAGAGTTTGGTGCCAATATACCTCTGAATATTATACTACTCGCCAAAATCTGTAGTGTTTAACTCACCTTCTCTTCACAGTCTGTGGCCTGCGTCCCAAACTGCACTCTATTCACTACATCACTCTATTCACTACATAGTGCACTGCTTTTGTCCAGATCCTGTAGGGTGCCATTCAGGACACTACCACAGTCCGTGTCACCAACACCTCTGCTCGCTCTATTATGTGTTTCATTACATGTCGCTATCAGAAAGGAGCTCTGTTGTGTCCTGGTCGTGATTTAAGTGGAGAACAGTTCCCAGGTTAACTGAAATTAATAGGCTGACAGAGATTTACATTTCTATCAGCACCATAGCGAAGAGCCGCCGAATTGATGTCCCCATTACCGCAGCAGGCTGCTGCTTGTCAGCACATCACAGGCGGACAGAGACGAAGACGGGGAGATTGAGAGAGAGAGAGAGAGAGAGAGAGAGAGAGAGAGAAGAGAGAGAGAGACAGAGAGAGAGAGAGAGAGAGAGAGAGAGAGAGAGAGAAAGAGAGAGAGAGAGGAAGAGATATGCTATCAAAATGTATGAGGGCTTATGACTGATGTCGCCATGCAATTTGAAAGTAACATTGCAATCCGTTAAATCACACACCTATCTTGGCGAAGCGGCTTCCCGAAGATGAAGCACAGAGGGAATCCAGACTGTCTGAACCACTTCATCTGGGCGTTGTGATCCGGGTACATCCCACTGGGCACACACTGGTTGAATCAACGTTGTTTCAACGTCATTTGTCAACGTATTGTGGCGTGTAGAAAATACATTGAATTTGAAAAAAGTTATCAACGTACATTTTTGTTTTGTGGGTGAAATTTCAACCACAGGATTATGTCATAAAAAAAAAAATCACCTTTATTTAACCAGGTAAGCCAGTTGAGAACAAGTTCTCATTTACAACTGCGACCTGGCCAAGATAAAGCAAAGCAGTGCGATAAAAACAACAACACAGAGTTACATATGGGGTAAACAAAACATAAAGTCAAAAATACAACAGAAAATATATAAAGTGTGTGCAAATGTAGAAAGTTATGGAGATAAGGCAATAAATAGGCCATAGAGCAAAATAATTACAATTTAGTATTAACACTGGAGTGATAGATGTGCAAGAGATTATGTGCAAAAGAGATACTGGGGTGCAAATGAGCAAAATAAATAACAATATGGGGATGAGGTAGTTGGGTGGGCTAATTTCAAATGGGCTGTGTACAGGTGCAGTGATCGGTAAGGTGCTCTGACAACAGATGCTTAGAGTTAGTGAGGGAGATAAGAGTCTCCAGCTTCAGAGATTTTTGCAGTTCGTTCCAGTCATTGGCAGCAGAGAACTGGAAGGAATGGCGGCCAAAGGAGGTGTTGGCTTTGGGGATGACCAGTGAGATATACCTGCAGCAGCGCATACTATGGGTGGGAGTTGCTATGGTGACCAATGAGCTAAGATAAGGCAGGGATTTGCCTAGCAGTGATTTATAGATGGCCTGGAGCCAGTGGGTTTGGCGACGAAAATGTAGTCAGGACAGGGTACCATGTAAAGGAACAGTCCAGCAGGCATCAGCTGTGCAGCTGAGTGATCATAAGGTCCAATGAACAGCAATATGTGAGTCCGAGAGCAGTTCGTATTGGTGCTACTTCACAGCGAGCAGGATGCACGGCTGTTGTTTTGCGTGTGCTAGCGGTCCGGGGCTAGCAGATGGATCTTCGTGGTCATCGCAACGGGAAGCCTGTTGAAACCACAGACAATTACGTCGGCAGACCAGTCGTGATGGATCGGCGGGGCTCCGTGTCGACTCTATGAGGTCCCGTCCGGTTGACAGAGAGGTAGATAGCCGGGAGATGTGCATGACTCGAGGCTAGCTCAAGGCTGATTGGCTAACAACAACATCCATTTGGTTGCAGCTAGCTAGTTGCGATGATCCGGTGTTAAAGGTCCAGTGATTCAGTGATTCCTGCAGAAAATCCGATATGTTCTGGGTCGATAACGTGCTGTGCAGACAGTGCAGACTGGCCGATAATAGTCCAGGCTAGAGCTGGCTGGTAGGTGGTGCAGGCCACGGACAATGGTGAAAAACCGCTAATGGTGGCTAATAGCAAGTAGCTAGTTAGCTGGCTACTCCCGTCCAGTAGACAAAGAGGTAGATAGCCGGGATATGGGCCTGGCTCGAGGCTAGCTCAAGGCTAACTGGTGCTTGCTTCGGGAGCAGTGGTGATTAGCCTACAGCAACATCCATTCGGTTGCGGCTAGCAAGTTGCGATCCGGTGTTAAGGTCCAGTGATTCAGTTATTCCGGCAGAAAATCCGATGTTCTGGGTGAAAACCGCTAACGGTGGCTAATAGCAAGTAGCTAGTTAGCTAGTTAACTGGCTAGCTAGTTTCAACTGGAGATTCTAGATAAAGGTGAGTAAATAATAGAATCTGTTCCACATTGAGTGAGGCGGGTTGCATGAAAGTATATTTAGTAGAAGGATGAAAAGTGTGATAGGGAAATATATACGTAAAATACAAAAAAATACAAAAAACAGGCTATTTACACGGATACACAACAGAGAACACGACCGCACTGCTACGCCATTTTGGAATGCATCATGGTAACCAATTTTCAACATAGACAAACCTTGTATAAAATGTGTTGAATTTGTCCCTTTAAAACAACGTCAGATCTTCAACATTATATCCACTATCAAAGAAAGATACAATATGCTAGGCAGCACCTCCTACTGGGGAGTTGATCTATCTACATTCATCCAGTTGGTCTCCCATCCAGGGTTATAACCAAGCTCAGCTCAAAGTCATTCCAAATGATAGGTTTAACAGAGCAAATTAAAAGTAACCATACTTTATAAGTCATATATCATCAATTATACTATTTAGGCCTATATAGCGTTTACAAAGTCATAAACAGCTATTGTTTCAATTCATCCCAGGATTAAACTAAAAATAGATAATACATAGGCCTAGGGTTTTAAGCTTTGGTTGATTTCAAATGTAATCTTCAAGTTAATAATTAATATGTTGGATTCATGTCTCCATCTCAACCAAACATCTCAATTAAACAATAGGACTAAATCAAATCAAACTTTATTTAAAGTTTGATTTGATTTGTTGAATTTGTAGACAAACTGGATATTGAATTGTGTTTGGTTGTCAACGCAACCAAATATCACCATATTTAAGAAGATGTATCTTCTGCTTGGATAGTTCCATCTGTGCTACTGATTTAGTCTGGCTTTATTTCCAGTTTTTCTGCAAATTAATAATAATAAAAGCTAGAAACAAGCATTTCGCTGCACCTTGAATAACATTTATTGGTAAGTTACCAATAAACTTTGATTTGATTTAATTGATATGTTGGATTCACGTCTCCGTCTCAACCAAAAATCAAAGTTAAAGAACAACCATAAATCAAATCAAACTTTAAATGCACTTTAAATAATGTTTGATTTGATTTTGTCCTATTCTTTCACTTTTATTTTTGGTTGAGATGGAAACGTGAATCCAACACATCAATTATTAATTTGTAGACAAACTGGAATTAAAGCCAGACTAAGTCAGTGGCACAAAAGATACATGTCCTTCAAATGTTGACAACCAAACACAATTCAATATCACATTTGCAATACAGTAAATAGCCTATTAACTTGTCGACAACTTAACAAATGTTGGGTTCACATCTTCAACTCAAACAAAAATAAAAGTTAAAGGATTCAGTGGCTCAGATGAAACTACCCAAGCATTAGATACATTAGATATCCTTTAAATGTTGATATTTGGTTGCGTTGTCAACCAAACACAATTCAATATTACTTTTGTATTACAGTAAATAGCCTCAAGTTAAGGCTATCTTACAAACTAATGTAACAGTATTTATTCAACCTTAAAATGAGTAACAAATCCACGGTCACATTTTGAGGTTACTGTAACTATAAATGTCTTCTTATGTAATCATAGAAAGCAGTGCATGTTCATGATAGCGTGCATGTTCAAGAAAGCATGCAAAGGTCTCAGGTCTGTGGAGATCTTCACAATTGCTATAATAATCTGCGCAGAATATCGAACAGCATTGATCACTGGCATTATGTACTTTAATGTAATCACAACTGCAATCCAGGTCATTTGGTTGTGCTATTAGATGAAGCACAGTGATAACACAAAATATCTTTCCTTGAATTCCCATTTGAACTTTGTTGTGCTTTTAAATGGTTGAAAGAGCAGACATTGTTTTGACATTATTTTTGATATCCTCCTGACAATTGGGGAACTACACTGCTCAAAAAAATAAAGGGAACACTTAAACAACACAATGTAACTCCAAGTCAATCACACTTCTGTGAAATCAAACTGTCCACTTAGGAAGCAACACTGATTTGACAATACATTTCACATGCTGTTGTGCAAATGGAATAGACAACAGGTGGAAATTATAGGCAATTAGCAAGACACCCCCAATAAAGGACTGCTTTGCAGGTGGTGACCACAGACCACTTCTCAGTTCTTATGCTTCCTGGCTGATGTTTTGGTCACTTTTGAATGCTGGCGGTGCTTTCCATCTAGTGGTAGCATGAGACGGAGTCTACAACCCACACAAGTGGCTCAGGTAGTGCAGCTCATCCAGGATGGCACATCAATGCGAGCTGTGGCAAGAAGGTTTGCTGTGTCTGTCAGCGTAGTGTCCAGAGCATGGAGGAGCTACCAGGAGACAGGCCAGTACATCAGGAGACGTGGAGGAGGCCGTAGGAGGGCAACAACCCAGCAGCAGGACTGCTACCTCCGCCTTTGTGCAAGGAGGAGCAGGAGGAGCACTGCCAGAGCCCTGCAAAATGACCTCCAGCAGGCGACAAATGTGCATGTGTCTGCTCAAACGGTCAGAAACAGACTCCATGAGGATGGTATGAGGGCCCGACGTCCACAGGTGGGGGTTGTGCTTACAGCCCAACACCGTGCAGGACGTTTGGCATTTGCCAGAGAACACCAAGATTGGCAAATTCGCCACTGGCGCCCTGTGCTCGTCACAGATGAAAGCAGGTTCACACTGAGCACGTGACAGACGTGACAGAGTCTGGAGACGCCGTGGAGAACGTTCTGCTGCCTGCAACATCCTCCAGCATGACCGGTTTGGCGGTGGGTCAGTCATGGTGTGGGGTGGCATTTCTTTGGGGGGCCGCACAGCCCTCCATGTGCTCACCAGAGGTAGCCTGACTGCCATTAGGTACTGAGATGAGATCCTCAGACCCCTTGTGAGACGATATGCTGGTGCGGTTGGCCCTGGGTTCCTCCTAATGCAAGACAATGCTAGACCTCATGTGGCTGGAGTGTGTCAGCAGTTCCTGCAAGAGGAACTCCATCCACCAACGCCACGTTGCACCACAGACTGTCCAGGAGTTGGCGGATGCTTTAGTCCAGGTCTGGGAGGAGATCCCTCAGGAGATCATCCGCCACCTCATCAGGAGCATGCCCAGGCGTTGTAGGGAGGTCATACAGGCACGTGGAGGCCACACACACTACTGAGCCTCATTTTGACTTGTTTTAAGGACATTACATCAAAGTTGGATCAGCCTGTAGTGTGGTTTTCCACTTTAATGTGACTCCAAATCCAGACCTCCATGGGTTGATAAATTTGATTTCCATTGATAATTTTTGTGTGATTTTGTTGTCAGCACATTCAACTATGTAAAGAAAAAAGTATTTAATAAGATTATTTCATTCATTCAGATCTAGGATGTGTTATTTTAGTGTTCCCTTTATTTTTTCTCTCCCTGGTCTGAAAATTGAGTTTAAAGCTCCACCATGTCACTTTATGCTTATGAAAGAAATCTGTCACGCCAAAGTCAAGCATAAAGGACATATTGCAGAGGGTATTGAGGCTCTGTAACCAAGATGGCCTCCATTGTGTGACAGGCTAAAGCCCCAAACCATGATTTATGTCCACCAATTCCCACTGGAGGCTCACCACCACAACCTGGTGGAGCAGTCACACATTTCAAAAGTGGGAAGGCAGGGCTGAAAAACTTGTTCATTCAGAGTGAAGTGCCTGTTCAGCTAGCAGTTAATGGAAGATTAATTGCTTTGTGTTTTCACAGTTCATTAAAGAAACTGACATCCGGTTCCATTTCAAAGCCACATGCACAGTGGCGGTTTTACACGGAGGCCGGGGGAGGCCCGTGCCTCCCTGGAAATGTCCCTGGCCACCCCTGTGGCCCCCCCGTGCTGACCAAATAAAAAATTATGAATTTATAACTATTTTACACGCGAGCGCCAAAAGCGGAACTAATGCAACGCTCTACACGGCAACGTTCTACACGGGTAAATTAGAGTGGCGCACCCAAAAACTGTATCCTGCCATCTGCCTGCCTGCCACGTGTGGTGCTGCTTCGGTGAATGAGAGCTCAGCAACTACTATTTGCGAGAGGAGCTACGATTTGCAGGAGTCAAAGGTAAGAAAAACGATTTAATATCATAAGTGACTTCTTGTTCTTGCACATAGCCTACATGTTCCTTTTGTTCCTCACACATAAATCAAATCAAGTTTTTAAATGTCTGGTCTCGATTTGTTTAGAAATGTAATCATATCTAAGCAAACTCATCGAAGCAGAAGCAAATATCCAAATGTTAGTAGGCTATCCTTGCTAGGTCTACACAATGTTGTGATGTTAACCACGTAACTTCATCCGTCTTGGCTGTTGCATCGCGATAACAAATACATTTTTAGTAAAGTAATCAACAGGTTATCTGCCAGTGTTAAGTAGGGAGGGATGGTTAGGTAACAAAATGTAATGCATGCCCCTACGTTTTTTCTTCTTCTAATAGTTATCATGAAACGAGGAAGGGACATAAAGTCATTTTTTGCCCCAGCAAACAAAAAAGTGAGAGAAACAAATCGAGATTTTGAGAAAGTTGAGGAAGAGGGAGAGCCAGCATGTGATGAAAGTGAGGGGTCTGACAAAGAGAGGGAAATTCCAGAGGGTGAGGAGGATGAAGAAGAGGGTGAGGAGGATGAAGAAGAGGGTGAGGAGAATGAAGAAGAGGGCGAGGAGAATGAAGAAGAGGGTGAGAAGCATGAAGAAGAAAGCATACAGGGACAGAGAGATGAACAGCCAGAGGGACAGCAAGTGGATCCATGTGGATCAAGTACTGCACCATCAGGTTTGTGATGAGGAAGGTTCTTACTATTTGCAAAGCAATGCAATTACAATGTAATGGTAGGCCTGCTGGGTGTCCTTAAAATGCTGCTTTCTGCTGTTAATTCTTTTTTGTGTCAATATGGCTCTGTTTTTTTAAAAAAGTAAATACTTTGCCTACATTTTGAAATACATGCAGATATACAGTAAATAAATGTTGTAGTTGTGCCCTATGTTTACTGTCCATCTTCTTCAGATATCAGCAAGTCTAAGTATGACGTACCAGTACAGCCGAACTTGAAGATATTCCCAACCACACTGATGGGGGACAGAAGACGAAGCTTCAGACCAAACTGGTACACTACTCATCCATGGCTTGAGTATTCTGTAATGACGGACTCTACATGTTGCTATGCATGTAGACATTTTAGCACACCAAATGCCCCAGACACCGTTTTTGTTTCAACACCTGGTTTTACAAACTGGAAAAAGGCAACTATGAGAAATGCAGGGTTTTCACTACATGCAAAGTCTGAACGACACAAGTGTGCAATGATCGCATGGAGGGATTATCAAAGAGCTGTTAGAACTGACGTTTGAAATACTGAAACTGAAATAAAGTTTATAATCTTTGAATATCATGTGTTGCCAGTTTTTTTATGTGTGCCCCCCTGATTAAACACTGGCCCCTCCTTGGCCCCCCTAGTAAAATGTGTCTAGAACCGCCACTGCACATGCACCTAATCATTCGAAAGATGGAAGGCTAATAAGTAAGTTTGTAGCTACTTTCTCTTCCCCTGCCTCTTGTTTCACTGCCTCTCGGTGAGCACGAAGAGTAAGTCAAGGAAACAGGCTTCTCAAAAGTCTGCTAGAAATTGGCGTATTTCTTGGCCTTGCCGGATTTCATTTTTTCTTTTTGATTAAGACACTAATTTCAAAACTTTATTTCAAAGTTCCCGGGAATTAAAAAGCCCAGCTGGAGGTATCTAATTACATGTATATTGTATTGTGTTGCTGTTCCGCAGCAATTAAACTACAATATTAATTTAGCTAAGGTTTAACGCTCAATTTGCACATTAGTGTTATTTTCTGTGGAGAGGAAAACTCTGAATGGGAAACTTGTCAGGAAACCCTTTGAGCTATGGAATAATATTACAATAGGACAAGCTTTGACACAATGCAGTGCTCTACACAAGCATCAATTGAAGCTTATCATACCAGAGAGTGATAACAATGATACGGTTTGCGTTTACAAATGTGATCTCACAACGTCCATTAATGCAAGCATGAGACTGTGGCTGTTAGACACATTACTATGCATCTCATGACAGCTCAATAGATACCAATAACGAGCCTCTAATCCATTGGGTCTTTGACTGGCAATTAACTAATAAAACTGCACCACGGATTCTTACATTTGCCCAAGGCAGTGACCTTCACTCTCTGGTTCCATGGCAACTTCTCAAGCTTAGGACTCAACACATTTGGCTAAAGGAGCCATTGGAGTCGTTGGAGTCACAAATGGTACAATATAACATTACATTTGGGTTAATTACAAAAATGTATGGTTTTGTTCATGGGCCCGATTCTGACCCGAGTTAAGTGTGCATAAAGGGAACATAATTCCCTTTTTATGTACTTTTCTCCCTGTGCGTATTCTGACCTTGAACTTAAACATGAGAATAGCATGCTATTCACCCACTATTCGGTTGGAATGGAGATCGAATAAATGAAGATGTGGCGGAGGTGTGTCCATAGCCGCGGTAAGTAGTTTGGGGATAGGGGTGATGCAAATGTTTTGCCAACAGGGAGGGGGTGGGAATGCCCCCCCCAAAAAAATGCCCGCGCTGAAGACGTCTATATCGGTCCACTAGAACAGGACTAGTAAAGGCCCAGTGCACTACTTTTTTTTAACTAAACTCACAGTAGTGAGTGCATACATTTTCATACTCTTTAGCAGTGGTCACCCGTGGGAATCGAACCCACAACCCTAGCATTGCAAGTGCCTTGCTCTACCAACTGAGCCACGTCATCACAAACCACTTGATGTCTCAATGTACTCAATTACTGTATTGTGCCTTAACCAGCATGGCTACCACAGCATTCTACAGCGATACGCCATCCCCATCTGGTTTGGGCTTAGTGGGACTATCATTTGTTTTTCAACAGGACAATGACCCAACACACCTCCTGGCTGTGTAAGGGCTATTTTACCAAGAAGGAGAGTGATGGAGTGCTGCATCAGGTGACCTGGCCTCCACAATCCCCCGACCTCAACCCAATTGAGATGGTTTGGGATGAGTTGGACCGCAGAGTGAAGGAAAAGCAGCCAACAAGTGCTCAGCATATGTGGGAACTCCTTCAAGACTGTTGGAAAATAATTCCAGGTGAAGCTGGTTGAGATAATGCCAAGAGTGTGCAAAGCTGTCATCAAGGCAAAGGTTGGAATTTATTTGAAGAATTGTTTAACACTTTTTTGTTCACTACATGATTCCACATGTGTTATTTCATAGTTTTGATGTCTTCACTATTATTCTACAACGTAAATTTTTTTAAAAATAAAGAAAAACCCTTGAATGAGTAGGTGTGTCCAAACTTTTGTCTGGTAGTGTATATTTATTTTTATTTTATTGTTCAGATTTTTCAGGCAGCACTCCTACTTTCTGCAACTATGGGTGTGTCTACAGATACTCCTTATTCTGACCTTGACTTAATTCCTTTCCTTCTTAACCCTCCCGTTGTCCTAGGGTCAAAATTACCCGCCACTGTGTTGAACCAACTTTATTTAATTTTTATATTTTGGGGATCATTTGTGAGAAGGAGGCAGTGAGACTTTAAAGAAAGTATCACTGCCTCCTTCTCACAAATGATCCCACAAATATTACAATTAAATAAAGTTGGTTCAACACAGTGGCGGGTCATTTTGACCCTAGGACAAATGCGTTTGAGCAAATCAGTTGTATTGTGACAAGGTCGCCCTATTTGGTAAAGGACCAAGTTCATATTATGGCAAGAACTGACCTTGACTTAATTCACTAATAATTCCACCAACTTTACAAGTGAGGAAACCCTGAATAACGTATAGCAAACCTACTGGTTCCAAGTGGGAAAAGCATCTACTTTATTTTTTTGATAGAAATAACACCATTCTCCATGCACTGTCATTTACAACTTGATAAGAGCTATTGATAAGAGCTAGGTAAATTAGTAATCTGTTGGGATAAGGGAATGGTAAATATTAATGACACTTGTTTTAGATCTAGTTTACCTTATAATAGCTGGAGACAAATGTGAAACCAGTCGTATGGCAGCAAACTGAAGCATATGAACTTTCCAACAGTAAAGTGTATGAAATGCTGTGCCATTATGCAGCAATTTAAATCGCTAGGCCTTTTCATTTGCAGGGATGGGCGAATGTCTTAATTATAGGCTACCCTGACATTCTCTGTTTCCTATTTCTATCATGTTAAATATTAACCACTGTCAGTAGGCCTAATAACCACACATATTTACTTTTAGTTCCCTTTAGTTGTTATAACCTACATGATCATTCCATTTAATGACATTGTTTCGTAAACCTTAATTTGCTTCCTGTGTAAAAGCCATGACGGCCGTGCGGTTGTTGCTGAGAATCATTAGAAGCAGTTGATAATATATAAAAAGACATGTAGGCTAATTAAATCATTATGGAGCAGAGCGCAGACCAAGCAGTAACAGTTTGAGCCAGACGCATGGCGCAAAACCTGGCCGTGTCATCACACAGTTCCATGGTTAGTGCAGGCAATAGATGAGGGTATAGCCTACTATTGTACACTATGCTCCCTATTATAATTATATGTACACTAATCGTCCAATATTACCATGGGTTGAAGATCTGAATGTGGCAATTTTCAGAATGAATCAAACCACCCTTGTATTTCTTTAGTGCGTAAAGGCTCTCCAAACCTGTTTTTTATGATTCATAAATACTTTCCTAAACCTAAATAATTTACAAGAATATAGTATTTTTTTAATCTACGAATTTGTGCTGAAATGGAGACAAATATGAATATATTTAGATGGCTTTCTTTCATTGATCCCTAATATTCTGAACCCGTTCTCTCGAGTCTGTCGACAAAATTCAAACTAAAAGGTACACCATATTTAAAGGGATGGCTAAAGATAAATGTACTGAAAACCGCATTGAACGAAAACTCGACGAGAAAATCTGTTGGCCAGCAAGTGAAAGGGTTTTCAGCTGTTGAATTACATTTATTTAGAGCACGCAAGGGAGCCACACCTGCAGAGCGCTTTACACTACTGATTAAGGTAAGTCTAAATACCAAATACTGAGAAGTGCGTATAGGAAAGGCATGTGTAGGAAAGTCGGAATCAGCCCCTTAGGGCCTCATTTCATACATTATTATCGTCAAAACCAGAAATAGACCGGGATTCAATCCAAGGCATGTTACAGTACAGCGCTCTAGACAGCTGACAATAGGCTTTGAATTAAAGGCATTTTCCCCCCGATGTTCACAGAGATCGCGTTCCTGGTAGGCATGCTGGCTGAAGCTTAAATTACCTTTAAAAGTCTGTTTAAGATTCCTGTGGGGTTGGATGGGGGTGGTGCTGGGGTTGGATGGGATGGCAGGGACAGCTGGATGAGGATTTGGGATTGTGAGGTTCTTTGATAATTTTTCAGATGTTTGATGATGAGCTTAGTGTTAATGTTAACTCTCCTAATGTTATCAACATCCCAAAGGAATGAATCTGTGACCTCCACGGGGTGTTTTGAAATGTCGTAAATTAGAAATCTCTTAAACCCTCTTTCAGCCTAAACACAGATTTTTCTCCCGAGCTAATTTTACACCTCTTGAAAAAGCCTTCTGCCCAACACAATGTTCAACTCTTTCGAGTCCAACCATTTACAACCGTGACAGCCTTTAAATCGACTTTCTGTTCTTTTACGTCTGTTTTCCCAACTTCAACCAATAACTTTTCGATTCGTCGATTGAGCGCTGTTTGTTTGACAATGTCAACCTGCAGCTGATGGTGCTCCACGGTAGTTGGATAACTCATCTCTGCATTCAGACAGTGAGTCATGTGTCAAATACTGAATATAAGATCCTATCAGTCTTTCATACAGAGTAGATACACGTTAGGCTAGGACGTTCAGCTGACAACGGCAAGATTTCAAGGTAGCCCCCCAAAAGTACTGCATTGGCTGTTACTGCACATTGTCAGGAAGTTGTCGTTTCTCACAAATAGAACAATTGGAAGCGAGGAACCTTTTGATGAGGGCCCATATCACACAGAAGTCCATTTCTCTTTAATACACAAAAAAAATGTAGCAGAACTCTCATCACAACTCAAAGCATGGAAATAATTGGACTGTGTAATTGCAGAGATGGCATCTCCTAATTGAATTACCAGCGAACAAAGAAATAATGCAATTGAAACTATGTCACAGAGTGAAACTCTCAGATAAGGAATAACTTTTTTTTTGTGGCAAGGGAAAAAAGTAAACAATGGCCTTCACTATCCTGAAAAACTAGACATGATGTAGCAACTTATCGCTCAAGCCTGGGCTCCATCACGCTGGAGAAATCCCTGGGGAGAGTTCATGGATGCCCACTGTTGAGAACGAACTGGACTGTATCCTATTTCGGAGCGATCAACGCCACAGTCACTGTGTTAAAGTATTAATGGGGTGAGCAAGCTGCTGATTGTACCTCTGCATGCCACCATCATCCTCCACTACCCTCCAGGTATCCTGAAGGCTTAGCTGAGGCAACGCCGGCAGAGCTGAAATTAAACACAGCCTCTCGATTGCCTTAACCGTTCAATTTCACAGTGCTTGTGACAGGAAACTGACACTTATCATTACATGATGCTATTGCATTGCAGCATGACGTCTAAGAAGTACAGCTATGAGTAGAGAGAGGCGAGCCAATACAACAAAATAATTATCAACAATGGAGTAGTAGAGAGATGGAACTGAACCACCTAATATGGAGTAGTAGAGAGATGGAACTGAACCACCTAATATGGAGTAGTAGAGAGATGGAACTGAACCACCTAATATGGAGTAGTAGAGAGATGGAACTGAACCACCTAATATGGAGTAGTAGAGAGATGGAACTGAACCACCTAATATGGAGTAGTAGAGAGATGGAACTGAACCACCTAATATGGAGTAGTAGAGAGATGGAACTGAACCACCTAATATGGAGTAGTAGAGAGATGGAACTGAACCACCTAATATGGAGTAGTAGAGAGATGGAGCTGAACCACCTAATATGAAATACTTTAGGCAAAGTGTATCAGTTTTCCCTCTGCTGCTGATTGCCCATCTTAACTCCTGAATGATGCATTTGAAATTTGAAGAGAACTATGTGATGTCAAGTAGGTTAAGACCTTTGTCTTTTACCTAAATAAAACTTCAAAAAACTATTTTCAGAAAGATGTCGGCACGAACTTTGGAGACAGATAGGTGACAGTCTTACCCTCTCTGAATGATGAGCACCTTGAGATGGCAGTCTTACCCTCTCTGAATGATGAGCACCTTGAGATGGCAGTCTTACCCTCTCTGAATTATGAGCACCTTGAGATGGCAGTCTTATCCTCTCTGAATGATGAGCACCTTGAGATGGCAGTCTTATACTCTCTGAATGATGAGCACCTTGAGATGGCAGTCTTACCCTCTCTGAATTATGAGCACCTTGAGATGGCAGTCTTACCCTCTCTGAATTATGAGCACCTTGAGATGGCAGTCTTACCCTCTCTGAATTATGACCACCTTGAGATGACAGTCTTACCCTCTCTGAATTATGAGCACCTTGAGATGGCAGTCTTACCCTCTCTGAATGATGAGCACCTTGAGATGGCAGTCTTACCCTCTCTGAATGATGAGCACCTTGAGATGGCAGTCTTACCCTCTCTGAATTATGAGCACCTTGAGATGGCAGTCTTACCCTCTCTGAATGATGAGCACTTTGAGATGGCAGTCTTACCCTCTCTGTATGATGAGCACCTTGAGATGGCAGTCTTACCCTCTCTGAATGATGAGCACCTTGAGATGGCAGTCTTACCCTCTCTGAATGATGAGCACCTTGAGATGACAGTCTTACCCTCTCTGAATGATGAGCACTTTGAGATGACAGCCTTAACCTCTCTGAATGATGAGCACCTTGAGATGGCACTCTTACCCTCTCTGAATGATGAGCACCTTGAGATGACAGTCTTACCCTCTCTGAATTATTAGCACCTTGAGATGGCAGTCTTACCCTCTCTGAATGATGAGCACCTTGAGATGGCAGTCTTATCCTCTCTGAATTATGAGCACCTTGAGATGGCAGTCTTATCCTCTCTGAATGATGAGCACCTTGAGATGGCAGTCTTACCCTCTCTGAATTATGAGCACCTTGAGATGGCAGTCTTGCCCTCTCTGAATTATGAGCACCTTGAGATGGCAGTCTTACCCTCTCTGAATTATGAGCACCTTGAGATGGCAGTCTTACCCTCTCTGAATTATGAGCACCTTGAGATGGCAGTCTTACCCTCTCTGAATTATGAGCACCTTGAGATGGCAGTCTTACCCTCTCTGAATGATGAGCACCTTGAGATGGCAGTCTTACCCTCTCTGAATGATGAGCACCTTGAGATGGCAGTCTTACCCTCTCTGAATGATGAGCACCTTGAGATGGCAGTCTTACCCTCTCTGAATTATGAGCACCTTGAGATGGCAGTCTTACCCTCTCTGAATGATGAGCACTTTGAGATGGCAGTCTTACCCTCTCTGAATGATGAGCACCTTGAGATGGCAGTCTTACCCTCTCTGTATGATGAGCACCTTGAGATGGCAGTCTTACCCTCTCTGAATGATGAGCACCTTGAGATGGCAGTCTTACCCTCTCTGAATGATGAGCACCTTGAGATGACAGTCTTACCCTCTCTGAATGATGAGCACTTTGAGATGACAGTCTTAACCTCTCTGAATGATGAGCACCTTGAGATGGCAGTCTTACCCTCTCTGAATTATGAGCACCTTGAGATGGCAGTCTTACCCTCTCTGAATTATGAGCACCTTGAGATGGCAGTCTTACCCTCTCTGAATGATGAGCACCTTGAGATGGCAGTCTTACCCTCTCTGAATGATGAGCACCTTGAGATGGCAGTCTTACCCTCTCTGAATGATGAGCACCTTGAGATGGCAGTCTTACCCTCTCTGAATTATGAGCACCTTGAGATGGCAGTCTTACCCTCTCTGAATTATGAGCACCTTGAGATGGCAGTCTTACCCTCTCTGAATGATGAGCACTTTGAGATGGCAGTCTTACCCTCTCTGAATGATGAGCACCTTGAGATGGCAGTCTTACCCTCTCTGTATGATGAGCACCTTGAGATGGCAGTCTTACCCTCTCTGAATGATGAGCACCTTGAGATGGCAGTCTTACCCTCTCTGAATGATGAGCACCTTGAGATGACAGTCTTACCCTCTCTGAATGATGAGCACTTTGAGATGACAGTCTTAACCTCTCTGAATGATGAGCACCTTGAGATGGCAGTCTTACCCTCTCTGAATGATGAGCACCTTGAGATGACAGTCTTACCCTCTCTGAATTATTAGCACCTTGAGATGGCAGTCTTACCCTCTCTGAATTATGAGCACCTTGAGATGGCAGTCTTACCCTCTCTGAATGATGAGCACCTTGAGATGGCAGTCTTACCCTCTCTGAATGATGAGCACCTTGAGATGGCAGTCTTACCCTCTCTGAATGATGAGCACCTTGAGATGGCAGTCTTACCCTCTCTGTATGATGAGCACCTTGAGATGGCAGTCTTACCCTCTCTGAATGATGAGCACCTTGAGATGGCAGTCTTACCCTCTCTGAATGATGAGCACCTTGAGATGACAGTCTTACCCTCTCTGAATGATGAGCACTTTGAGATGACAGTCTTAACATCTCTGAATGATGAGCACCTTGAGATGGCAGTCTTACCCTCTCTGAATGATGAGCACCTTGAGATGACAGTCTTACCCTCTCTGAGTGATGAGCACTTTGAGATGACAGTCTTACCCTCTCTTAATGATGAGCACTTTGAGATGACAGTCTTACCCTCTCTGAGTGATGAGCACTTTGAGATGACAGTCTTACCCTCTCTGAATGATGAGCACTTTGAGATGGCAGTCTTACCCTCTCTGAGTGATGAGCACTTTGAGATGGCAGTCTTACCCTCTCTGAGTGATGAGCACTTTGAGATGACAGTCTTACCCTCTCTGAATGATGAGCACTTTGAGATGGCAGTCTTACCCTCTCTGAGTGATGAGCACTTTGAGATGGCAGTCTTACCCTCTCTGAGTGATGAGCACTTTGAGATGACAGTCTTACCCTCTCTGAGTGATGAGCACTTTGAGATGACAGTCTTACCCTCTCTGAGTGATGAGCACTTTGAGATGGCAGTCTTACCCTCTCTGAGTGATGAGCACCTTGAGATGGCAGTCTTACCCTCTCTGAAATGAGCACCTTGAGATGGCAGTCTTACCCTCTCTGAATGATGAGCACCTTGAGATGACAGTCTTACCCTCTCTGAATGATGAGCACTTTGAGATGACAGTCTTAACCTCTCTGAACGATGATTACCTTGAGATGGCAGTCTTACCCTCTCTGAATGATGAGCACCTTGAGATGACAGTCTTACCCTCTCTGAGTGATGAGCACTTTGAGATGACCGTCTTACCCTCTCTTAATGATGAGCACTTTGAGATGACAGTCTTACCCTCTCTGAGTGATGAGCACTTTGAGATGACAGTCTTACCCTCTCTGAATGATGAGCACTTTGAGATGACAGTCTTACCCTCTCTGAGTGATGAGCACTTTGAGATGGCAGTCTTACCCTCTCTGAATGATGAGCACTTTGAGATGACAGTCTTACCCTCTCTGAGTGATGAGCACTTTGAGATGACAGTCTTAACCTCTCTGAATGATGAGCACCTTGAGATGGCAGTCTTACCCTCTCTGAGTGATGAGCACTTTGAGATGACAGTCTTACCCTCTCTTAATGATGAGCACTTTGAGATGACAGTCTTACCCTCTCTGAGTGATGAGCACTTTGAGATGACAGTCTTACCCTCTCTGAGTGATGAGCACTTTGAGATGACAGTCTTACCCTCTCTGAGTGATGAGCACTTTGAGATGACAGTCTTACCCTCTCTGAGTGATGAGCACTTTGAGATGACAGTCTTACCCTCTCTGAGTGATGAGCACTTTGAGATGACAGTCTTACCCTCTCTGAGTGATGAGCACTTTGAGATGACAGTCTTACCCTCTCTTAATGATGAGCACTTTGAGATGACAGTCTTACCCTCTCTGAGTGATGAGCACTTTGAGATGACAGTCTTACCCTCTCTGAATGATGAGCACTTTGAGATGACAGTCTTACCCTCTCTGAGTGATGAGCACTTTGAGATGGCAGTCTTACCCTCTCTGAATGATGAGCACTTTGAGATGACAGTCTTACCCTCTCTGAGTGATGAGCACTTTGAGATGACAGTCTTAACCTCTCTGAATGATGAGCACCTTGAGATGGCAGTCTTACCCTCTCTGAGTGATGAGCACTTTGAGATGACAGTCTTACCCTCTCTTAATGATGAGCACTTTGAGATGGCAGTCTTACCCTCTCTGAGTGATGAGCACCTTGAGATGGCAGTCTTACCCTCTCTGAGTGATGAGCACTTTGAGATGGCAGTCTTACCCTCTCTGAGTGATGAGCACTTTGAGATGACAGTCTTACCCTCTCTGAGTGATGAGCACTTTGAGATGACAGTCTTACCCTCTCTTAATGATGAGCACTTTGAGATGACAGTCTTACCCTCTCTGAGTGATGAGCACTTTGAGATGACAGTTTTACCCTCTCTTAATGATGAGCACTTTGAGATTACAGTCTTACCCTCTCTGAGTGATGAGCACTTTGAGATGACAGTCTTACCCTCTCTGAGTGATGAGCACCTTGAGATGGCAGTCTTACCCTCTCTGAGTGATGAGCACTTTGAGATGACAGTCTTACCCTCTCTTAATGATGAGCACTTTGAGATGACAGTCTTACCCTCTCTGAGTGATGAGCACTTTGAGATGACAGTCTTACCCTCTCTGAGTGACGAGCACTTTGAGATGACAGTCTTACCCTCTCTGAGTGATGAGCACTTTGAGATGGCAGTCTTACCCTCTCTGAGTGATGAGCACCTTGCGATGGCAGTCTTACCCTCTCTGAGTGATGAGCACTTTGAGATGGCAGTCTTACCCTCTCTGAGTGATGAGCACTTTGAGATGGCAGTCTTACCCTCTCTGAGTGATGAGCACTTTGAGATGACAGTCTTACCCTCTCTTAATGATGAGCACTTTGAGATGACAGTCTTACCCTCTCTGAGTGATGAGCACTTTGAGATGACAGTCTTACCCTCTCTGATTGATGAGCACTTTGAGATGACAGTCTTACCCTCTCTGAGTGATGAGCACTTTGAGATGGCAGTCTTACCCTCTCTGAATGATGAGCACTTTGAGATGACAGTCTTACCCTCTCTGAGTGATGAGCACTTTGAGATGACAGTCTTAACCTCTCTGAATGATGAGCACCTTGAGATGGCAGTCTTACCCTCTCTGAGTGATGAGCACTTTGAGATGACAGTCTTACCCTCTCTTAATGATGAGCACTTTGAGATGGCAGTCTTACCCTCTCTGAGTGATGAGCACCTTGAGATGGCAGTCTTACCCTCTCTGAGTGATGAGCACTTTGAGATGGCAGTCTTACCCTCTCTGAGTGATGAGCACTTTGAGATGACAGTCTTACCCTCTCTGAGTGATGAGCACTTTGAGATGACAGTCTTACCCTCTCTTAATGATGAGCACTTTGAGATGACAGTCTTACCCTCTCTGAGTGATGAGCACTTTGAGATGACAGTCTTACCCTCTCTTAATGATGAGCACTTTGAGATTACAGTCTTACCCTCTCTGAGTGATGAGCACTTTGAGATGACAGTCTTACCCTCTCTGAATGATGAGCACTTTGAGATGACAGTCTTACCCTCTCTGAGTGATGAGCACTTTGAGATGACAGTCTTACCCTCTCTGAGTGATGAGCACTTTGAGATGACAGTCTTAACCTCTCTGAATGATGAGCACCTTGAGATGGCAGTCTTACCCTCTCTGAGTGATGAGCACTTTGAGATGACAGTCTTACCCTCTCTTAATGATGAGCACTTTGAGATGGCAGTCTTACCCTCTCTGAGTGATGAGCACCTTGAGATGGCAGTCTTACCCTCTCTGAGTGATGAGCACTTTGAGATGGCAGTCTTACCCTCTCTGAGTGATGAGCACTTTGAGATGACAGTCTTACCCTCTCTGAGTGATGAGCACTTTGAGATGACAGTCTTACCCTCTCTTAATGATGAGCACTTTGAGATGACAGTCTTACCCTCTCTGAGTGATGAGCACTTTGAGATGACAGTCTTACCCTCTCTTAATGATGAGCACTTTGAGATGACAGTCTTACCCTCTCTGAGTGATGAGCACTTTGAGATGGCAGTGTTTGTCCTGGTTTGATGTTTGTCCTCAGGTTCCTCTTACTGGAAAGTTAGTATCTCCTAAATATTTCACAAGTACACAGGAAATGTTTTAACTTATCTTTAAAACCATGAATCTGCCTTAGAGGGCTCAATGGAAAACAACACTAAACCTGATATGCAAACATACCAACAAGAATGCAGGCATATTCATGGACAGGATTCACTGGTGTTTCAAATTACGGTTTGATGTCAACTCTAAGAATATCATTTACATAGAAGTTAATTGGGTCAGGTGTGTTTTCCTGACAGTTCGGCTTACTCAGTTATCGGGTGATCAAAACCCTAATACCTTTACCCAAAGTTGTTGTTTCAAATCCATCCATGTCTGAGGCTAGAATAGCCAATAACAATGGAAGGGAAAACATCCTTGGTTTACAATAAAATGTGTATTAAGACAATCATGTCAACATCTTAGAGTGTAACATGAAATGTAAAACATATTCATATAGTCTGTGGAGCTTATAGTCAGTCCCCTTTGTCTAATCTTTTTCTCAGTGATAAAAAGACACCTTGGGTAGCACTTCATCAGTGAACATATTTTCAATGCAGCAACATCTCTGTTGTTTACAATTGACAAGGCTGTACTATTCCTCCGCTTCATCAACGATAACAAGGGGCACTCCACTGGAGAAATTCAACCTATGATGCAGTCAGTATCTGACAATCCAAGGAAATGGTACAGCCATTCTCGTCTGTGTGTATCTTTGTCAAATAAGGACCACAAGGATTGAACGGTCTGTGGGAGGTCGGATGCTGATTGAAACTTTAATGTGCTGCAGATGGGTATGGAGTGTCTTGGTGTGAAGGAGTTGCAGCTTGTTGTAGGTGAGAAGGAGTTGCAGCTGAGCGCTCAGACCAGTGATATGAAAGCCTTCAGCAGATGCCACGCCACTGGAGGAGCCTCAGAACGGGCAATCAGTCCAAGTCAATTCATTTTATACATAAAGCCATGAACTCAGCAATTAGAGACAGGATAGTGGCAATTAATGCACTTCACAGTGAAAAGAGACAAATAGTCCCTCCCTTTGTATCCCATGGAGGAGGAGTCTGTGGATGACACAGATGCACAGATTTCCTATCAATCACTGAGCGTTTTTATGCCCCTGCTCGTGGCCCCCCAGTCCAGCCCGGGGATGTGACAGAGGAGACGGATAGCGGTGTATTTAGGGAAACGGAATATCAATAAACACCATGGGGAAATGCACATACACACCTGAGGGGTGGCAGCCACAGGTTCTTGAACAACAGGGGCCTGAAGAATGGGCCAGTCAGGGAGCCATGGCCAGATTACAGTTTTTTACAATCACTTTGGCACTAATTTCAGAACCTTGATGTTATTTTTCAAAACTGTAGACACAAAACTCACAACCAATGATCAAAATGCAAATTTTTCAAAAGTCTAACACTTTTTTTTCAATTGCTTGGATACAATACACATAAAACTAAGATCATTTGTTCATTTAACAAAAATCACCTGTTCAATATGACACAACTTAACATCAAAGTACTACTATTTCAAAAGGCAATTCACACATTACATTTCAGATGAGTGTCTATTCATTTCATTACAATTATCCAACTATCAATTGATACAACTGCTCAAAATGATAAGTAACTGTTGCATTGCTCTTAATGAATAGTTGTATGGGAACAGACAAACAATATGCCATGTTTAGATCATGAAAGTTTCAAGATAACGAGATTCATTGCCACCAATTAGCGTGGAGCATGAACCAATTAGACTACATTATCTATGGATGTAATATTTCATCATCATTCTTTATCAGACACCGTTTCTATGGTCCCCTTGTAAACTTCCTTGATGAGCTCGATCAGGCCTGTAGAGCTGATGGCGTGACCTATGTCATTGTGTGGGATAATGTCAGGTTCCACCATGCTCATATGGTGCAATCATGGTTTCAGGCCCATGCACAATTTACCACCCTGTATTTACCCCCATACTCTCCTTTCCTTAACCCGATTGAGGAATTTTTCTCCACATGGAGATGGAAGGTTTATGATAGGCGCCCTCATGAACAAGTCACTCTTCTCCAGGCCATGGATGATGCATGCAATGACATCACGGCAGACCAGTGTCAGGCCTGGATTCGCCATGGCCGAAGGTTTTTTCCAAGATGTTTGGCTAATGAAAACATCCATTGTGATGTAGATGAGAACCTGTGGCCAAATCCACAAGACAGAGTTGATGAAAATGTAGAAGTACAGTAATCACTCTTATGTTTTGCTTTTTACAGTATAAGCAAGCAAGTTGAGGAACACTGCATTTAATGTTTTACAGTACTGTATTGTTTTTCATCAATATATTTCAGATTTTTTTCAATGATTCCACTGTCTGTAGTATTCTCTCTACTACTGCAGTACTTTTACAGGGATGTATTTAAATAATAATAATAATAATTGGTCATTTAGCAGACGCTCTTATCCAGAGCGACTTACAGGAGCAATTAGGGTTAAGTGCCTTGCTCAAGGGCACATCGACAGATTTTTCACCTAGTGGGCTCGGGGATTAGAACCAGCGACCTTTCGGTTACTGGCACAATGCTCTTAACCACTAAGCTACCTGCCGCCCATTTACATGTAGTACCATAATGAAACATGTATCACCTATTTTGTACTACAATATTTAATGATCATACGAACAATGACACAGTGGAACTATCGGTTGCTTGTGTGTGGGTGATCTAAATTAACGTTTCATTGGTATTTCACAATAAATGTGTTTTTTGAACCAATGATTGTGCAAGTGCAAGATTTCTTTAAAGATATGAATGCACAATGCAATGTTTTGAACATTGGACAGCCTGTGTTACAAGTGATGACCGTTTTGAGTTTTGTGTCTAGAGTTTTGAAAAATGACGTCAAGGTTCTGAAATTAGTGCCAATGTGATTGTAAAAATCTGTAATCACCCACTGACCCCCCTCCCCCGCCTGACAGCAATGTCCCCCAATAAAACAGGAATTTAAAAAAACACAGTCCTTGTGAAGTCAATTTTCATAAAGAGCCAGGGAAAAAGGGGCAGGGGGAAGATTAGTGTGTGAATGTGTATGTGTTTGTGTGTGTGTGTGTGTGTGTTTTATGTGTGTTTGTGTGTGTGTGTGTGCAGCCAGGTAAAGTAAAGCTCGCTCCCAGTCTCAAAGACGTGACATCAAACCGCATACATTTGATTTACTATGAAATGCAAATGCATTGCATTTACATTACATAATGCTAACAGCTTTAATATTCCCCTTTGAGTCAGCGGGACACTTTTATAGGTAGACATTTGAATGTTACATGTTTACCCGCATGTCAGAAGCATTTGTGCTGTGCTCTTCGATCTTACCGTCTATATCTATGGATGTTTCTAGGTTAATTCAGAAGATGAATATCATTTTTAAGAAAATTACTTTGGTATGCTATTCCCTTATCCCATCAACACTAGCCTTATATACAGTACATGCTGTTTGATATCCTCTGAGTTACCTCTGCTGCCACGTCTACTGTTCTTCCTAAAGTAACCCCTATATACTGTACACAGGGCCATAGTCAGGGTCTGAGTTTTAGAGAGGTCCAGAGGGAGGGAACAGCATAAATAAGCAGAAATGACCCCAGTCATTATCACACTGGTTGCTGTAGCTTTATTCACCTCAGGCGATCTACAAACACATAGCCTATTAGCTATACAATTAGCCGCTACACATTAACACATATTAATTCAGCACCGGGATAAAATAAATATATTACCAAGGTCCGGACCTCGGTGTCCTCATAGGGTATGTAGCTATGGACCTGATTGTGCACCCTAGCTGAGGAGAGTGAGCCTCACAACAACATATTGTGAACCATAGCTGAGGAGAGTGAGCCTCACAACAACATATTGTGAACCCTAGCTGAGGAGAGTGAGCCTCACAACAACATATTGTGAACCCTAGCTGAGGGGAGTGAGCCTCACAACAACATATTGTGAACCATAGCTGATGGAAATGAGCCTCACAACAACATATTGTGAACACTAGCTGAGGGGAGTGAGCCTCACAACAACATATTGTGAACCATAGCTGATGGGAGTGAGCCTCACAACAACATATTGTGAACCCTAGCTGAGGGGAGTGAGCCTCATAACAACATATTGTGAACCATAGCTGATGGGAATGAGCCTCACAACAACATATTGTGAACCCTAGCTGAGGGGAGTGAGCCTCACAACAACATATTGTGAACCTTTGCTGATGGGAGTGAGCCTCACAACAACATATTGTGAACCATAGCTGATGGGAATGAGCCCTACAACAACATATTGTGAACCATAGCTGAGGGGAGTGAGCCTCACAACAATATATTGTGAACCATAGCTGATGGGAATGAGCCCTACAACAACATATTGTGAACCATAGCTGATGGGAATGAGCCTCACATCAACATATTGTGAACCCTTGCTGATGGGAGTGAGCCTCACAACAACATATTGTGAACCATAGCTGATGGGAATTAGCCTCACAACAACATATTGTGAACCCTAGCTGAGGAGTGTGAGCCTCACAACAACATATTGTGAACCCTAGCTGAGGAGAGTGAGCCTCACAACAACATATTGTGAACCATAGCTGATGGGAATGAGCCTCACAACAACATATTGTGAACCATAGCTGATGGGAATGAGCCCTACAACAACATATTGTGAACCATAGCTGATGGGAATGAACCTCACAACAACATATTGTGAACCCTTGCTGATGGGAGTGAGCCTCACAACAACATATTGTGAACCATAGCTGAGGAGAGTAAGCCTCACAAACAACATATTGTAAACCCTTGCTGAGGGGAGTGAGCCTCACAACAACATATTGTGAACCATAGCTGATGGGAATGAGACTCACAACAACATATTGTGAACCCTTGCTGATGGGAGTGAGCCTCACAACAACATATTGTGAACCATAGCTGATGGGAATGAGCCTCACAACAACATATTGTGAACCATAGCTGAGGAGAGTGAGCCTCACAACAACATATTGTGAACCCTAGCTGAGGGGAGTGAGCCTCACAACAACATATTGTGAACCCTTGCTGATGGGAATGAGCCTCACAACAACATATTGTGAACCATAGCTGATGGGAATGAGCCTCACAACAACATATTGTGAACACTAGTTGATGGGAATGAGCCTCACAACAACATATTGTGAACCATAGCTGATGGGAATGAGCCTCACAACAACATATTGTGAACACTAGTTGATGGGAATGAGCCTCACAACAGCATATTGTGAACCCTAGCTGAGGAGAGTGAGCCTCACAACAACATATTGTGAACCCTAACTGAGGAGAGTGAGCCTCACAACAACATATTGTGAACCATAGCTGAGGAGAGTGAGCCTCACAACAACATATTGTGAACACTAGTTGATGGGAATGACCCTCACAACAGCATATTGTGAACCCTAGCTGAGGAGAGTGAGCCTCACAACAACATATTGTGAACCCTAACTGAGGAGAGTGAGCCTCACAACAACATATTGTGAACCCTTGCTGAGGGGAGTGAGCCTCACAACAACATATTGTGAACCATAGCTGATGGGAATGAGCCCTACAACAACATATTGTGAACCATAGCTGATGGGAATGAGCCTCACAACAACATATTGTGAACCATAGCTGATGGGAATGAGCCTCACAACAACATATTGTGAACCATAGCTAATGGGAATGAGCCTCACAACAACATATTGTGAATCCTTGCTGATGGAAGTGAGCCTCACAACAACATATTGTGAACCCTTGCTGATGGGAGTGAGCCTCACAACAACATATTGTGAACCATAGCTGAGGAGAGTAAGCCTCACAAACAACATATTGTAAACCCTTGCTGAGGGGAGTGAGCCTCACAACAACATATTGTGAACCATAGCTGATGGGAATGAGACTCACAACAACATATTGTGAACCCTTGCTGATGGGAGTGAGCCTCACAACAACATATTGTGAACCATAGCTGATGGGAATGAGCCTCACAACAACATATTGTGAACCATAGCTGAGGAGAGTGAGCCTCACAACAACATATTGTGAACCCTAGCTGAGGGGAGTGAGCCTCACAACAACATATTGTGAACCCTTGCTGATGGGAATGAGCCTCACAACAACATATTGTGAACCATAGCTGATGGGAATGAGCCTCACAACAACATATTGTGAACACTAGTTGATGGGAATGAGCCTCACAACAACATATTGTGAACCATAGCTGATGGGAATGAGCCTCACAACAACATATTGTGAACACTAGTTGATGGGAATGAGCCTCACAACAGCATATTGTGAACCCTAGCTGAGGAGAGTGAGCCTCACAACAACATATTGTGAACCCTAACTGAGGAGAGTGAGCCTCACAACAACATATTGTGAACCATAGCTGAGGAGAGTGAGCCTCACAACAACATATTGTGAACACTAGTTGATGGGAATGACCCTCACAACAGCATATTGTGAACGCTAGCTGAGGAGAGTGAGCCTCACAACAACATATTGTGAACCCTAACTGAGGAGAGTGAGCCTCACAACAACATATTGTGAACCCTTGCTGAGGGGAGTGAGCCTCACAACAACATATTGTGAACCATAGCTGATGGGAATGAGCCCTACAACAACATATTGTGAACCATAGCTGATGGGAATGAGCCTCACAACAACATATTGTGAACCATAGCTGATGGGAATGAGCCTCACAACAACATATTGTGAACCATAGCTAATGGGAATGAGCCTCACAACAACATATTGTGAATCCTTGCTGATGGAAGTGAGCCTCACAACAACATATTGTGAACCCTTGCTGATGGGAGTGAGCCTCACAACAACATATTGTGAACCCTTGCTGATGGGAGTGAGCCTCACAACAACATATTGTGAACCATAGCTGAGGAGAGTGAGCCTCACAACAACATATTGTGAACACTAGTTGATGGGAATGAGCCTCACAACAACATATTGTGAACCCTTGCTGAGGGGAGTGAGCCTCACAACAACATATTGAGAACCCTTGCTGATGGGAGTGAGCCTCACAACAACATATTGTGAACCCTTGCTGATGGGAGTGAGCCAAACAACAACATATTGTGAACCCTTGCTGATGGGAGTGAGCCTCACAACAACATATTGTGAACCATAGCTGAGGAGAGTGAGCCTCACAACAACATATTGTGAACACTAGTTGATGGGAATGAGCCTCACAACAACATATTGTGAACCCTTGCTGAGGGGAGTGAGCCTCACAACAACATATTGAGAACCCTTGCTGATGGGAGTGAGCCTCACAACAACATATTGTGAACCCTAGCTGAGGAGAGTGAGCCTCACAACAACATAGTGTGAACCATAGCTGATGGGAGTGAGTCTCACAACAACATATTGTGAACCATAGCTGAGGAGAGTGAGCCTCACAACAACATATTGTGATCCCTAGCTGAGGAGAGTGAGCCTCACAACAACATATTGTAAACCCTTGCTGAGGGGAGTGAGCCTCACAACATATTGTGAACACTAGTTGATGGGAGTGAGCCTCACAACAACATATTGTGAACCCTAGTTGATGGGAATGAGCCTGACAACAACATATTGTGAACCCTTGCTGATGGGAGTGAGCCTCACAACAACATATTGTGAACCCTTGCAGATGGGATTGAGCCTCACATCAACCATAGCTGATGGGAGTGAGCCTCACAACAACATATTGTGAACCCTTACTGATGGAAGTGAGCCTCACAACAACATATTGTGAACCCTAGCTGAGGAGAGTGAGCCTCACAACAACATCTTGTGAACCCTAGTTGATGGGAATGAGCCTCACAACAACATATTTTGAACCATAGCTGAGGAGAGTGAGCCTCACAACAACATATTGTGAACCATAGCTGATGGGAATGAGCCTCACAACAACATATTGTGAAACCTTGCTGATGGGAGTGAGCCTCACAACAACATATTGTGAACCATAGCTGAGGAGAGTGAGCCTCACAACAACATATTGTGAACCCTAACTGAGGAGAGTGAGCCTCACAACAACATATTGTGAACACTTGCTGAGGGGAGTGAGCCTCACAACAACATATTGTGAACCATAGCTGATGGGAATGAGCCTTACAACAACATATTGTGAACCATAGCTGATGGGAATGAACCTCACAACAACATATTGTGAACCCTTGCTGATGGGAGTGAGCCTCACAACAACATATTGTGAATCCTTGCTGATGGAAGTGAGCCTCACAACAACATATTGTGAACCCTTGCTGATGGGAGTGAGCCTCACAACAACATATTGTGAACCATAGCTGAGGAGAGTGAGCCTCACAACAGCATATTGTGAACCCTAGTTGATGGGAATGAGCCTCACAACAACATATTGTGAACCCTAGCTGAGGAGAGTGAGCCTCACAACAACATATTGTGAACCCTAGCTGAGGAGAGTGAGCCTCACAACAACATATTGTGAACCATAGCTGATGGAAATGAGCCTCACAACAACATATTGTGAACCCTAGCTGAGTGGAGTGAGCCTCACAACAACATATTGTGAACCCTTGCTGATGGGAGTGAGCCTCACAACAACATATTGTGAACCCTAGCTGAGGAGAGTGAGCCTCACAACAACATCTTGTGAACCCTAGTTGATGGGAATGAGCCTCACAACAACATATTTTGAACCATAGCTGAGGAGAGTGAGCCTCACAACAACATATTGTGAACCATAGCTGATGGGAATGAGCCTCACAACAACATATTGTGAAACCTTGCTGATGGGAGTGAGCCTCACAACAACATATTGTGAACCATAGCTGAGGAGAGTGAGCCTCACAACAACATATTGTGAACCCTAACTGAGGAGAGTGAGCCTCACAACAACATATTGTGAACACTTGCTGAGGGGAGTGAGCCTCACAACAACATATTGTGAACCATAGCTGATGGGAATGAGCCTTACAACAACATATTGTGAACCATAGCTGATGGGAATGAACCTCACAACAACATATTGTGAACCCTTGCTGATGGGAGTGAGCCTCACAACAACATATTGTGAATGCTTGCTGATGGAAGTGAGCCTCACAACAACATATTGTGAACCCTTGCTGATGGGAGTGAGCCTCACAACAACATATTGTGAACCATAGCTGAGGAGAGTGAGCCTCACAACAGCATATTGTGAACCCTAGTTGATGGGAATGAGCCTCACAACAACATATTGTGAACCCTAGCTGAGGAGAGTGAGCCTCACAACAACATATTGTGAACCCTAGCTGAGGAAAGTGAGCCTCACAACAACATATTGTGAACCATAGCTGATGGAAATGAGCCTCACAACAACATATTGTGAACCCTAGCTGATGGGAGTGAGCCTCACAACAACATATTGTGAACCCTTGCTGATGGGAGTGAGCCTCACAACAGCATATTGTGAACCATAGCTGATGGGAGTGAGCCTCACAACAACATATTGTGAACCATAGCTGATGGGAATGAGCCTCACAACAACATATTGTGAACCCTAGTTGATGGGAATGAGCCTGACAACAACATATTGTGAACCCTTGCTGATGGGAGTGAGCCTCACAACAACATATTTTGAACCATAGCTGATGGGAGTGAGCCTCACAACAACATATTTTGAACCATAGCTGATGGGAGTGAGCCTCACAACAACATATTTTGCACCCTTGCTGATGGGAATGAGCCTCACAACAACATATTGTGAACCATAGCTGAGGAGAGTGAGCCTCACAACAACATATTGTGAACCCTAGTTGATGGGAATGAGCCTCACAACAACATATTGTGAACCCTTGCTGATGGGATTGAGCCTCACAACAACATTGTGAACCATAGCTGAGGAGAGTGAGCCTCACAACAACATATTGTGAACCCTAGTTGATGGGAATGAGCCTCACAACAACATATTGTGAACCCTTGCTGATGGGAGTGAGCCTCACAACAACATATTGTGAACCATAGCTGATGGGAATTAGCCTCACAACAACATATTGTGAACCCTAGCTGAGGAGTGTGAGCCTCACAACAACATATTGTGAACCCTAGCTGAGGAGAGTGAGCCTCACAACAACATATTGTGAACCATAGCTGATGGAAATGAGCCTCACAACAACATATTGTGAACCATAGCTGATGGGAATGAGCCCTACAACAACATATTGTGAACCATAGCTGATGGGAATGAACCTCACAACAACATATTGTGAACCCTTGCTGATGGGAGTGAGCCTCACAACAACATATTGTGAACCATAGCTGAGGAGAGTAGGCCTCACAAACAACATATTGTAAACCCTTGCTGAGGGGAGTGAGCCTCACAACAACATATTGTGAACCATAGCTGATGGGAATGAGACTCACAACAACATATTGTGAACCCTTGCTGATGGGAGTGAGCCTCACAACAACATATTGTGAACCATAGCTGATGGGAATGAGCCTCACAACAACATATTGTGAACCATAGCTGAGGAGAGTGAATCTCACAACAACATATTGTGAACCCTAGCTGAGGGGAGTGAGCCTCACAACAACATATTGTGAACCCTTGCTGATGGGAATGAGCCTCACAACAACATATTGTGAACCATAGCTGATGGGAATGAGCCTCACAACAACATATTGTGAACACTAGTTGATGGGAATGAGCCTCACAACAACATATTGTGAACCATAGCTGATGGGAATGAGCCTCACAACAACATATTGTGAACACTAGTTGATGGGAATGAGCCTCACAACAGCATATTGTGAACCCTAGCTGAGGAGAGTGAGCCTCACAACAACATATTGTGAACCCTAACTGAGGAGAGTGAGCCTCACAACAACATATTGTGAACCATAGCTGAGGAGAGTGAGCCTCACAACAACATATTGTGAACACTAGTTGATGGGAATGACCCTCACAACAGCATATTGTGAACCCTAGCTGAGGAGAGTGAGCCTCACAACAACATATTGTGAACCCTAACTGAGGAGAGTGAGCCTCACAACAACATATTGTGAACCCTTGCTGAGGGGAGTGAGCCTCACAACAACATATTGTGAACCATAGCTGATGGGAATGAGCCCTACAACAACATATTGTGAACCATAGCTGATGGGAATGAGCCTCACAACAACATATTGTGAACCATAGCTGATGGGAATGAGCCTCACAACAACATATTGTGAACCATAGCTGAGGAGAGTGAGCCTCACAACAACATATTGTGAACCCTAGCTGAGGGGAGTGAGCCTCACAACAACATATTGTGAACCCTTGCTGATGGGAATGAGCCTCACAACAACATATTGTGAACCATAGCTGATGGGAATGAGCCTCACAACAACATATTGTGAACACTAGTTGATGGGAATGAGCCTCACAACAACATATTGTGAACCCTAGTTGATGGGAATGAGCCTCACAACAACATATTGTGAACACTAGTTGATGGGAATGAGCCTCACAACAGCATATTGTGAACCCTAGCTGAGGAGAGTGAGCCTCACAACAACATATTGTGAACCCTAACTGAGGAGAGTGAGCCTCACAACAACATATTGTGAACCATAGCTGAGGAGAGTGAGCCTCACAACAACATATTGTGAACACTAGTTGATGGGAATGACCCTCACAACAGCATATTGTGAACCCTAGCTGAGGAGAGTGAGCCTCACAACAACATATTGTGAACCCTAACTGAGGAGAGTGAGCCTCACAACAACATATTGTGAACCCTTGCTGAGGGGAGTGAGCCTCACAACAACATATTGTGAACCATAGCTGATGGGAATGAGCCCTACAACAACATATTGTGAACCATAGCTGATGGGAATGAGCCTCACAACAACATATTGTGAACCATAGCTGATGGGAATGAGCCTCACAACAACATATTGTGAACCATAGCTAATGGGAATGAGCCTCACAACAACATATTGTGAATCCTTGCTGATGGAAGTGAGCCTCACAACAACATATTGTGAACCCTTGCTGATGGGAGTGAGCCTCACAACAACATATTGTGAACCATAGCTGAGGAGAGTGAGCCTCACAACAACATATTGAGAACCCTTGCTGATGGGAGTGAGCCTCACAACAACATATTGTGAACCCTTGCTGATGGGAGTGAGCCAAACAACAACATATTGTGAACCCTTGCTGATGGGAGTGAGCCTCACAACAACATATTGTGAACCATAGCTGAGGAGAGTGAGCCTCACAACAACATATTGTGAACACTAGTTGATGGGAATGAGCCTCACAACAACATATTGTGAACCCTTGCTGAGGGGAGTGAGCCTCACAACAACATATTGAGAACCCTTGCTGATGGGAGTGAGCCTCACAACAACATATTGTGAACCCTAGCTGAGGAGAGTGAGCCTCACAACAACATAGTGTGAACCATAGCTGATGGGAGTGAGTCTCACAACAACATATTGTGAACCATAGCTGAGGAGAGTGAGCCTCACAACAACATATTGTGAACCCTAGCTGAGGAGAGTGAGCCTCACAACAACATATTGTAAACCCTTGCTGAGGGGAGTGAGCCTCACAACATATTGTGAACACTAGTTGATGGGAGTGAGCCTCACAACAACATATTGTGAACCCTAGTTGATGGGAATGAGCCTGACAACAACATATTGTAAACCCTTGCTGATGGGAGTGAGCCTCACAACAACATATTGTGAACCCTTGCAGATGGGATTGAGCCTCACATCAACCATAGCTGATGGGAGTGAGCCTCACAACAACATATTGTGAACCCTTGCTGATGGGAGTGAGCCTCACAACAACATATTGTGAACCCTAGCTGAGGAGAGTGAGCCTCACAACAACATCTTGTGAACCCTAGTTGATGGGAATGAGCCTCACAACAACATATTTTGAACCATAGCTGAGGAGAGTGAGCCTCACAACAACATATTGTGAACCATAGCTGATGGGAATGAGCCTCACAACAACATATTGTGAAACCTTGCTGATGGGAATGAGCCTCACAACAACATATTGTGAACCATAGCTGAGGAGAGTGAGCCTCACAACAACATATTGTGAACCCTAACTGAGGAGAGTGAGCCTCACAACAACATATTGTGAACACTTGCTGAGGGGAGTGAGCATCACAACAACATATTGTGAACCATAGCTGATGGGAATGAGCCTTACAACAACATATTGTGAACCATAGCTGATGGGAATGAACCTCACAACAACATATTGTGAACCCTTGCTGATGGGAGTGAGCCTCACAACAACATATTGTGAATCCTTGCTGATGGAAGTGAGCCTCACAACAACATATTGTGAACCCTTGCTGATGGGAGTGAGCCTCACAACAACATATTGTGAACCATAGCTGAGGAGAGTGAGCCTCACAACAGCATATTGTGAACCCTAGTTGATGGGAATGAGCCTCACAACAACATATTGTGAACCCTAGCTGAGGAGAGTGAGCCTCACAACAACATATTGTGAACCCTAGCTGAGGAGAGTGAGCCTCACAACAACATATTGTGAACCATAGCTGATGGAAATGAGCCTCACAACAACATATTGTGAACCCTAGCTGAGGGGAGTGAGCCTCACAACAACATATTGTGAACCCTTGCTGATGGGAGTGAGCCTCACAACAACATATTGTGAACCATAGCTGAGGAGAGTGATCCTCACAACAGCATATTGTGAACCATAGCTGATGGGAGTGAGCCTCACAACAACATATTGTGAACCATAGCTGATGGGAATGAGCCTCACAACAACATATTGTGAACCCTAGTTGATGGGAATGAGCCTGACAACAACATATTGTGAACCCTTGCTGATGGGAGTGAGCCTCACAACAACATATTTTGAACCATAGCTGATGGGAGTGAGCCTCACAACAACATATTTTGAACCATAGCTGATGGGAGTGAGCCTCACAACAACATATTTTGCACCCTTGCTGATGGGAATGAGCCTCACAACAACATATTGTGAACCATAGCTGAGGAGAGTGAGCCTCACAACAACATATTGTGAACCCTAGTTGATGGGAATGAGCCTCACAACAACATATTGTGAACCCTTGCTGATGGGAGTGAGCCTCACAACAACATTGTGAACCATAGCTGAGGAGAGTGAGCCTCACAACAACATATTGTGAACCCTTGCTGAGGGGAGTGAGCCTCACGACAACATATTGTGAACCCTTGCTGAGGGGAGTGAGCCTCACAACAACATATTGTGAACCATAGCTGAGGAGAGTGAGCCTCACAACAACATATTGTGAACCATAGCTGAGGGGAGTGAGCCTCACAACAACGTATTGTGAACCATAGCTGAGGGGAGTGAGCCTCAAAACAACATATTGTGAACCCTTGCAGATGGGATTGAGCCTCACATCAACCCTAGCTGAGGGGAGTGAGCCTCACAACAACATATTGTGAACCCTAGCTGAGGGGAGTGAGCCTCACAACAACATATTGTGAACCCTTGCTGATGGGAATGAGCCTCACAACAACATATTGTGAACCCTTGCTGATGGGAGTGAGCCTCACAACAACATATTGTGAACCCTAGCTGAGGGGAGTGAGCCTCACAACAACATATTGTGAACCCTTGCTGATGGAAATGAGCCTCACAACAACATATTGTGAACCCTTGCTGATGGGAATGAGCCCTACAACAACATATTGTGAACCATAGCTGAGGAGAGTGAGCCTCACAACAACATATTGTGAACCCTAGTTGATGGGAATGAGCCTCACAACAACATATTGTGAACCCTTGCTGATGGGAGTGAGCCTCACAACAACATATTGTGAACCATAGCTGAGGAGAGTGAGCCTCACAACAACATATTGTGAACCCTTGCTGAGGGGAGTGAGCCTCACGACAACATATTGTGAAACCTTGCTGATGGGAGTGAGCCTCACAACAACATATTGTGAACCCTAACTGAGGAGAGTGAGCCTCACAACAACATATTGTGAACCCTTGCTGAGGGGATTGAGCCTCACAACAACATATTGTGAACCATAGCTGAGGAGAGTGAGCCTCACAACAACATATTGTGAACCCTAGTTGATGGGAATGAGCCTCACAACAAAATATTGTGAACCCTTGCTGATGGGAGTGAGCCTCACAACAACATATTGTGAACCATAGCTGAGGAGAGTGAGCCTCACAACAACATATTGTGAACCCTTGCTGAGGGGAGTGAGCCTCACGACAACATATTGTGAACCCTTGCTGATGGGAGTGAGCCTCACAACAACATATTGTGAACCATAGCTGAGGGGAGTGAGCCTCACAACAACGTATTGTGAACCATAGCTGAGGGGAGTGAGCCTCAAAACAACATATTGTGAACCCTTGCAGATGGGATTGAGCCTCACATCAACCCTAGCTGAGGGGAGTGAGCCTCACAACAACATATTGTGAACCCTAGCTGAGGGGAGTGAGCCTCACAACAACATATTGTGAACCCTTGCTGATGGGAATGAGCCTCACAACAACATATTGTGAACCATAGCTGAGGAGAGTGAGCCTCACAACAACATATTGTGAACCCTAGTTGATGGGAATGAGCCTCACAACAACATATTGTGAACCCTTGCTGATGGGAGTGAGCCTCACAACAACATATTGTGAACCATAGCTGAGGAGAGTGAGCCTCACAACAACATATTGTGAACCCTTGCTGAGGGGAGTGAGCCTCACGACAACATATTGTGAACCCTTGCTGATGGGAGTGAGCCTCACAACAACATATTGTGAACCCTAACTGAGGAGAGTGAGCCTCACAACAACATATTGTGAACCCTTGCTGAGGGGATTGAGCCTCACAACAACATATTGTGAACCCTTGCTGAGGAGAGTGAGCCTCACAACAACATATTGTGCACCCTAGTTGATGGGAATGAGCCTCACAACAACATATTGTGAACCATAGCTGATGGGAGTGAGCCTCACAACAACCATAGCTGAAGGGAGTGAGCCTCACAACAACATATTGTGAACCCTAGTTGACGGGAATGAGCCTCACAACAACATATTGTGAACCCTTGCTGATGGGAGTGAGCCTCACAACAACATATTGTGAACCATAGCTGAGGAGAGTGAGCCTCACAACAGCATATTGTGAACCCTAGCTGAGGGGAGTGAGCCTCACAACAACATATTGTGAACCATAGCTGAGGAGAGTGAGCCTCACAACAACATATTGTGAACCCTTGCTGATGGGAGTGAGCCTCACAACAACATATTGTGAACCATAGTTGATGGGAATGAGCCTCACAACAACATATTGTGAACCCTTGCTCATGGGAGTGAGCCTCACAACAACATATTGTGAACCATAGCTGATGGGAATGAGCCTCACAACAACATATTGTGAACCCTACCTGAGGGGAGTGAGCCTCACAACAACATATTGTGAACCCTAGCTGAGGGGAGTGATCCTCACAACAACATATTGTGAACTATAGCTGAGGGGAGTGTGCCTCACAATGTTTGGTACTGACACTACTGCTATTGTCTTATAGGGTGTCCGGCTGCTTTCACTCGGCTTCAGATTAAATCCTATTTTCATTAGGATGACTCTTCTAATTTATCCTGGTTTAATTTGATGTTTCTTCTTGGCGTAGCAGACTGTTCAGATGTTCATAAAGGCTCTGTGTGATTGATTGAGGCTACTGGTCACTCAGACCACTGTCTCATTGTTCACAATGCTAGCCACATGCTAGACAACTAAAGGGGATAGGTTTAAGTTAATAAAATGTCAATCTAGTCAATAAATTCATGGATTTTCCAATGTGATCAATAGAATGCAAGATGCTTCTGAGCAGAGTGAGAGAATGTTTGGACATGGGAGACGATTGACATCCCACACCTCTAAGCAATGTAAGAAGACATAACCCTCATCGTCTAGATACAATGTATGTTTTAAATCCAACTCAAGCTGTTCAAGAGGTTATTACTGCTCAGTATTGAATTACATTTCCATGTAAGGTCAAATAATATTGTTTGGTCAGACATATTAAGGAAGCCGGGGGGGGGGGAACTTGGATATTATAATGTTATCCCATTAGATGAGCTTGGCTGTGTACTATGCAAAGTGATAGCCAGTTACACCGGCGGGTCCCAGTGCCAATAAATTAATAAAACAAAATGCTTACCGTGACTTGGAAGAGTTCCAGTGTTGGATAACCATAGCCAGCTAGCTAACATAGCATCCCTCTCTGTTTGAGCCGGGTGTTTGAATAGGCTAAACTAGCTAGCTGCATTCGCTAGCTAAGTGAAAGTGAAAAAAAAAATACTATGAAATATAGCTAGCTCTCTCTCTCTCTTGCTTCTCCTTCATTTTAAACAAAATTAATTTGTTCAAAACTGTTCAACTATTGTCTTTCTCTCTCTTTGAGTCAACTACTCACCACATTTTATGCACTGCAGTGCTAGCTAGCTGTAGCTTATGCTTTCAGTACTAGATTAATTCTCTGATCCTTTGATTGGGTGGATAACATGTCAGTTCATGTTGCAAGAGCTCTGATAGGTTGGAGGACGTCCTCCGGAAGTCTATGGAAGGGGGTGAGAACCATGAAGTCAATGTTCCCAGAGGAGGACGGAAACTAGCTGTCCTCCGGCTACACCATGTGTTACCCTACAGAGTGCTGTTGAGGCTACTGTAGAACTTCATTGCAAAACATTGTGTTTTAATCAATTATTTGGTGACGTGAAAATATTTATCTAAAAATGATAACTTTTTTAATGTTTCACTATTTTTATTTTTATGAAATACACTGAGGAGGATGGTTATTCCCTTCTCTGAGGAGCATCCACTGCTTTCTATACTATAAATATAATTGGAAAATTGAATCGATTCATTTTGATATGCCTCAGTTTGTCCTGGTAATGTTTGTATAATTGGAAATTAGAACAGGTCTCCTCAGAAATGTTTTACTATCTTTATACAGGAAGCACAATCCCTGTTGAGTACAATCACATTACAATAATGACTTGAGACTTTGGAAAAATGCACCCAATCTATAAATTCTGTATGTGTACAATTCTGTTAGAGTATTTACATTTCATAACTCAACATGTCCAAACTTCAAAAGGCATTCGCACATCTGAGCTATCTTTTTTTGCAGGTGGTAACAGTTGAACAAGATGAGAAACCCGCACGCTGCTCTTGATAATATCACTGCTCTTTAATAAGCTTTACGTATCGGCCTCAAGGCCTCAACATGTCAACATATAATTCTTTATTGAATTGTGGAAAACAGGCCAAACTAGATTATGGCGTATTTAGGCATATTTGAAATGGTGAAATTATGGTTTGTGGGGTCATTTTATTTCCATTTCCTACTGTCCACTAGAGGCAACGTGAGTGCCTATTACCATCTAGTGATGGGGTTGACGAAGGGCTTAACCCACAAGCTATGGCTCTGAGGATCACAGGTTCAATCCCAGTGCTAGGCACTTGTCTTGTAATATTAGTTTTTCTGTTTTAACTAGGGTTGCAAAGTTCCGGTAACTTTCCCAAAATCCACAGATTTCCTGCGTATTTCTGCAAGATTCTGGGAATCTTCCAACTGGGATTCCAGGAAAACCTGGGAATTCTGGGAAAGTTACCTGAATTTTGCAACCCTAGTTTTAACCCTATCCCAAACCTTAACCACTCTGAATTAATTCCCAAATGGTTAACCTTTTCTGTTTAACCCTATCCCAAACCTTAACCCTTACCTTAACAATTTTGAATTAAAACATTTACATTTACATTTTAGTCATTTAGCAGACGCTCTTATCCAGAGCGACTTACAGTTAGTGAGTGCATACATTTTTCATACTGGCCTCCCGTGGGAAACGAACCCACAACCCTGGCGTTGCAAGCGCCATGCTCTACCAACTGAGCTACACAGGACTAAAACCTACTCTTAACTGTAGAGGCGCAGTTTGATTGACAGCTAGCATACAGCGAAATATGGCGTAAAATTAAAACGGCAACACACTTCATAATATACAAACGGCCTCACAGACAGTCACACACGCCATAATTAAAACGATCGGGAGACCCATGGGGCGGCGCACAATTGGCCCAGCGTCGTCCAGGGTAGGGGAGGGAATGGCCGGCAGGGATGTAGCTCAGTTGGAAGAGCATGGCGTTCGCAACGCCAGGGTTGTGGGTTCGATTCCCACGGGGGGCCAGTATGAAAAATAAAACAATAATGTATGCACTCACTACCTGTAAGTCGCTCTGGATAAGAGCGTCTGCTAAATGACTTAAATGTAAATGTAAAAAAAATATCTCTGTTGCTGCAGTTCCGGCAAGGGATGGCATTTTCTTTGGAGCTTGTGTTGGGGAAAGTGACAGTGGAATGTCAATCCTCTTTAATAAGTGTCCATTTCCACATTTCTTAGTCCGAACCAGTTTATGATAGGTCCTACAGATAGCTCTGGTGTTGCACCAGAAGATCCAAAGATAAGTGTTGATAAGGGAGATACAGGAACTGTGCAGCTCCATTATTTTCCAGGATTACTCCATTTCATACTCCAAGGTTCTCATCATCTCTCATTAATATTGTAATAAGCTTGGAGGGTTTGGTTAATGTACTAGAGCAGCCCGTGAAAGTTGCCTCATTATTACTGTATAAATGTAGCCTCATCCCCCGGTACGCATTTATCAATTTTGCTTGTCAGATGACCATGCTCTTAAATGAAGTCATGTTTATGATTTAATAGTATTTAAAAGGATAGTGGGGTGAAGGGATTCTGTATTCAAGATGTGAAATTCTTTGGGTGAAATGTTGATGTTGTGTGAAAAGACCTGTATGTTACCTGTACTTTTGTAGCCGACCCAACGTGCAGAATATGGCAGGTGCCGCATTTTTCCAATACATTTTGCCCATTGGGTATGGACCTTTTTGTTGATATGGATTTTCGTGTGACACACCATTGGCTGCTTCTATTAAATCCATGGACTTCATTCAGTGTCCATGGCCTGTTCTCTTTATGCCGTACCTGTCATTACTTCATCCATTATCTGTCACGAGGAAACAAACTAACAAAATCTAAAACGGTAGGCATTCCCTTCCGCTCTTCTCCTTATTCATATTCCAAGGGATGCCTAGGACTTCTCTTTTTCTCTGCCAGAAGAAAAGAACGGAGCCTTAATTTGATGTCTGAATAAGTGTGGTCTGGTCCCAGGGGCTTTAAACGATACATCACACTGGCAACAATAGGATATGTAGTCCCCGGAGAGAGCTAGATGCGGGCCGCTCATGCTGGGCCCCATCCCCAATGGCCCACTGAGAGTGTGTGCTGCAGCTAAATAACACAGCCATTAAGTGATGACTCAGACACAACAGCTCCAACCTTCTTTCCTTTTTTCTCTCTCCAAGGTGAGATCTTTAACAATTGGTTTAGGGAAATTGGTGTTTTCAGACTTAAATCGCACTGGCAAACATTTTTCACCTTTTGAGGGATCTTTCTGGCTTGATCCAACTTTGACAGTGCATGCCAAACCTCCAACAGAGGGTCTACATTCATTATTGACTGTCCCAACTCTGTTCAAAATGAGAGTATTTCAAAACAAACACACTGCTTCCCTTGCAGAATTTCTGTTTATAAAGCCAGCCTTTTCGGACAACCAACCTTTGTCGAAGCTTTGACAAAAGTCAGTAGACTGAATCGTTGGTTTCATAAAACAGGTGAAACTTCGCAAAGCACATAGGAATATTTTCTCTTGAATGTTCCCTTTCGAATCTCACTTCATATTCACACGCTTCTGCTAGAGATTCTTACTAGATGTGATGTGCTTCTCGTTTCAAATCCAACTGTGAAGAATATCATTGCATCGTTTCATACAGCGGGAAACAAAGAGAGAATGATGAATCTAGTCAGATTTGTCATGACAAATGCAATTAGGATTTGGGTCTGTGAGACCTGTATAGCATTCAAATAAAATGTTTCCCTTACCAAAGACACTTCAACATATACAGGAAGTAGCAGAAATGGACTGACCATAGGACATAGGACATAGGACATATGACATAGGCTATAGGATTAAAATGGATTACATTGAGATTTTGTGTCACTGGCCTACACACAATACCCCATAATGTCAAAGTGGAATTATGTATTTCGAAATGTTTCCAAATTATGTAAAAATTAAAGTATTCAATCCCTTTGATATGGCTAACCTAAATAAGTTCAGGAGTCAAAAATGTGCTTAACAAGTGATTTTTAAATTACTACCCCATCTCTGTACTCCACACATACAATTATCTGTAAGGTCCCTCAGTCGAGCAGTGAATTTCAAGCACAGATTCAACCACAAAAACCAGTGAGGTTTTCCAATGCCTCGCAAAGAAGGGCACCTTTTGGTAGATGGGTAAAAATAAAAAAAAGCAGACATTGGATATTCCTTTGAGCGTGGTGACGTAATTAATTACACCTTGGATGGTGTATCAATACACCCAGTCACTACAAAGATACAGGCGTCCTTCCTAACTCAGTTGCCGGAAAGGAAGGAAACCACAGGGATTTCACCATGAGGCTAGTGGTGACTTTAAAACAGTTACAGAGTTTAATGGCTGTGATAGGAGAAAATGGAGGATGGGTCAACAACATTGTAGTTACTCCACAACATTAACCTAAATGAGAGTGAAAAGAAGGAAGCATGTACAGAATACAAATACTCCAAAACATGCATCTTGTTTGCAGTAAGGCACTAAAGTAAAACTGCAAAAAATGTAGCAAAGAAATTAACTTTATGTCCTGAATATAAAGTGTTTTATTTGGGGCAAATCCAACACAACACATCACTGAGTACCACTCTTTATATTTTCAAGCATGGTAGTGGATGCATCATGTTATGGGTATGCTTGTCATCGGCAAGGACTAGGGAGTTTTTTAGGATAAAAAGAAACTGAATAAAGCTAAGCACAGGCAAAATCCTAGAGGAAAACCTGGTTCAGTCTGCTTTCCAACAGACACTGGGAGACAAATTCACCTTTCAGCAGGATAATAACATTAAACACAAGGCCAAATATACACTGGAGTTGCTTACCAAGACGACATTGAATGTTCCTGAGTGGCCTAGTTACAGTTTTGTCTTAAATCGGTTTGAAAACCTATAGCAAGACTTGAAAATGGCTCTCTAGCAATGATCAACAACCAACTTGACAGAGCTTGAAGAATAAAAAAAGTGCAAATATTGTACAATCCAGGTATGCAAAGCTCTTAGAGACTTACCCAGATAGACTCACATCTGGAATCGCTGCCAAAGTTGATTCTAACATCTATTGACTCAGGGGTGTGAATACTTATGTAAATGTATTTGTATTTCATTTTCAATAAATTTGCTAACATTTCTAAAAACATGTTTTCACTTTATCATTATTGGGCATTGTGTGTAGATGGGTGAGAAAAAAATATATTTAATCAATTTTGAACAAAACAAGATGTGGAGTACTTGAAGGGGTATGAATACTTTACGAAGGCACTGTAGGACATAGGACATGGGCCATAGGCCAATGTGGGCAAATGCCAGATGGGCAGGTCCATCTTTAGACCAAAATTATAATTATTTGGCTAATAATGGGGGCCTTGAGGAATGGGGGACCCCAGTCTGTCCCTGATACAGTGAAGGAAAAAAGTATTTGATCCCCTGCTGATTTTGTACGTTTGCCCACTGACAAAGACATGATCAGTCTATAATTTTAATGGTAGGTTTATTTGAACAGTGAGAGACAGAATAACAACAAAAACATCCAGAAAAACGCATGTCAAAAATGTTATAAATTGATTTGCATTTTAATGAGGGAAATAAGTATTTGACCCCCTCTCAATCAAAAAGATTTCTGGCTCCCAGGTGTCTTTTATACAGGTAATGAGCTGAGATTAGGAGCAAACTCTTAAAGGGAGTACTCCTAATCTCAGTTTGTTACCTGTATAAAAGACACCTGTCCACAGAAGCAATCAATCAATCAGATTCCAAACTCTCCACCATGGCCAAGACCAAAGAGCTCTCCAAGGATGTCAGGGACAAGATTGTAGACCTACACAAGGCTGGAATGGGCTACAAGACCATCGCCAAGCAGCTTGGTGAGAAGGTGACAACAGTTGGTGCGATTATTCGCAAATGGAAGAAACACAAAAGAACTGTCAATCTCCCTCGGCCTGGGGCTCAACACAAGATCTCACCTCGTGGAGTTGCAATGATCATGAGAACGGTGAGGAATCAGCCCAGAACTACACGGGAGTATCTTGTCAATGATCTCAAGGCAGCTGGGACCATAGTCACCAAGAAACAATTGGTAACACACTACGCCGTGAAGGACTGAAATCCTGCAGCGTCCGCAAGGTCCCCCTGCTCAAGAAAGCACATATACATGCCCGTCTGAAGTTTGCCAATGAACATCTGAATGATTCAGAGGAGAACTGGGTGAAAGTGTTGTGGTCAGATGAGACCAAAATTGAGCTTTTTTGGCATCAACTCAACTCGCTGTGTTTGGAGGAGGAGAAATGCTGCCTATGACCCCAAGAACACATTTTTCATTTACGTCATTTAGCAGACGCTCTTATCCAGAGTGACTTACAAATTGGTGCATTCACCTTATAGCCAGTGGGATAACCACTTTACAATTATTATTATTTTTTTATTTTTTTGTGGGGTAAGGGGGGGGGTTAGAAGGATTACTTTATCCTATCCCAGGTGTTCCTTAAAGAGGTGGGGTTTCAAATGTCTCCGGAAGGTGGTGAGTGACTCCGCTGTCCTGGCGTCGTGAGGGAGCTTGTTCCACCATTGTGGCCACCAGGTTTGCACACATCTCAGGAGGGATTTGTCCCACTCCTCTTTGCAGATCTTCTCCAAGTCATTAAGGTTTCGAGCCTGATGTTTGGCAACTCGAACCTTCAGCTCCCTCCACAGATTTTCTGTGGGATTAAGGTCTGGAGACTAGCTAGGCCACTCCAGGAACTTAATGTGCTTCTTCTTGAGCCACTCCTTTGTTGCCTTGGCCGTGTGTTTTGGGTCATTGTCATGCTGGAATACCCATTCACGACCCATTTTCAATGCCCACCGTCAAACATGGAGGTGGAAACATTATGTTTTGGGGTGTTTTTCTGCTAAGGGGACAGGACAACTTCACCGCATCAAAGGGACGATGGACGGGGCCATGTACCATCAAATCTTGGGTGAGAACCTCCTTCCCTCAGCCAGGGCATTGAAAATGGGTCGTGAATGGGTATTCCAGCATGACAATGACCCAAAACACACGGCCAAGGCAACAAAGGAGTGGCTCAAGAAGAAGCACATTAAGGTCCTGGAGTGGCCTAGCTAGTCTCCAGACCTTAATCCCATAGAAAATCTGTGGAGGGAGCTGAAGGTTCGAGTTGCCAAACGTCAGGCTCGAAACCTTAATGACTTGGAGAAGATCTGCAAAGAGGAGTGGGACAAAATCCCTCCTGAGATGTGTGCAAACCTGGTGGCCAACTACAAGAAACATCTGACCTCTGTGATTGCCAACAAGGGTTTTGCCACCAAGTACTAAGTCATGTTTTGCAGAGGGGTCAAATACTTATTTCCCTCATTAAAATGCTAATCAATTTATAACATTTTTGACATGCGTTTTTCTGGATTTTTTTGTTGTTATTCTGTCTCTCACTGTTCAAATAAACCTACCATTCAAATTATAGACTGATCATGTTGTCAAGGTGACGTGTATGCGGGAAACGAAGTCAAGCGCAGGACAACGAACTACTGGCAGAACGTACTTTACTTAACACAGTAAAGAAAGTACAAAACAAACCTTCAAACAGGGAGGAACAAATAACGCATACAACCAGCACTGCCGACCTAACGGAAAACAATCACACACAATAACCAATGAGAGACAGGGGGTTATAAAGGGAATACAATATAACATAATGGGAAACAGGTGCAAACAATCAGGACAAACTAGACAAACACCGAAACATAGATCGGTGGCAGCTAGTACTCCGGGGACGACGAACGCTGAAGCCTGCCCGAGCAAGGAGGAGGGGCAGCCTCGGCTGATTCCGTGACAGTACCCCCCCCTTGACGCGCGGCTCCAGCCGTGCGCCGACCCCGGCCTCGGGGACGGCCAGGAGGACGCGGAGCAGGGCGAGTCGGATGACTCCGGTGGAAGTCCCTCAACATGGAGGGATCTAGGATGTCCCTCCTAGGGACCCAGCACCGTTCCTCCAGACCGTACCCCTCCCACTCCACGAGGTACTGCAGGCCCCCCATCCGACGCCTCGAATCCAAGATGGAACGGACTGAGTACGCCAGAGCCCCCTCGATGTCCAACGGGGGCGGAGGAGCCTCTCGTATCTCATTTTCCTGGAGTGGACCAGCCACCACCGGCCTGAGGAGAGACACATGGAACGAGGGGTTAATGCGGTAATTAATGGGCAGTTGTAACCTGTAGCATACCTCGTTCAATCTCCTCAAGACTTTAAATGGCCCCACAAACTGCCGACCCAGCTTCCGGCAGGGCAGGCGAAGGGGCAGGTTTCGGGTCGCGAGCCAGACCCGATCTCCCAGTTTATACACCGGAGCCTCACTGCGGTGGCGATCGGCGCTCGCCTTTTGCCGCCTGATAGCCCGCTGCAGATGGACATGCGCAGCGTTCAGGTTTCTTCCGAGCGCCGAAACCACTCGTCCACTGCAGGGGCTTCGATCTGGCTCTGATGCCAAGGTGCCAGGACCGGTTGATAACCTAGCACACACTGGAAAGGCGTAAGGTTAGTGGAGGAGTGGCAGAGTGAGTTTTGGGCTATCTCTGCCCAGGGAATATATCCTGACCACTCCTCCTGCCGGTCCTGGCAATAGAACCTCAGAAACCTACCCACATCCTGGTTCACTCTCTCCACCTGCCCGTTACTCTCGGGGTGAAAACCTGAGGTAAGGCTAATCGAGACCCCCAGACGTTCCATAAACGTCCTCCAGACTCTAGAGGTGAACTGGGGACCCCGATCAGACACTATATCCTCAGGCACCCCGTAGTGCCGGAAAACGTGTGTGAACAGGGCGTCAGCAGTTTGTAGGGCAGTAGGGAAACCTGGCATAGGAATGAGACGGCAGGCCTTCAAAAACCGATCCACAACAACCAAGATCGTCATGTTCCCCTGGGAGGGGGGAAGGTCCGTGACAAAATCCACCGATAGGTGAGACCACGGCCGTTGTGGAATGGGTAGGGGTTGTAACTTCCCTCTGGGCAGGTGTCTAGGCGCTTTACACTGGGCGCACACTGAGCAGGAGGAAACATAAACCCTCACGTCCTTAGCTAAAGTGGGCCACCAGTACTTCCCACTAAGGCAGTGCACTGTCCGACCAATACCAGGATGACCAGAGGAGGGTGACGTGAGCCCAATATATCAATCGATCGCGAACCTCGAGCGGCACGTACCTCCGACCCTCTGGACACTGTGGGGGAGTAGGATCGGTACGTAACGTCCGCTCGATGTCCGCATCAACCTCCCACACCACCGGTGCCACCAGACAAGACTCCGGGAGTATGGGAGTGGGCTCAATAGACCTCTCCTCTGTGTCATATAGTCGGGACAGGGCGTCTGCCTTAAAGTTCTGTGACCCTGGTCTATAGGTGAGTTTAAATACAAATCTGGAGAGAAACATAGACCACCTTGCCTGGCGAGGGTTCAGCCTCCTCGCTGCCCGGATGTACTCCAGGTTACGATGGTCAGTCAGAATGAGAAAAGGGTGTTTAGCCCCCTCAAGCCAATGCCTCCACACCTTCAGGGCCTGAACCACAGCTAACAGCTCCCTGTCCCCCACGTCATAATTGCGCTCCGCCGGACTGAGCTTCTTAGAATAGAAAGCACAGGGGCAGAGTTTTGGTGGCGTACCCGAGCGCTGAGACAGCACAGCGCCGATCCCAGCCTCGGACGCATCCACCTCAACTTGGAACGCCAAAGAGGGATCCGGATGTGCCAGCACCGGAGCCGAGGTAAACAGTTCCTTCAGATGTCTAAACGCCCTGTCCGCCTCAGCCGACCACTGCAGACGCACCGGACCCTCCTTTAGCAGGGAGGTAATGGGAGCTGCTACCTGTCCAAAGCCCCGGATAAACCTCCGGTAGTAATTGGCAAAACCCAAGAACCGCTGCACTTCCTTCACCGTGGTGGGAGTCTGACCGCGTTTCTTCCGTGCGTAATTGGCAATCTCCATCTCCACCCCTGACGCGGACAACCGATGTCCCAGGAAGGAGATGGACTCCTGGAAGAACATACATTTCTCCGCCTTCGCATACAGGTCATGCTCTAACAGTCTATCAAGCACTCAACGCACCAGGGACACATGCTCGGCTCATGTAGCGGAGTATATTAGAATGTCATCAATATACACCACTACACCCTGTCCATGCAAGTCCCTAAAATCTCGTCCACAAATGATTGGAAGACTGAAGGAGCATTCATTAAACCGTATGGCATGACGAGGTACTCATAGTGACCCGAGGTGGTACTGAATGTTGTCTTCCACTCATCTCCCTCCCTAATGCGCACCAGGTTGTACGCGCTCCTGAGATCCAATTTTGTGAAGAATCGCGCCCCGTGTAATGACTCCGTCATACTAGCAATCAGAGGGAGAAGATAGCTGTATTTGATTGTGATCTCATTGAGACCACGGTAATCAATACACGGGCGTAAACCCACATCCTTCTTCTTCACAAAAAAGAAACTCGAGGACGCAGGGGAAGCGGATGGCCGTATGTATCCCTGTCTCAGAGATTCGGTGACGTATGTCTCCATAGCTGCCGTCTCCTCCTGAGACAGAGGATACACATGACTACGCGGAAGCGCAGTGCCTACTTGGAGGTCTATCGCACAATCCCCCTGTCGATGAGGTGGTAATTGAGTCGCCTTCTTTTTACAGAAGGCGAGTGCCAAATCGGCATACTCAGGTGGAATGTGCATGGTGGGAACTTGGTTTGGGCTTTCCACCGTCGTTGCCCCTACGGAAACATCTACACACCGCCCGAAACACTGATCAGACCATCCCTTGAGAGCCCTCTGTTGCCATGAAATGTTGGGGTCATGAGATGTTAACCAGGGAAGCCCCAACACCACGGGAAACGCAGGAGAATCAATCAAATACAAACGTAGTATCTCCTCATGACCCTCCTGCGTTTTCATCCTGAGCGGCGCTGTGACTTCCCTAATCAATCCTGACCCCAAAGGGCGGCTATCTAGGGCATGGATGGGGAAGGGCACATCAACAGGTACAATAGAAATCCCTAACTTATAGGTGAATTGGCGATCGATAAAATTCCCAGCTGCGCCTGAATCTACTAGCGCCTTATGCTGGGAGTGAGGAGAAACCTTGGGAAACACAACTTTAATACACATATGCGCAACAGAGAGCTCTGGGTGAGTTGGGTGCCTACTCACCTGGAATGACTCATCAGTGCGCTGCCTACCGCCTCGATTCCTAGGAGACCCTCCCCAGCACCGACCAGCAGTGTGTCCTCTGCGGCCACAGTTGGTGCAGGGGACGGCCTCCCTCCTGGTCTCTCTCCTGGTCTCCCTAGCACCAGCACCTCTGAGCTCCATAGGGGTCGGCTCGGAAGTGCTGGGGGATGGAATGGACGGCCCTGAATCCGGACGTCCGCGGGTAGTCAACAGGGTATCCAGGCGAATTGACATGTCCACCAGTTGGTCGAAGCTGAGGTTGGTGTCCCTGCAGGCCAATTCCCGACGCACGTCCTCCCTCAGGCTGCATCTGTAGTGGTCGATGAGGGCCCTCTCATTCCATCCCGCATTGGCAGCCAGCGTCCGGAAGTCCAGCGCGAACTCCTGTGCGCTCCTCCTCCCCTGTCTAAGGTGGAATAGATGCTCACCCGCCGCTTTACCCTCTGGTGGATGACCGAATACTGCCCTGAAGCGGCGGGTGAACTCTGCATAGTTGACAGTAGCGGCATCTAATCCCCCCCACTCGGCATTGGCCCACTCCAGCGCCTTGCCGGACAGACAGGAGATGAGGGCGGACACGCTCTCGTATCCCGAGGGCACCGGGTGGATGGTTGCTAGGTAGAGTTCAACCTGGAGCAGGAAACCCTGACACCCGGCCGCTGTGCAATCATAAGCCCTCGGGAGCGAGATCCAAATCCCACTGGACCCCGGAGGTGAAGCGATGGGCATCGCCGATGGTGGTGGTATCGTTGGGGAAGGCGTAGGCAGACCCTCTCTTTCCCATCGCCCAATAGTGCTCACCGCCTGTTCCATGGCGATGCAGAGAGCCTGGATCATGGCCGCTTGGTGTTTGACGCGTTCCTCCATTGATCCAGCTGGCACCGCCGCTCCTGCTGACTCCATGAGTGGTGTGTGATTCTGTCAAGGTGACGTGTATGCGGGAAACGAAGTCAAGCGCAGGACACCGAACTACTGGCAGAACGTACTTTACTTAACATAGTAAAGAAAGTACAAAACAAACCTCCAAACAGGGAGGAACAAATAACGCATACAACCAGCACTGCCGACCTAACGGAAAACAATCACACACAATAACCAATGAGAGACAGGGGTTTATAAAGGGAATACAATATAACATAATGGGAAACAGGTGCAAACAATCAGGACAAACTAGACAAACACCGAAACATAGATCGGTGGCAGCTAGTACTCCGGGGACGACGAACGCCGAAGCCTGCCCGAGCAAGGAGGAGGGGCAGCCTCGGCTGATTCCGTGACACATGTATTTGTCAGTGGGCAAACATACAAAATCAGCAGGGGATCAAATACTTTTTTCCCTCACTGTATGTAGTTTTCTAATAGCTGTTTAGCTAGCTAATTAAATCTCCAATCAATCAAGTTAACACAGGTTAGATTTAATGTAAAACTACTTGGTACTTCCTCTTCAAAAACATTAGCAATCAGTCAGATTCACCTGCGAAATTACAGAACCCAATCAGAGTTTTAATCACACTTAATCAATTAATACATAACAAATTAATTAATTTTAAGACAATTACTGGAAGCTAACAAATGACACATGGATACTGAAACTAATGTGGCTACTTACAGCAACACTGCAACATTTTGTAATTAATGTAACAGGGTTAGGTGATATGGTGCAAAAATAACTGTATAAATTATCATTTGCCAGAACTATTTATATTTTCCCCAGGTAATGCAGATACAAGAAAGACATCTAACAGTGATTTCTAACCAGAATGTGGGTAGTCTCTGGGTAGTTGTTGAAACGCAAACATTGAGAGAGGGTCACTAACAAAACCTCTGTCTGTGGAAAAGAGAGAGAAACTCAGTAATAAAAACTGCCTGAGGGTAAATCTGTCTGAACTGCTAAACTGGCATGGAGATCCAGTGACCTTGGTCAAAGTTTGCAGCCCATCTTTTATCTTGTTGAAAGAGCCATTTGTCATGATCCAACCCCTATGTCCCAAAGCCCCCTCCCCCCAACGCCACCCATCTCAGACAAATTGACCGCCACTCTAGACCGCAACAGATGCGCCCGCCTCTCCTGCTATGAATTATGAAATCTGTGCGGTCCAGTGTCAGTGGCTGGTAATTAATAATAAATCCACCACAGTGCGACAGCTCTCATCACACCCAGCTGGGGTCAACATGGCAGATCCTGTCTCTGGGCCAATTATGAGAAGAGAAAAATACTAGGTGAAGATTTATTCCAACAATATGTCTAGGGAGGAAGGGAGGGCTCATATTTTGCTGGTGGTGTGTCCAGTGGGCATGTAACAGTGTCACATGTCTGAGAACAAGGCAGATGGTTTTTTGACACGATACAGTCCTTTAGTTGAGACGCAGGAAGAACCAGAGCAGGTGTGGGACAGAAGGACACAACAGTCAAGTGATGGGCCCACAGCGCTGCACTATGTACCTGTCTGCTGCCTCTTATAATCTAGGTGATACGCCTCATCTTGCAGGTCAGGTCAGTAAGGGACTGGAAATGGCTGCCCATGGTGCTGAACTGGCCTATGGAGTTTGTGGCGTAACACAAAACAACGTACACAAAGCTCTTCACAGTCAACCTTCGGAACCATGCTTTTCCCATGCGGGAATTGTAGGAATGCCTCGAGAATTTTATAGACCCTCACTCGGTTGTTTAGAATTTCCTTTGCAGTGAGAACAGAATTCCACGATCCCTGTGTGATACCTGTTTCTTTTGAATGCACAAACGGACACATCGTTCGGGGGCCCTTAAGTAGCCAGCCACTCCAGATTAATTATTACATTACAGTCATTCAGCAGACACTCTTATCCAGAGCTACTACAGTTAGTGAGTGCATGCATAATTTTTTTATTTTTCATACTGGCCCCCTGTGGGAATCAAACCCACAACCCTGGCGTTGCAAACGCCATGCTCTACCAACTAAGCTACATCCCTGCCGGCCATTCCCTTCCCTACCCTGGACGACGCTGGGCCAATTGTGCGCCGCCCCATGGGTCTCCCGGTCGCGGATCTCTAGTGGCACAGCTAGCACTGCGATGCAGTGCCTTAGACCACTGCGCCACTCGGGACTAGAGACAGCTTTCCCATAGCACACTCTCCACATTACTCACATTACTCACTGCTGAGGACCCTTGCCAGCACAACCTGCCACGCGTGCACTCTCCTCGCCCAATTCCTTCCAGTGAACTAGGTCAATTGGTGTTTGCTTGTCGTTTGCGCCCGTGTGTGTTAAACAACAGACTGTGGCACAGGTCGAGGGTGGACATGCGTATTGCACACCATATCACCAGATTTTGCATGGTACAGGTGTTGTTTTAGAACATACACGTATTACATAGATGAGATATTATCATGCATTCTGTCTAGGCAGCTGTGTGTCATGTTCTAACCACATAATCTATCTAAAGTCTCTGTTGCAGGTTGTAAAACCACTGCATGTTATAAATGGCCTCACACATCGTCCTACATAGTGATGGCTCATAACATTGTCATACCACTTGGACCCAAACTTGTCCATTTTAGAGGTTTCTGCTAGCGTTTTTTCCTACCCTGACCGAACCTTTCTACTCAAAATCTTTTGACAATTTTCTTCTTTGGCGGCATCATTTTAACATCCGCTTGGCCATGTTTAGTTCATGGCCAGTTTTTCATCAGTCTCTTAAACTGCCAGGTTGCAGGTCTATCAGATGGGGGGTGGTTGGGGGAGGTTTTGGAGACTGTGAGGTTGGGATTAATGCAGCCCTGTCAGAGGGCCCTGGATGATGAAGTAGTCACACGCCTGGAAGATGGAGAGAAAAAGAAAGAGGAAACCGCCCCTCAACGAATCTGTCCCAAGCAGAACTTTTCATTATACTGTTGTCTTCTGATCGAGAATGGCGCCATATACACCACACTCTTAGAAAAAAGGGTTCCAAATGGGTTTTTCGGCTTTCACCATAGTAGAACCGTTTTTGGTTCCAGGTAGAACTCTTTTGGGTTCCATGTCACACCATGATCTGTTTCACCTGTCTTTGTGATAGTCTCCACCCGCCTCCAGGTGTCACCCATCTTACCCATTATCCCCAGTGTATTTATACCTGTGTTCTCTGTTTGTCTGTTGCCAGTTCGTTTTGTTTCGTCAAGCCTACCAGCGGTTTTCCCCTTGCTCCTGTCTTTCTCAAGTTCCTGTTTTCTAGTTTTCCCGGTTTTGACCATTCTGCCTGCCCTGACCCTGAGACTGCCTGCCGCTCTGTACCTTTTGGACACTGATCTGGATTACCGACCTCTGCCTGCCCTTGACCTGTCGTTTGCCTGCCCCCTGTTTTTGTAATAAACTTTTGTTACTTCGACACTGTCTGCATCTGGGTCTTCTCCTGAAACGTGATAGTACGAACTGGCCATGACTGACCCAGCAGACTCGGACCAGCTCTGCAACGCCATCTCCTCCCAAAGAGCCACCATTGGAAGGCACGAGGAGTTGCTTCATGGTCTCATGGAAGGGTTCCAGACCTTGGCCGAACGCCATGACCGAGCATTTAACACATTGCTGGAGCAATTCCGTGGGTTGTCTGTTAGGCAGCCTACCATGACGGTAACCTCCCAGGCCCTCAGTAACCCGGCGGTTAGCATGCGCGGCCTCCCCGGCCACCCCGGTTTCCCGAGAACCCTGTTTACCTCCCCCGGAACGCTTCGCTGGAGAGTCGGGAACCTGACCAGCATTTCTCGCTCAGTGTTCGCTCATCATCAAGCTGCAGCCTTCCTCCTTCCCCTCGGACCGCTCTAAGATGGCGTACCTCATCACGCTGATTTCCGGGAGGACTCTCGCCTGGGCTATGGCAGTAGGGCGGCAGGTAGCTTAGTGGGTAAGAGCGTTGTGCCAGTAACCGAAAGGTCGCTAGTTCTAATCCCCGAGCCGACTAGGTGAAAAATCTGTCGATGTGCCCTTGAGCAAGGCACTTAACCCTAATTGCTCCTGTAAGTCGCTCTGGATAAGAGCGTCTGCTAAATGACAAAAAATAAATAAAATAATAAATAACAACAGTTGGCCGTATGCTTCAGTCTGGAGGAGTTCATGCAGGAGGTAAAGAAGGTTTTCGATGCTCCATTGTCCGGGAGAGAGGCTGCTCGGAAGTTACTCCAGCTTTGGCAAGAATCCCACAGTGTTGCAGACTATGCAGTGGATTTCTGCACGTTGGCAGCTGAGTGTGCCTGGAACCCGGAAGCGCTGTTCGACACATTCCTGCACGGAGGATCGGAGGAAGTAAAGGACGAGCTTGCAACCCGGGAACTACCAACGGATCTCGACCGCTCATCGCCTTGACCATTCGGATCGATGGGCGACTACGGGAACGAAGGAAGGAGAGGAAGTCCGATTCCACTCGTCCGCCCAAGGATTCCACCTCGCCTCCGAGGCATCCAGGAAGTCCCCGACGGCTCCATTGCCAAGCTCCCCTGAGAGTCTCCAAAGTCTGCCGATTCACCTCTTTCTAAAAACCTGTTTTTGCTTTGTCATTATGGGGTATTGTGTGTAGATTGATGAGGAAAATCTTTTTTTTTCATCCATTTTAGAATTAAGCTGCAACGTAACAAAATGTGGGAAAAGAGAAGGGGTCTGAATACTTTCCGAATGCACTGTAGTTACACATATGTCGACACTGGTATGGTGCTGGACAATGTATATGTTGTTAAAAGTGGTGAAGTGACGCTTTAAGCAGGGGTCATCTTATATTTAATTAATTATTAAAAGGAATTTCAATTGATCAAATCAAATTGTATTTGTAATATGCGCCGAATACAACAGGTGTATACTTTACTGTGAAATGCTTACTTACAAGCTCTTTCCCAACAATGCAGAGTTAAAAAGTAAGAAAATTAGAAAATAAAAATAGAAAATAGTAGCACAATAGATAACAAAGCTATATACAAGGAGTACCATTACTGAGTCAATGTGCAGGGGTACAAGTTAATAACTTGAATATATACAAGGAGTACCATTACTGAGTCAATGTGCAGGGGTACAAGTTAAGAACTTGAATATATACAAGGAGTACCATTACTGAGTCAATGTGCAGGGGTACAAGTTAATAACTTGAATATATACAAGAAGTACCGTTACTGAGTCAATGTGCAGGGGTACAAGTTAATAACTTGAATATATACAAAAAGTACCGTTACTGAGTCAATGTGCAGGGGTACAAGTTAATAACTTGAATATATACAAGAAGTACCGTTACTGAGTCAATGTGCAGGGGTACGAGGTAAAAACATGGCCATATACAATAAGTACCAGTACTGAGTCAATGTGCAGGGGTATGAGGTAATGACATGGCTATATACAAGGAGAACCGGTACTGAGTCAATGTGCAGGGGTTCAAGGTAATAACATGGCTATATACAGTTAGTACTGGTACTGAGTCAATGTGCAGGGGTATGAGGTCATAACATGGCTATATACAGTTAGTACTGGTACTGAGTCAATGTGCAGGGGTATGAGGTCATAACATGGCTATATACAGTTAGTACTAGTACTGAGTCAATGTGCAGGGGTACGAGGTCATAACATGGCTATATACAGTTAGTACTGGTACTGAGTCAATGTGCAGGGGTATGAGGTAATGTGACTTATTTGACAATTTGACTCTGTTCCAGAGGACATCTACCTCTGAAGTATAGCAGTAAAGGACAGTTTGACTGCTCATCAATTTGTTAAAGCATCATGGCCAATTTTAAAAGGTGTTTTCCAATTAACCTGGCCTGTGACTTGGACTAGGCCTGTGACTTGGAGTAGGAGTGACTGGATAATTGACAGTTTGAGCAATTACCACGAAAGGTATGACACATGTCACTGACTGAAAGCACAATGCCTTTGTGTGTGTGTGTGTGTGTGTGTGTGTGTGTGTGTGTGCATATCGAATCTCTGGATGTTGTGTTGGAGTTACCATGTGTGTGTTTATTTGTGTGTGCATTTTCTCACACCTTTGCTGGAGATAAGCTGGGCTTTTGCTACTCAGAGAGTCATTATCCATGAGGGTATCTCCAGGGGCCAACAGCTTAATTAAGATGGGCATCTGCACAGTGACTGTTGGGCCAGGCTGTCTGACTGTGGCCACCCATACAGTCAACCCAGACGCTAATTAGGGTCTCCACTGCTGATGTACTACACCTCTCCCTTGCACTCATTTGTCCTCTCCTTTTTTTGCCAGCCCTCCCCTCTCCTCCCTCCTTCGTCCCGTCTTCCCAAACGTAACAAATGTGCCTGGGCTGTTTCTTAATTAACACACTGACCTTTTTTTTTTCCCCCCTCTGTTTCATTTCCACACTACCACAATTAATAAACACAGCGACTGAGATTAACTGTTGATTAAAAAAGACACACACACACAACATGGGCCCGGGTCCTGTAGATCGAAACATGGCCCACACTATGGGATGAGTGGCTCCGTAATGCAGGCCGTGATTAATTATGATGAGAGTCAGTACCCAATTTGAATTTCGAACTGCTACTGTAGCAGATTGAGCAGCCCCGAAAGATTTGCATTAACACTTTCATTTTGTGTGAAGCCGAGGCCAGGGCATAACAAGATAAATATCTAATGATTCCCTCATTTAAGTAGGTCATTTGTGTGTATCAAACAAATGCTTTTAGAAAAATAAATATGAAGAAACTAACCACGTTTCCATCCAATATTTATATGAGAGTAAGGTACATCGGACAAAAAATGTCACAACAGGCCTGATGGAAACAGCAAAATTGTCGAAACTTTTCAAATGTCGACAAAACAAAATACGCTCAGACAAGGTGGGATCTTTTTGTGTCTGTAAAATGCATTATGTGCAAATATTGATATAATAACCCTCATATCGAAGTGAAATTGGAGTCATGCGATGATATGGTGTGTGGTCCTCCCACTACGACTCAGGAAAGCATACAGTTTTTTTTCGGCTACAGATGAAATAAGTTATGATGAACTTCACAGGGTGGTGAAAGTGCAAGGTGATGAGCTTGGTGCTCCTTTTCCAATAAATATTGAGGGTCTTATTCTGGTGACATGATGAACGATGCTTGGCTGCCGTCAGTAGAGTTGAAACCATCAGTAGAGTTGAAAATGTGCTTGGGAATTTAACCACAACTTATTTTTATGTACACTACATCATCACGCGCCGGTCTTTTATCCACAACAAGTCAATTTGATGGAAACATCACTGGTGGGAAAATGCACATATTTTATTTATGCGAATTTAGAATATTCACATGAAAATCTGTCGCCAATTGGATGGAAACTTGGTTACTGCCATAAATTAAGAGATGCATATGAATATGCCGTATAACTGCTAGGTTATCAAGTGTTGTACCTTAATGTAGAACTAGTGGTACCACTTAAATGCTTATGTCTTTATAGCTGTTTTCAAACCTTACCCTAACGCTAACCATTACCTTAACCACTCACTACCATGCTTAAACTTAACCTTAAGCTAACCCCTAAGTTTAAACACTGCCTAGCATGGCTAAACTCAACCTAACTAACCTCTGCTTAGCATTGCTAAACTCAACCTAACTAACCTCTGCCTAGCATGGCTAAACTCAACCTAACTAACCTCTGCCTAGCATTGCTAAACTCAACCTAACTAGCCTCTGCCTAGCATGGCTAAACTCAACCTAACTAACCTCTGCCTAGCATGGCTAAACTCAAGCTAACTAACCTCTGCCTAGCATGGCTAAACTCAACCTAACTAACCTCTGCCTAGCATGGCTAAACTCAACCTAACTAACCTCTGCCTAGCATGGCTAATCTCAACCTAACTAACCTCTGCCTAGCATGGCTAAACTCAACCTAACTAACCTCTGCCTAGCATGGCTAAACTCAACCTAACTAACCTCTGCCTAGCATGGCTAAACTCAACCTAACTAACCTCTGCCTAGCATGGCTAAACTCAACCTAACTAACCTCTGCCTAGCATGGCTAAACTCAACTGAACCCTGACCACTACCTAGCATGGCTAAACCTAATCTGTTGCAACTGCACGTAAATGTTTGTTGTTTTGTGAATGATTGCTGTGCCACTAGAGATCCTGGTTCGAATTCAGGCTCTGTCGTAGCCGGCTGCGACCGGGAGACCCATGGGGCGGTGCACAATTGGCCCAGCGTCGTCCAGGGTAGGGGAGGGAATGGCCGGCAGGGATGTAGCTCAGTTGGTAGAGCATGGCGTTTGCAACGCCAGGGTTGTGGGTTCGATTCCCACGGGGGGCCAGTATGAAAAAAATAATGTATGCACTCACTAACTGTAAGTCGCTCTGGATAAGAGCGTCTGCTAAATGACTAAAATGTAAATGTAAGAAATAAACCAGTGAAGACTGACATGCCTCTTCTTCTTCCAAAATATAAAAATGGACAGCACAACACACATCGTAAATTCAACGGTATATGGAAGCATATTCCCGCCATAATTAAATCTTATATTCAACAGTATATGGAAGCATATTCCTGCCGTAATAATAACATCTGAAATTCAAATCTGAAAATGATTAATCAATAATGTATTTGCAATTTATTTTCCCAAATGCATTGTTTGTGACAAATGGAACATTTGAATTCCAAACTCTATATGGCATTATAATTTTCATGATATTGCAGGAATATGCTTCCATAGTGATGTGTTTGCCCTGTGGTATGTTCTCCTGAGACGTCATGTGTCTCAGCCTTGATTTAGTCTGGCCTGATGTCTGCTGGCTGTCTGTGTGCCTCGCTCGGCGGGACAGGAACCCTGTCACAACATTTGGTGTCAGGAATCTTTAATAAATGAGCAGTACACTCTAATAAAGGTAATGTCGTTGCTACTGCCCCTGACACAAGACAAGTGATCTTAATAAATAATAGATACCTCTGCTTTAGTCACCAATCGCATTAGGACTGGCCTATGTATGGGAGTGGATGAGTGGAGTATGGTGAGAGAGAGCGAGAGAGAGAGAGAGACTCCTCACAGCCAGGTTCGTCAGGCGTTACTCACACTTCAGGAGCACCTTCTGATGAAACCTGCATTCCAGCTTGCAAACCTCTGTGGTTTCTGAGGGAACCCATATTAAAGCCCAACGCAAACACGCAAAAACATGCAGCGTAGTTTTTTTTACCATTAAATAAAACATCCTAACACTACCCCTAACCTTAAACCTAACCTTAATGCCAAAAACCTTAACCCTTAAGCTTAAAAAAGGCATTTGAACAAATTCAGGACATGAAAAAATACCTGTCAGGACATTCAGGTGAATCATTAGAACATTGGGGTCCTGATGAGGTAGGGAAACAAGTACACACACACACACACACACACACACACACCATGCTCAGCCATAATTACGCAGGCTAGTAACTGCCCAACAAACACAAACAGGGAGCCTGTAGCAGCTTAACCAATATTCTGCATATGAGACACTTGTATATACTGGTGCTAAAATGTGTGATAATTTACTGTAGGGCAATGTTGACAGCTCATTGAAAAGATATGGCAAATCGTGTTTTAATTTTCATCTGTTACACAAATAATTGCTGGGACAACAAAACAGAGCACAGCACAGCATGAAATGTGGCATTTCTGAGAAACATTCCAAAAGTAACACTGAACAAATGAGACATAGTGTGACTTCTTGAGACTGTGGGCTTTCCAATAACATAGCAACAGGAAAAGGGGGGCTTTCCAGTAACATAGCACCAGGAAAAGGGGGCTTTCCGGTAACATAGCACCAGGAAAAGGGGGGCTTTCTAGTAATAGCACCAGGAAAAGGGGGGCTCTCCAGTAATATAGCACCAGGAAAATGGGGGCTTTCCAATAACAGCACCAGGTAGGGAGGCTTTCCAATAACATAGCACCAGGAAAAGGGGGGCTTTCTAATAACATAGCACCAGGAAAAGAGGGCTTTCTAGTAACATAGCACCAGGAAAATGGGGGCTTTCCAGTAACATAGCACCAGGAAAAGGGGGGCTTTCTAGTAATAGCATCAGGAAATGGGTGGCTCTCCAGTAACACAGCACTAGGAAAAGGGGGGCTTTCCAGTAACATAGCACCAGGAAAAGGGGGGCTTTCTAGTAACATAGCACCAGGAAAAGGGGGGCTTTCCAGTAACATAGCACCAGGAAAAGGGGGGCTTTCTAGTAACATAGCACCAAGAAAAGGGGGGCTTTCCAGTAACATAGCACCAGGAAAAGTGCATCTGTATGGGGGTGGAGTGCAAAGAAGGGGACAAATGCGTAAACATGGCATGCATCTCAAATGGCACCCTATTCCCTACATAGTGCACTACTTTTTACCAGGGCCCTCCCATAGGGCTCTGGTAAAAAGTAGGGCATTATATAGGAAATAGGGTGCCATTTGGGACTCAAACATGACACAAACATGGGCTGGCTAAGCAGGAAAGGAACAGGGCTCTAATAGTGGTGTCAGAAGAGCCTTTATCTTGTTCTGTGTATTTTTATAAAGCTGAGCGATTGAGCTGTCAGCTTGCACTGTTAAACCAGGTAGACGGTGAACCTCCAATTTCCAGGGCCACTCTCTCTTGGTCTCTCTCCTTCAACGCCTGGGTGGAAGTGGGAGTGAGCCAGTAGACTTATCCGTTTCCATCCCCTGCCTGTCCAGTACTGGAATACTGTATTCATTCACTCATAAATCACTGCGTGCCACGTTGACTCTGCCATCTTTACACAGAGTGAACAGACAATATACTTAATCTCCTCTACGACTAGCTGTAGGAAAGCATAGGTTGGAGTTAATAAAAGGTACCGTTACGTTAGCCCATCCACTGCAATCAGTTTGGATGCTGTGTTCATTTTTAACAATGATACTATATTATGGTAGATTACAAGTGTCTGCAGTGATCACTTTTTCCAATGTCTACCATCAAGCTCAGTAGACGGCGGCCAGTTTGCTCTCTCTCTCTCTCTCTCTCTCTCTCTCTCTCTCTCTCTCTCTCTGTCTCTCTCTCTCTCTCTCTCTCTCTCTCTCTCTCTCTGTCTCCCTTTCTCTCTCTCTCTGTAAAGCATATCACTTCTCCTCATGGTAACCAGTGCTTTAGCTCACCCCAATACAATGTATATTTGAACCAGATTAACCTTGGGAAGTCTCTCTAGACGGCGGAACAAGCCCTGCTTCCCCACGCCTGCTGCTGACATCAATTTCAAGCCTGGTCCATCCAATGAAATATAAATGGCACCCTCAATTTTGCAAAAAACACCAACCAATTCCCTAGGATGACATCTGTATTTGTGCCGACGATTGCAGTTTACTTTTCATCTAGGGCCAGATGAAGCGTTTGACCCTCCCCAACCTCGGCGAGATTAAGTTACTCCTCCAAGGTCCTGGATGGGAGAAAAGCCATCCCTCCCTGTAAAGAGACGGGTACCTGTTCTATCCTTATCGTACCCAGTAAGATAGAGAAAAACAGCAGGTTGTCTAGCTAACTGTCATTGCTCTGTGCAGTGCAGTGAGATGCACGGGTGGTGAAAAAACATTTATTTAAACTGAAGTCGTTTTTGAGAGTGATGATGAAGACTAGTGCACACTAACATTTCTGGCAATATTTTTTTCCGGGAAAGTTTTACTTTCAACAAGCACAAATTCAAGTTTGGTTCTTGTCTATAAGGAAACTGACAATCAAGTCTACATTGTATGGATAGAATGGTTTAATCAAACATTTTTTATCAAATTGCTACAATTTCGGCGATTAAAAAGGAATTTCAACAGTGTCCCCTTTTAATAATTTCTACGTTCCAAACGGAACTGTGCCTGCTGTGATCTTTGTGGAATAGAATGCAGGTGATTACCTGAGAACTATACCTGCAGTGACATTATGCTACAAAGAACATTAGATTGATTCATGAGGATATACAGTGCCTTCATAAAGTATTCACACACCTTGACCTTTTATAACATTTTTGTTGTGTCACAAAGTGGGATTCAAATTTATTAAATGTTCCTTTTTGTCAACAATCTACACACTATGCTCTGTAATGTCAAAGTGGAAGAAAAAACTAAAACACTAATATATCTTGATTAGATAAGTATTAAACCTCCTGAGCCAATACATGTTAGGATCACCTTTGGCAGCGTTAAAGCTGTGTGTTTTGGGGTAAGTCTCTAAGTGCTTTGCATACCCGGATTGTACAATATTGACCCATTATTCTTTAAAAACTTCTTCAAGCTCTGTCAAGTTGGTTGTTGATCATTGTGAGACAGCCAGCAACTCCAGTGTATATTTGGTCTTGTGTTTTAGGTTATTGTCCCACTGAAAGGTGAATTTGTCTCCCAGTGTCTGGTGGAATGCAGACTGAACCAGGTTTTCCTCTAGGATTTGGCCTGTGCTTGGCTTTATTATGTTTATTTTTATATTAAATAACTCCCTAGTCCTTGTCGATGACAAGCATACCCATAACATGATGCAGCCACCACCATGCTTGAAAATATGAAGAGTGGTACTCAGTGATGTGTTGTGTTGGATTTGCTCCAAACATAACACTTTGTATTCAGGAGAAAAAGTTCATTTATTTGCCACGTTTTTTTGCAGTATTACTTTAGTGCCTTATTGTAAACAGGATGCATGTTTTTGAATATTTGTATTCTACCTTCTTTCCACTTTGTCATTTAGGTAAGTATTGTGGAGTAACTGCATGGTTGTTGATCCATCCTCAGTTTTCTCCTATCACATTAAATTCTGTAACTGTTTTAAAATCACCATTGAAATCCCTGAGTGGTTTCCTTCCTCTCCGGCAACTGTAGTGACTGGGTGTATTGATACACCATCCAAAGCATAATTGATCACTTCACCATGCTCAATGGGATATTCAGTGTCATTGGAAAACCTCCCTGGTCTTTGTGGTTGAAATTCACTTCTCGACAGAGGGACCTTACAGATATTTGTATGTGTGTGGTACAGAGATGGGGTAGTCATTCAAAAATAATGTTAATCACTATTATTGCACACAGAGTGAGTCCATGCAAATCTCTCTCCCTTGCTTAATTAACTACAGTAACTAAGGTATTAGCTAGCTAGCCCTACAAATGTATGTAAAACCTACTGTATTACCTAGCGTTCCTACTAATGTAAGTTAAAGCTACTGTATTAGCTAGCTAGCCCTACTAATGTAAACAAAAGCTACTGTATTACCTAGCATCCCTACTAATTTTACATTTACATTTTAGTCATTTAGCAGACGCTCTTATCCAGAGTGATTTACAGTTAGTGAGTGCATACATTTTTTCCCCATACTAATGTAAGTAAAAGCTACTGTATTAACTAGCTAGCCCTACTAATGTAAATAAAAGCTACTGTATTACATAGCTAGCCCTACTAATGTATGTAAAAGCTACTGTATTGCCTAGCTATCCCTACTACTGTAAGTAAAAGCTACTGTATTAGCTAGCTAGCTCTACTAATGTAAATAGAATGTACTGTATTAGCTAGCTAGCCCTACTAATGTATGTCAAAGCTACTGTATTAGCTAGCTAGCGCTACTAATGTAAATAAAAGCTGCTGTAAGCTAGCTAGCCCAACTAATGTAAGCCTTGGCTTGTGCGAGCTGTAACAGCTCATAGGAGCAGGTGCCTATCTTCTGTTTCCGTAGCTTGAGACAGCTTGATGTTGTAGTGTGGTAATATTTATCATATCTCACATGCGTGCCATAATAACACTATGCAATTAATATGTTAACAAAAATTGGTTAAATTAATTATCTTTATCTGTCTCCATTTAACATTATAGTAAAACCACGTGCAATCAAGTATTCTGCGTTTTGCTGACTAAGATCAAAGTATTATTTAATAACTTTGTAAACTGAATGGATTCACATACAAGCCATAAAGCTTAAGTTACAAGCCTTAACAAGCATTACAAGGCATTATTCTAGGCATAACGATCTTAGAGTTACAAGGCAAAGCATGAACAAAGAGATGCCTACTAGGCCAAGAGTCCTTGAAGCCCAGGAAATTAGAAAATATCATTCAACCTTTCTCCAATGGACTGGATAAAAGAGAGAGAACAACAGACCTTCATTCCATTTATACCAGATCTGACTTGTTTGTATTCAAAATCAATTGTTGACCAATCCACAGACCAAACCAAAGGTAGTAAAACTAAGATATCCAATCAGATCAAATCAGCCAACATCCTCTAGGAAGGGGGTCACATCTATGTGTGATGGTCTGAGGTAGTGGGCTGGGTAAGACAATTGTATACAGTGTTGTCAGAGTTTACTCTGAATAAGTACATGTAACCACAGAGATCATACATCCATATAGATAGCTTCAGAGTTCTCTTCAGAGGACAAGTTTTATATAGAATAATGCTAAAGCAGGCATGTTTGCTATCTATCACACATTAATCAGTCCTCTGGATACTGTACTGCCCTCAAACTCAGCTCTGGACCTCAAAGCCAGTTCCACTTGTATTCATTGTTCCCCTCTAATCAGACCTGCGACACCAGGTAGGTGCATTAATTATCAGGTAGAACAGAAAACCAGCAGGCTCCGGACTTTGTAGGGTAAGAGTTGAATATCCCTGCTGTAGAGTAAATTTGGGATACTTACAGTGGGGAAAATAAGTATTTAGTCAGCCACCAATTGTGCAAGTTCTCCCACTTAAAAAGATGAGAGAGGCCTGTAATTTTCATCATAGGTACACGTCAACTATGACAGACAAATTGAGAAAAGAAAATGCAGAAAATCACATTGTAGGATTTTTAATGAATTTATTTGCAAATTATGGTGGAAAATAAGTATTTGGTCACCTACAAACAAGCAAGATTTCTGGCTCTCACATACCTGTAACTTCTTCTTTAAGAGGCTCCTCTGTCCTCCACTCGTTACCTGTATTAATGGCACCTGTTTGAACTTGTTATCAGTATAAAAGACACCTGTCCACAACCTCAAACAGTCACACTTCAAACTCCACTATGGCCAAGACCAAAGAGCTGTCAAAGGACACCAGAAACAACACTGTAGACCTGCACCAGGCTAGGAAGACTGAATCTGCAATAGGTAAGCAGCTTGGTTTGAAGAAATCAACTGTGGGAGCAATTATTAGGAAATGGAAGACATACAAGACCACTGATAATCTCCCTCGATCTGGGGCTCCACGCAAGATCTCACCCTGTGGGGTCAAAATGATCACAAGAACGGTGAGCAAAAATCCCAGAACCACACGGGGGGACCTAGTGAATGACCTGCAGAGAGCTGGGACCAAAGTAACAAAGCCTACCATCAGTAACACACTACGCCGCCAGGGACTCAAATCCTGCAGTGCCAGACGTGTCCCCCTGCTTAAGCCAATACATGTCCAGGCCCGTCCGTTTGCTAGAGTGCATTTGGATGATCCAGAAGAGGATTGGGAGAATGTCATATGGTCAGATGAAACCAAAATAGAACTTTTTGGTAAAAACTCAACTTGTCGTGTTTGGAGGACAAAGAATGCTGAGTTGCATCCAAAGAACACCATACCTACTGTGAAGCATGGGGGTGGAAACATCATGCTTTGAGGCTGTTTTTCTGCAAAGGGACGAGGACGACTGATCCGTGTAAAGGAAAGAATGAATGGGGCCATGTATCGTGAGATTTTGAGTGAAAACCTCCTTCCATCAGCAAGGGCATTGAAGATGAAACGTGGCTGGGTCTTTCAGCATGACAATGATCCCAAACACACCGCCCGGGCAACGAAGGAGTGGCTTCGTAAGAAGCATTTCAAGGTCCTGGAGTGGCCTAGCCAGTCTCCAGATCTCAACCCCATAGAAAATCTTTGGAGGGAGTTGAAAGTCCGTGTTGCCCAGCGACAGCCCCAAAACATCACTGCTCTAGAGGAGATCTGCATGGAGGAATGGGCCAAAATACCAGCAACAGTGTGTGAAAACCTTGTGAAGACTTACAGAAAACGTTTGACCTGTGTCAATACCAACAAAGGGTATATAACAAAGTATTGAGAAACTTTTGTTATTGACCAAATATTTATTTTCCACCATAATTTGCAAATAAATTCATTAAAAATCCTACAATGTGATTTTCTGGATTTTTTAAAACTAATTTTGTCTGTCAGAGTTTGACGTGTACCTATGATGAAAATTACAGGCCTCTCTCATCTTTTTAAGTGGGAGAACTTGCACAATTGGTGGCTGACTAAATACTTTTTTCCCCCACTGTATCTAGAGATACTGAGATACATTTTGGCCCCTCATAGGGGGTAAGGGCGTACTGACCCTTAGGCATTGTCTTAGGCCATTTGCCATGTGGACGGAGGACACAGAGAGCACATGAATTAGGGCCGAGCCTACAATGTACCAGAACATCCCCTGGACAGGATGCTAGTCTATCGCAGGCACTTACCCCAAACATATCTCCTTAATGCTGAGTGCCAAGCAGTGACGCAATGGGTCCCATTTTATTGTCTTTGGTATGACTCAGATCAAACTTCCAACCTGCCAATCTCAGGGCGGACAATCTAACACAAGGCCACTGAGTTGGTAAGGTGCAACACTGTATAATATACTTGAATCCCAAGTCGAGTCCCGAGTTCTTTGGTACAAGTAGGCTAAAAGATGCGGTCCAACAATCTTTGAAACTACATTTTCATAATGTATAAAACTAGCTCACTTACGGTGTTGACAAACTCAGTGTACTGTTCTGGCCCACACTGCAGTAAAAATGACCCAATTGTTGTGGTATCATGTTGCTGCTTTTTTCATGTTAGACAGTGATGTAGACAAGTTCCTAGTGTAGACTTGGACATGGACTCGAGCACTAGGGACTTGTCTACATCACTGTCTAATATGAAAAGAAGCAACATGTTACCGCGACAATTGTGTCATTTTTTACCGCAATATGATGAAACTTATTTTGGTCCAGAACCATCCACTGTGTGTGCTACTGCACTAGCTGTGACGATTACTATGATCGTGTCTGGTTGTCTGTGTGTGTGTGTGTGTGTGTGTGTGTGTGCGTGTGTGTGCATGTGTGTGCAGGGTGTGTGTGGATTGGTGGGCTTGTGTGAAGAAAAAAAAAACATATTGGAGGTTCTTGTCAACGTTGGAAGTGCACTTTGGCAAGATCCACTAATTAAAGGCAAACACGGAGTGTCACATCCACACAGCTCTGCCAAGGCTGTGGTTATGGCACTCTGAACATGATGGGCCCTGTGCAGGCAAGACATGGAAAATGGGCCTCCCTTTCCTCTAGCTAATTAGACATGTCCTTTGGTGCCTTAACGTGCAGGCACACGTCAAAGGGTGTCCGATACACTTGTAACATGCGAAATGAGGGCCTCACATAGCTCAGGATTCAATGACTCTGACTGTCGCCACTCATACACTATATATACAAAAGTATCTGGACACCCTTGAAATTCTGCAATTTCAGCCACACCTGTTGCTGAAAGGTAAATAAAATCGAGCACACAGCCATGCAATCTCCATAGACAAACATTGGCAGTAGAATGGCCTTACTGAAGAGCTCAGTGACTTTAAATGTGGCACCGTCATAGGATGCCACCTTTCCAACAAGTCAGTTCGTCAGATATCTGCCCTGCTAGAGCTGCCCCGGTCAACTGTAAGCGCTGTTATTGTGAAGTGGAAACGTCTAGGGGCAACAACAGCTCAGTGGTAGGCCACACAAGCTCACAGAACGAGACCGCCGAGTGTTGAAGCGTGTAGCTCGAAAAAATCGTCTGTCCTCGGTTGCAACAGTCACTACCGAGTTCCAAACTGCCTCTGGAAGCAACATTTGCACAATAACTGTTCGTCAGGTGCTTCATGAAATGGGTTTCCATGGCCAAGCAGCCACACACAAGCCTAAGATCACCATGCGCAATGCCAAGCGTCGGCTGGAGTGGTGTAAAGTTCTCCGCCATTGGACTCTGGAGCAGTGGAAACACGTTCTCTGGAGTGATGAATCACACTTCACCATCTGGCAGTCCGACGGACAAATCTGGGTTTAGCGGATGCCAGGAGAACGCTACCTGTCCCAATGCATACTGGCAACTGTAAAGTTTGGTGGAGGAGGAATAATGGTCTGGGGCTGTTTTTCATGGTTCAGGCTCCTTAGTTCCAGTGAAGGGAAATCTTAACACTACACCATACAATTACAATCTAGACTATTCTGTGCTTCCAACATTGTGGCAACAGTTTGGGGAAGGCCCTTTCCTGTTTCAGCATGACAATGGCACCGTGCACAAAGCGAGGTCCATACAGAAATGGTTTGTCGAGATCGGTGTGGAAGAACTTTACTGGCCTGCACAGAGTCCTGACCTCAACCCCATCGAACACCTTTGGGATTAATTGTAACGCCGACTGCGAGCCAGGCCTAATTGCCCAACATCAGTGCCCGACCTCACTAACCCTCTTGTGGCGGAATGGAAGCAAGTCCCCGCAGCAATACTCAAACATCTAGTGGAAAGCCTTCCCCGAAGAGTGGATTCTGTTATTTCAGCAAAGGGGGGACCAACATCATATTAAGGTCCATGATTTTGGAATGAGATGTTAGACGAGCAGGTGTCCACATACCTTTGGTTGTGTAGTGTATTCCACAGAGCTCTGGTTCCATAGGTTTGATATGTTGCCCGATGAATGCAAAGCTGTTTTGGGAATCTCTAATCATATTGATCATCACATTGTTTTGATGTACCTTTTCTGTCATAAAGACCGTTTCTCTGTCACTGAGGCGTCGGTAGGCTTGTCTCCAAGACTGCATCCACACAATATTTATGCAGACTGGGCATGGCAATCAAACTGCTGTGTGCCAGCACAGTGATTTTTAATGCCACCCTAATCATCATCTGGTGTGCCATCTGTCCCCGAGTGCCACATATTCACTGGGTAAAATGTCTGTAGAAGGATGTATATGCATGTACTTATCATCTGTCTGTCTACCTGCTTTGTAGAGGATGCTTTGCGACACTTCATAAAATGTCACTAGTCTTCACTGTGAGCAGCTTGTCATTACACGGCTCTGCAGCATTCAGAGTAAAACATGTATTTAATTTTATTGCCTTTATTTAACCATGGAAGTTATTGAAAACACATTATCTTTTGCAATAACGACTGGACAACAGGTGTTCATGGCAACAAGAAATCCACAGCTGATATTTCAGCCATTCCAATTCAAAGTCTGCCATAATCTGCTATAATCCCATCCAATCCATTTGTTTACTCACATATCTATTTTTCAGCACCACCATTGTATTTTGCAAGAGCTCAGTGAGTGTCTGGATGGGAAGAGAGAGTGAGAGCAGACGAGCAGACGCTTGATCCACAGTCAGACAGTCTGCGTCCTCGGAGGAGCACCCCAAAGTGAGCTCGGAGCAGACCGCTTGACATAAGACAGCACCATCTTGTGAGCCAGCACGTCTAATCAAATCCACTTTGTGGTTACTGCAGCTCAGGTATGACTTCCTCATTCCAACATTCCACCGCTGGGCCCAGGACTCCTAACACGGAAATTAACCTTTAGTCGCTATAATAATCACCGTGGAGAAGAAAGAAGAGGAAGGGCGGAGACTGTCGCCATAACAACATGAAGGGCACTATGGTAGATGGCATCCAATGGTTTAAGAGTAGTAGCAGCTGCACTTTGATAAATAATATCATAATAATCAAGAACAGATAAAAAGGTTAACTGAACAATCTGCTTCCTACTGCTTAGAGAAAGGCATGATCTGTTTCTGTAGAAAAATACACATTTAAATCTTACCTTCTTAACCAGCTCGTCAATATGTTTTTTTAAACGTGAAATCCATATCAATCCAAATGCCTAATATTTATATGCTGGAACACGTTCGATTGGAGAACCATCTAATGAGTAAACATGTCATTCATCTGAAACATTCTTACAAGAGTTTAAAAACAGCATGAATTTCAATTAGCAAGGGATTCCTGCATAGTTATAAAAATCTGACTGTAGTTTTGACACAGCCAGGTCAAGAGTCGGGGCAATAGCATACATAATAGTATAATCCGCATATAGATTAAGTTTACAAGAGAGCTCAGGCCTGTCAAGGACAACGTGTTCAATAAAATAGCATGATCAACAGTATCAAAAGCTTTTTGACAGGTCCACAAACAAATCAGCACATTTCATTTGAGTGTCTAAAGCATTGACAAGATCATTAACAACTAAAGTGGTTGCTGTAATAGTGCTATGGCCAGGCCTAAACCCTGATTGGTTTACATTCAAAATACATTTCTCAGATAAAAAAAGAGCAAAGTTGTACATTTACCAAAGGATTCGAGAGTCTTAGTTAGACAAGGAAGCCAGTCTCCCTAGTGGCGCAGTGGTCTCATTGCAGTGCTAGCTGTGCCACTAGAGATCCTGGTTCGAATCCAGGCTCTGTCGTAGCCATCCGCGACCGGGAGACCCATGGGGCGGTGCACAATTGGCCCAGCGTCGTCCAGGGTAGGGGACGGAATGGCTGGCAGGGATGTAGCTCAGTTGGTAGAGCATGGTGTTTGCAACGGCAGGGTTGTGGGTTCGATTCCCGCGGCGGGCCAGTATATTAAAATAATGTATGCACTCACTAACTGTAAGTCGCTCTGGATAAGAGCGTCTGCTAAATGACTAAAATGTAAATGAGGCAATAATTACATTACATTACAGTGCATTGCAAAAGTATTCACCCCCCTTGGTGTTTTTCCTATTTTGTTCCATTACAACCTGTAATTTAAATGGATTTTTTTTTTGTATTTCATGTAATGGACATAATTAATTAAATAAAGTCCACCTGTGTGCAATCTAAGTGTCACATGATCTCATTATATATACACCTGTTCTGAAAATCCCCAAAGTCTGCAACACCACTAAGCAAGGGGCACCACCAAGCAAGCGGCACCATGAAGACCAAGGAGCTCTCCAAACAGGTCAGTTACAAAGTTGTGGAGAAGTACAGATCAGGGTTGGGTTATAAAAAAATATCAGAAACTTTGAACATCCCACGGAGCAACTTTTAAATCCATTATTAAAAAAAATTGAAAGAATATGGCACCACAAGAAACCTGACAAGAGAGGGCCTCCCTCACCAAAACTCACGGACCAGGCAAGGAGGGCATTAATAAGAGAGGCAACAAAGAGACCAAATATAACCCTGAAGGAGCTGCAAAGCTCCACAGCGGAGATTGGAGTATCTGTCCATAGGACCACTTTAAGCCGTACACTCCACAGAGCTGGGTTTTACGGAAGAGTGGCCAGAAAAAACCCATTGCTTAAAGAAGGAAATAAGCAAACACGTTTGGTGTTCACCAAAAGGCATGTGGGAGACTCCCCAAACATATGGAAGAAGGTACTCTGGTCAAGGAAAACGCTATGTCTGGCACAAACCCAACACCTCTCATCACCTCGAGAACACCATCCCACCATGTTTTTCACCGGCAGGGACTGAGAAACTGGTCAGAATTGAAGGAATGATGGATGGCGCTAAATACAGGGAAATCCTTGAGGGGAAACCTGTTTCCGTCTTCCAGAGATTTGAGACTGGGACGGAGGTTCACCTTCCAGCAGGACAATGACCCTAAGCATACTGCTAAAGCAACACTCGAGTGGTTTAAGGGGAAACATTTAAATGTCTTGGAATGGGCTAGTCAAAGCCCAGACCTCAATCCAATTGAGAATCTGTGGTATGACTTAAAGATTGCTGTACTCCAGCGGAACCCATCAAACTTGAAGGAGCTGGAGCAGTTTTGCCTTGAAGAATGGGCAAAAATCCCAGTGGCTAGATGTGCCAAGCTTATAGAGACATACCCCAAGAGACTTGCAGCTGTAATTGCTGCAAAAGGTGGCTCGGGTGAATAGTTATGCACGCTCAAGTTTTCTGTTTTTTTTGTCTTATTTCTTGTTTGTTCACAAGAAAGAATATTTTGCATCTTCAAAGTGGTAGGCATGTTGTGTAAATCAAATGATACAAACCCCCCAAAAATCCATTCATCCAGGTTGTAAGGCAACAAAATAGGAAAAGTGCCAAAAATGATGGGCGCTGCACACTTAAGCAGACCAGGATCCAGTTGGTCGGCTCCTGTGGATTTCTTGTTGTCTATTGCTAGCAAAGCATACAGGACTTATTTTTCTGTAAATAGCCTTAAAGAAAAGCTTTGACTATCAATTCTCTGATCATTCAGCAAGTTCCTCCTATCAGCATCCAGCCCGATATAATTGTGAATAGGCTTAGAAGTTCTTTCAAAGAGATAGCCCTCTGAAATAAAATGGTGATTAAATGCATCAATGATGGCATTCTTTTCCGTATTGAGGCCAGTGTCTGAATTAATATGTTGTGGCAGAGAGGAGGAAGTAGAACCCTTAAGAGATTTGACAGTTTTCCTGAATTTAGCTGGGTTCCCATTACAATCTGAAAGAGTGGGTACATAATAATCAGATTTAGCCTTTCTGATCTTTTTTACACAATGATTCCTCAGTTGCTTAAAAGCTTGCCTGTCCAGGACTAAGCCTGTGTTCCTGGCCTTGACCCAAGCATAATCTCTTTTATGAATTACTTCTGATAATTCCAGGCATTCGATCTACCTTAAACCCTTAATTCTTTGAAGGGAGCATGATTATCCACAATAGTATTGAAGACATCTGCAAAAAGGCTCAAAGCTAAATCAGGTTCAGGGATAGCTGAAATACAACCAAGGTCACTAAAATAAAGAGCGTGTAAAAAAGTATCTTCACTGACGTTTTTAAAGTTCCTCTTTTTGATGACAGGAGACTTAGATTTTTGATTCTCTAACACAAACAACTGGGCAATGTTCACTAATATCTTGGGCAAAGACGCCAGTAGAAACATACACTGAGTGTACAAAACATTAAGGACACCTTCCTGATATTGAGTTGCACCCGCCCCTTTTGCCCTCAGAACGGCCTCAATTCATCGGACTCAAGGTGTCAAAAGCGTTCCAATGCTTCTCAAAGTTGTGTTGGCTGCATGTCCTTTGGGTGGTGGACCATTCTTGATACACACAGTAAATTGTTGAGCGTAAAAAACCCCAGCAGCGTTGCAGTTCTTGACATAAACCGGTGCGCCTGGTTTGGTCAATGTAAATAGTCCGGGTGGCCATTTGATTAATTGTTCAGCAGTCTTATGGCTTGGGGGTAGAAGCTGTTAAGGAGCCTTTTGGTCCTAGACTTGGCGCTCTGGTACCGCTTGCTGTGCGGTAGCAGAGAGAACAGTCTATGACTTGGGTGACTGGAGTCTTTGACAATTTTTTGGTCTTTCCTCTGACACCGCCTAGTATATACAGTTGAAGTCGTAAGTTTACACACACCTTAGCCAAATACATTTAAACTCAGTTTTTCACAATTCCTGACATTTAATGCTAGTAAAAATTCCCTGTCTTAGGTCAGTTAGGATCAACACTTTATTTTAAGAATGTGAAATGTCAGAATAATAGTAGAGAGTGATTTATTTCAGCTTTTATTTCTTTCATCACATTCCCAGTGGGTCAGAAGTTTACATACACTCAATTAGTATTAGGTAGCATTGCTTTTAAATTGTTTGACTTGGGTCAAACATTTCGGGTAGCCTTCCACAAGCTTCCCACAATAAGTTGGGTGAATTTTGGCCCATTCCTCCTGACAGAGCTGGTGTAACTGAGTCAGGTTTGTAGGCCTCCCTGCTCTCACACGCTTTTTCAGTTCTGCCCACACATTTTCTATAGGATTGAGGTCAGGACTTTGTGATGGCCACTCCAATACCTTGACTTTGTTCTCCTTAAGCCATTTTGCCACAACTTTGGAAGTATGCTTGTGGTCATTGTCCATTTGGAAGACCCATTTGTGACCATGCTTTAACTTCCTGACTGATGTCTTGAGATGTTGCTTCAATATATCCACATAATTTTCCTTCCTCATGATGCCATCTATTTTGTGAAGTGCACCAGTCCCTCCTGTAGCAAAGCACCCCCACAGCATGATGCTGCCACCCCCATGCTTCACGGTAGGGATGGTGTTCTTCGGCTTGCAAGCGTCCCCCTTTTTCCTCCAAACATAACGATGGTCATTATGGTCAAACAGTTCTATTTTTGTTTCATCAGACCAGAGGACATTTCTCCAAAAAGTACGATCTTTGTCCCCATGTGCAGTTGCAAACCGTAGTCTGGCTTTTTTATGGCGGTTCTGGAGCAGTGGCTTCTTCCTTGCTGAGCGGCCTTTCAGGTTAGGTCGATATAGGACTCATTTTAGTCCCCTGTAGCTCAGTTGGTAGAGCATGGTGCTTGCAACGCCAGGGTTGTGGGTTCGTTTCCCACGGGGGGCTAGTCGCTCTGGATAAGAGCGTCTGCTAAATGACTTAAATGTAAATGTAAATGTTTTGCTGTGGATATAGATACTTTTGTACCTGTTTCCTCCAGCATCTCCACAAGGTCCTTTGCTGTTATTCTGGGATTGATTTGCACTTTTCGCACCAAAGTACGTTCATCTCTAGGAGACAGAACGCTTCTCCTTCGTGAGCGGTATGACGGCTGCGTGGTCCCATGGTGTTTATACTTGTGTACTATTGTTTGTACAGATGAACTTGGTACCTTCAGGCTTTTAGAAATTGCTCCCAAGGATGAACCGGACTTGTGGAGGTCTACAATTTTTTATTTTTTTATTTTACCATGATGTCAAGCAAAGAGGCACTGAGTTTGAAGGTAGGCCTTGAAATACATCCACAGGTACACCTCCAATTGACTCAAATGATGTCAATTAGCCTATCAGAAGCTTCTAAAGCCATGACATCATTTTCTGGAATTTCTGACCCACTGGAATTGTGATACAGTGAATTATAAGTGAAATAATCTGTTTGTAAACAATTATTGGAACAATTACTTGTGTTATGCATAAAGTAGATGTCCTAACCGATTTGCCAAAACTATAGTTTGTTAACAAGACATTTGTGGAGTGGTTGAAAAAAACGAGTTTTAATGACTCCAACTTAAGTGTATGTAAACTTCCGACTTCAACTGTAGGTCCTGGATGGCAGGAAGCTTGGCCCCGGCTATGTACTAGGCCGTACGCACCACCCTCTGTAGCACCTTATGGTCAGATGCTAAGCAGTTGCCATACGAGGTGGTGATGAAACTGGTCAGGATGCTCTCGATGGTGCAGCTATATAACTTTTTGAGGATCTGGGGACCCATGCCAAATCTTTTCAGTCTCCTTTGGTGTTGTCATGCCCTCTTCACGACTGTCTTGGTGTGTCTTGGACCATGATAGTTCGTTGATGATGTGGACACCAAGGAAGTTGAAACTCTTGACCCGCTCCACTAAAGGTCTCTGACCTCCTTCCTATAGGCTGTCTCACCGTTGTTGGTCCATGTCTCAATTGTCTCAAGGCTTAAAAATTAATCTTTAACTTGTCTCCTCCCCTTCATCTACACTGATTGAAGTGGATTTAACAAGTGACATCAATAAGGGATCATATCTTTCACCTGAATTCTCCTGGTCTGTCTACGTCATGGAAAGAGTAGGTGACCTTAATGTTTTGTATATTCAGTGTATTTCTTTGGTGTATTCGTTAAAATAAGATCAATCAGAATTGACTTTGAAGGATATCTAGGATTGGGCCGTGTGGGATTAGTCACCAGCTTGGTTAGGTTTAGATCATTACACATTTTGTCTGAAGCCTGTATTTCCCGATCATAATTTAGGTCACCCAGGATAATAACTTCTGATTTACACTACTGGTCAAAAGTTTTAGAACACCTACTCATTCAAGGGTATTTCTTTATTTTTACTATTTTCTACATTGTATAATAATAGTGAAGACATCAAAACTATGAACTAACACATATGGAATCATGTAGCAACCAAAAAAGTGTTAAAACAAATCAAAATATAGTTTATATTTGAGATTCGTCAAAGTAGCCACCCTTTGCCTTGACGACAGCTTTGCACAATCTTGGCATTCTCTCAATCAGCTTCATGAGGTAGTCACCTGGAATGCATTTCAATTAACAAGTGTGCCTTGTTAAAAGTTAATTTGTGGAATTTATTTCCTTCTTAATGCGTTTGAGCCAATCAGTTGTGTTGTGACAAGGTAGAGGGGGTATACAGAAGATAGCCCTATTTGGTAAAAGACCAAGTCCATGTTATGGCAAGAACAGCTCAAATAAGCAAAGAAAAATGACAGTAAATCATTACTTTAAGACATGAAGGTCAGTCAATACGGAACATTTCAAGAACTTTGAACGTTTCTTCAAGTGCAGTCGCAAAAACCATCAAGCGCTGTGATGAAACTGGCTCTCATGAGGACCGCCACAGGAATGGAAGACCCAGAGTTACCTCTACTGCAGAGGATATGTTTGTTAGAGCTACCAGCCTCAGAAATTGCAGCCCAAATAAATGTGTCACAGAGTTCAAGTAACAGACACATCTCAACATCTACTGTTCAGAGGAGACTGTGTGAATCAGGCCTTCATGGTCGAATTGCTGCAAAGAAACCACTACTAAAGGACACCAATAAGAAGAAGAGACTTGCTTGGGCCAAGAAACACGAGTAATGGACATTAGACCGGTGGAAATGTGTCCCTTGGTCTGGAGTCCAAATTGCAGATTTTTGGTTCCAACCGCCGTGGCTTTGTGAGATGCGGTGTGGGTGAACGGATTATCTCTGCATGTGTATTTCCCACCGTAGAGCATGGAGGAGGAGGTGTTATGGTGTGGGGGTGCTTTGCTGGTGACACTGTCTGTGATTCATTTAGAATTCATGGCACACTTAACCAGCATGGCTACCACAGCATTCTGCAGCGTTACGCCTTCCCTTCTGGTTTTGGCTTAGTGGCACTATCATTTGTTTTTCAACAGGACAATGACCCAACACACCTCCAGGCTGTGTAAGGGCTATTTTACCAAGAAGGAGAGTGATGGAGTGCTGCATCAAATGTCCTGGCCTCCACAATCCCCCCGAGCTCAACCAAATTGAGATGGTTTGGGATGAGTTGGACCGCAGAGTGAAGGAAAATCAGCCAGCAAGTGCTCAGCATATGTGGGAACACCTTCAAGGCTGTTGGAAAAGCATTCCAGGTGAAGCTGGTTGAGAAAATGCCAAGAGTGTGCAAAGCTGTCATCAAGGCAAAGGGTGGCTATTTGAAGAATCTGAAATGTAAAATATATTTTGATTTGTTTAACACTTTTTTGGTTACTACATGATTCCATATGTGTTATTTCATAGTTTTGATGTCTTCACTATTATTGTGCAATGTAGAAAAACCCTTGAATGAGTAGGTGTGTCCAAACTTTTGACTGGTTCTGTGTATGTATACAGTGAGGGGAAAAAAGTATTTGATCCCCTGCTGATTTTGTACGTTTGCCCACTGACAAAGACATGATCAGTCTATAATGTTAATGGTAGGTTTATTTGAACAGTGAGAGACAGAATAACAACAAATAATCCAGAAAAACACATGTCAAAAATCTTATAAATTGATTTGCATTTTAATGAGGGAAATAAGTATTTGACCCCTCTCAATCAGAAAGATTTCTGGCTCCCAGGTGTCTTTTATACAGGTAACGAGCTGAGATTAGGAGCACACTCTTAAAGGGAGTGCTCCTAATCTCAGTTTGTTACCTGTAGTCCTTTACAATTTTTTAATTCACAAGGAAACTCCAACCCAAACAAGTTACATTAAATAGGCGGTTGCAGACCCTGACTGATGGTTGATATTGATATAGTTGGTATGGCTATACGATTGCAAAATTTGGGCTATCCCTATTGGTAATAAGGAAGGAGTAGAAATTTGAATTTATTTTCCAAGGTTAGCACCATTGAGCCTGAGGCCACAGCCAATGTCAATATGAGGAACTCAGTGTAACCAATGATGGAATGTTATAAACTGACTTACATGAGCTTTGGTTGCTAAATATTTATTATAATTTCTCGTTAGTTTTTTCTAGTATTACATTGTTATTGATTATTGCATTGTTGGGTTTTGAGTTTGCAAGAAAGCTATTTCACTGTACTTGTGCATGTGACATTCAAACTTGAAACTATCGTGCAACAGCCCAATCCCTCTATGTGCTTTGAAAACTGAGGGGGTATTCAAGTCTATAGAATTCACATTTGAACTATACTGAACAAAAATACAGTATAAACGCAACATGCAACAATTTCAAACATTTTACAGTTCATATAAGGAAATCAGTCAATTGAAATAAATTCCTTGGGCCCTAATCTATGAATTCCACATGACTGGTAATACAGATATGCATTTGTTGGTCACAGACTTTTTTTTAAATAACGGTATGGGCGTGGATCAGAAAATCAAGTCAATATCTGGTCTGACCACCATTTGCCTCATGCAGCACGACACATCTCCTAGAGTTGATCAGGCTGTTGATTGTGGCCTGTGTAATGTTGTCCCACTCCTCTTCAAAGGTTGTGCAAAGTTGCTGGATATTGGTGGGAACTGGAACACGCTGTCGTACGCGTCAATCCAGAGCATTCCAAACATGCTCAATGGGTGACATGTCTGGTGAGTATGCAGGCCATGGAAGAACTGGGGCATTTTCAGCTTCCAGGAATTGTGTACAGATCCTTGCAACATGGGCCGTGCATTATCATGCTGAAACATGAGGTGATGACGGCGGATGAATGGCACGACAATGGGCCTCAGGATCTCGTCACGGTATCTCTGTGCATTCAAATTGCCATTGATAAAATGCAATTTGTGTTCGTTGTCCATAGCTTATGCCTGCCCATACCATAACCCCCCGCACTCTGTTCACAACGTTGACATCAGCAAACCTCTTGCCCACATGACGCCATACACATGGTCTGCGGTTGTGAGGCTGGTTAGACGTACTGCCAAATTCTCTAAAACGACATTGGAGGCAGCTTATGGTAGAGAAATTAACATTAAATTCTCTGGCAACAGATCTGGTGGACATTCCTGCAGTCAGCATGCCAATATCACACTCCCTCAGAACTTGGGACATCTGTGGCATTGTGTTGTGTGACAAAACTGCACCTTTTAGAGTGGTATTTTATTGTCCCCCGCACAAGGTGCACCTGTGTAATGATCATGCTGTTTAATCAGCTTCTTGATATGCCACACCTGTCAGGTGGATGGATTATCTTGGCAAAGGAGAAATGCTCACTAACAGGGATGTAAACAAATTTGTGCACAACAATTGAGAGAAATAAGCTTTTTGTGCATATTTTATTTCAGCTCAAGAAACATGGGACCAACACTTTACATGTTGCGTTTATATATTTTTTCAGTGTAAAAGCACTGGGGGAGCCGGCCACAGTGGGCTCCTCTTTTGAGCTAACAATAGCAGATGTAAGAATGGAGTTCAAACAAGATAACAACTGACAACACGCCTGGTAGTATAGACGACAACGCTTAGAGAGGATGGGAGGTATTACCTGAGCAGGGCTTGGTCTGTCTCTGAGTCAATATAATGCAGCCTTGAAATGTGAAGCGAGGGTCTAGGCTCCTAGATGGTTTGGGTGGAGTCCATCATCTCTGTAGAGCATCTTTTGTTTCCTAAAAGTGTTGAAATTGTCAATACAAGTTATGCCAACAGAGTGGCAGTAGTCTTTAAGCCAGATATGAAGAGCTAAGAGCCAGCGGAACCAGGGATCAAAGCCATGTCCCAGGGATCAAATAAAATAAAATACAATTAAATTGTATTTGCCACATGCGCCGAATACAACAGGTGTAGACATTACCGTGAAATGCTTACTTACAGCCCTTAACCAACAATGCATTTATTTTTAATAAAAAAGTAAAATAAAACCTCAACAACAAAAAAAGTGTTGAGAAAAAAAGAGCGGAAGTAAAATAAAATAACAGTAGGAAGGCTATATACAGGGGGGGTACCGGTGCAGAGTCAATGTGCGGGGGCACTGGCTAGTTGAGGTAGTTGAGGTAATATGTACATGTGGGTAGAGTTAAAGTGACTATGCATAAATAATTAACAGAGTAGCAGCAGCATAAAAATATGGGGTGGGGGTGGGGGGGCAGTGCAAATAGTCCGGGTAGCCATGATTAGCTGTTCAGGAGTCTTATGGCTTGGAGGTAGAAGCTGTTGAGTAGCCTTTTGGACCTAGACTTGGCGCTCCGGTACCGCTTGCCGTGCGGTAGCAGAGAGAACAGTCTATGACTAGGGTGGCTGGAGTTTTGGACAATTTTGAGGGCCTTCCTCTGACACTGCCTGGTATAGAGGTCCTGGATGGCAGGAAGCTTGGCCCCAGTGATGTACTGGGCCGTACGCACTACCCTCGGTAGTGCCTTGCGGTCGGAGGCCGAGCAGTTGCCATACCAGGTGGTGATGCAACCAGTCAGGATGCTCTCGATGGTGCAGCTGTAGAACTTTTTTAGGATCTGAGGACCCATGCCAAATCTTTTCAGTCTCCTGAGGGGGAATAGGCTTGGTGTGTTTGGACAATGATAGTTTGTTGGTGATGTGGACACCAAGGAACTTGAAGCTCTCAACCTGTTCCACTACAGCCCCGTCGATGAGAATGAGGGCATGCTCAGTCCTCTTTTTTTTCCTGTAGTCCACAATCATCTCCTTTGTCTTGGTCACGTTGAGGGAGAGGTTGTTATCCTGGCACCACACGGCCATGTCTCTGACCTCCTCCCTATAGGCTTTGTCATCGTTGTCGGTGATCAGGCCTACCACTGTTGTGTCGTCGGCAAACTTAATGATGGTATTGGAGTCGTGCCTGGCCATGCAGTCAAGGGTAAACAGGGAGTACAGGAGGGGACTGAGCATGCACCCCTGAGGGGCCCCCGTGTTGAGGATCAGCGTGGCAGATGTGTTGTTACCTACCCTTACCACCTGGGGGTGGCCCGGCAGGAAGTCCAGGATCCAGTTGCAGAGGGAGGTGTTTAGTCCCAGGATCCTTAGCTTAGTGATGAGCTTTGAGGGCACTATGGTGTTGAACGCTGAGCTGTAGTCAATTAATAGCATTCTCACGTATGTGTTCCTCTTGTCCAGGTGGGAAAGGGCAGTGTGGAGTGCAATAGAGATTGCATCATCTGTGGATCTGTTGGGGCGGTATGCAAATTGGAGTGGGTCTAGGGTTTCTGGGATAATGGTGTTGATGTGAGCCATGACCAGCCTTTCAAAGCACTTCATGGATACAGACGTCAGTGCTACTGGTCGGTAGTCATTTAGGCAGGTTATCTTAGTGTCCTTGGGCACGGGGACTATGGTGGTCTGCTTGAAACATGTTGGTATTACAGACTCAGTCAGGGACATGTTGAAAATGGCACGGGACGAAGGAAAAGGAGAACTATAATTGCTCACTGTTGTGGTTGCAGTTTTAGTTTTGATTTCTTCAACTCATCCCTATTCCAGGAAACAGCTATGAGCTGCCAGTCCACATAGCCGTCGGTTAGAAACGTACGGGATGGGACATACAGTACCAAGGGATGCAAGTCACTCTTATTGTAATTACCTTTTAGCACCCTTCATTCATTACTATGCTACCTTGCATTAATGGAGGTTACTATGACAAGACCTTCTGACAAGAGATGAGCTGATACATTATGAGTTCTACAACACCAACCCCAGCAGGGTTCTTCTGCTGCAGCGAGACAAAGTGAGGTTCTTCCTGAAAGCTCAGCGGCCCAAGTCCCCAAAGCTCCACTCCAAGAGCACTCTTTTCCACAACTCAAAGGAGCTATGAACCTGAAACCACTGCACTGGTCCCTGGGCAGGGGGAAATGGGGCTAAAATGAAATTACATCCTACAGAACCAGGGAATTGGCCCCTGAGGCCATTTCATAGATTCTCCCTCTTCGTCTGCACAAATGAAGTTCTCCTGAACCGATCCGGAGGGATATGAATCCAGCTTACAGAGTTCTTTGGCTATTTTCAAATGCAATTCGAGTTCAGATCATAGCTATAAAGCCACAGATTCTGCTACATTAGTTTGAAAATAACCTGACAAATAACATTAATGTCACAGTAGACCGGCATAAGCAGACGGAACAGAAAAGGAGCTTCTACTAACCTGGCGGCGAGACGTATATTTCCCTGGTTCGTCATTTCATTACCCAGTGGTCCAAGGTGAATGTGAAGGGAGTTTCAATGCAGGTGCACATCAGATCGACAATGAGCCCACGGAACAGCGGACTCTCAGGGGGGTGTCTTGCCTGCCAGGTCCTCCAACCCGTGGATTGAGTTCCAATCATCTAAGGTAAATAGTCACGGCACTGAAACGTGGTGAAATTGCTGTCTGATCCCTGGACACGTCTGATGCACTAACAAAGTCTCATTCCTATACGTGAAACAGAGATGCCATTTTCATCCTATGGATCTATCTATGTAACTTTACTGTTAAATAACCTGCCTATGTGGCATTTTTGCCTCATCTGCCACACCTTTCAATGGGGTCATACGCATGACATAAGCCTCGTCACAACCAGCGACAGGCAGATATACAATTGTGTTTCATCAAATGCACTGAAATTAATTATCAAAATGTAGTAATGAGTGTTAGTCCTTCCAGTAGTGCTCAAGTAATACTTTTTTTCAACTGGTTTCTCATAACCACACTTGCCTGCCAAGAGATATGCACATTATTATTCACATTAACATTAAACCAGTTCATGTTTTGGTTCACAAAACATAGGGTTAAGTCATATGAAATTCTTTCTTGAGAGAATTAATGAATATCCCTTTCTCAAAACAACCATGATAGAGGTTATTTTCAGCTTTAATTATTCATATAAATGTGCAATTCAAATTCATGAACACAGTTAAGGTGTAAAATACAATACATTATTCTCCTGTTAAAACACAGGAAGAGTAGCTGCTGCATTGGCAGGAACTAATGGGGATCTATAATAAATAAAAATACAGTGTCTTTAAAAATGGGAAAAACAGTGTTTTGTGTGTTTTCATTGGGAATTAATGAATTTCAATGTCAAGGTCATTCTATCGTACATTAACTGAACAATTATGACACTCATTAGAAAGTCCACACTCGTTAGAATGCACGGCAACTAATCTTTAAACATAAAAAAAAAGAATGTACTGCAAGCCCTCTGTCTTTTTGAGTCAATGTCAAAGATCCCACTCCAATGAGAGTTCTATTCCTCCTACTGAACGATACATATCATTAGGTAAGCCAGCTCATAAATGAAACTAGTTTCTCTAACTGCCTTATAAACAGATGTGGCATAAACATGTACAAATCCGAGTGTTTACGGTCTGCTGGTTAGCTTTAGTCATTACTCCACAGAACCTATCAATTCAAAACGTTTCCTGGGTAAAGCAAACAAAATTAAATAGATTGTCTAATTAAACAGCAAAAGCCATTTACAGACTGCAAAAGTTTCTTCTTCTTTTTTTGTTTTACTCAACTAATGAAGGTTACGGCTTGTCCTGAGAAGTTGTAAATGTACTGTAGAAGAAAATTACGCAACTACCATAAACATATCCCAAAGTTAGTAATAGCCGTTTGAACTAAAGTTGTTCTACACAGCCTCTGATATGTCAAGAGAAACGTTCCAAAGAATATTGGCCATGTTTCGTTCCGTTTGCTTTCGGTTGGTTCCGTTTGGTTCCTATTGAATACACCCTGGACATATACTGTGTCTTTGAGCTTTGGTTTCTCTTAGAATACCATTTTCCAATTCCTACCATCTTGTAATACCTTTCATATGTTTAGTTTTTTGTTCTGTGGTGATTGACTTCCATGTTCTTGATTGACTGAGGCAACAAGAGAGACTGAAAGGAATCTATCTTGGATAATTTCATACTTTATTTCGCATTAATCCCGTATTTCCCGTATTTAATCCTGGGGAAAGTTATCTTTGTAATTACACACGGCATCATTGATCTCATTGTTTATGTTTTGTGTAGCACACAGTCAAGGTATTACCAGAGTGCCTTTCATCATATCTTACTGACTAATTAACAACATCAAGCTTGTTAAAGCAATCATGCAACAGAATTCTTTGGAGCGTGTCCAAATAATGTGCTCCCAAGGAGGGATACAATGATATCTGATCCACACAGACAAGGAATACATGGGGAAAATAAAAACACATTTTGTGCACAACACCAAATCTATAATTACCTGTGGGGTTCCTCCACACTTGATTAAGTAAGAAAAACTAATCCTGGTGCAAAAAGCAAAGGCAAGCCCGGCGGCCTTGTATCTAATTGAACTTTCCCACAGAATCTCGGCCTCCATTTTCATTCCTTTCTCTTTTTTCTTTCCTCGTTCACATTAATCACCCAAAGGGTGAAGGTTTCAGATGTTATCTAAGCCCACAAGTAAACATGTATGCCATTGGAGCTTCTAAGTGTGTCAAATGCTTTCCTTTCAGTTTCTCACCATTTGTAAGTACAGTATACAGTAATTCACACCACATGTTCTACATCAGGGATCATCAACTAGATTCAGCCGCGAGCCAATTTTTTATTGAGCGGATGGTCGGGGGGGGGGGGCTGGAACATAATTACAAATAATTTGCAGACTGAAAATTGACCTCAAGAAGCCCAAAGAGATATAATGTTTGACTAAAACATAATCATTTTAAACCTTGCTTACATATGTGACTCATTTCAGGAAACTAGTCGTATGTCGCGCGTCACTACTTCACAGGAGAGGCATTTGAACATAAACTGTTTTTTTTTTATCAAAATGCGTTTGTTGGCAGAAATGCCTTCTGGAACATGTGAACTGTCATGTGCCTTAATAACAAACTTGTATGCCATCTGTAAATACGAATACATTTGTTAAATTACGAGCCTAGTTGGTTTAGCCACGGAAAAAGACTGGAACCTTCCTGCTAGCCACGATTGGCTGAGATAATGGATGGGCTGGACGCACGCTTCTGTCTATAACATGAGCTGGTCAGTATGTGTAGGTAATCCTTTCTAACACACTTTTTTGAAAGATATCACGTAGTAGAACTGCAAAAGTGTTGTTCTCCACTTTCTGGAGGACCGAGTTTTGAAATCAGTAGAATGCCCAGTGGAATTAGAGTATGATAGCTAAGGAGATGAAGAAAATTCTGGCGTTTGATTGCAAATACGCAGACGGAGTCGAAAAGAGAACACACAGAAGGCTGTTGTATAAAACACCTGTCTCCGGATTACATCTTCAAACTAAGGGCAACCATGGCATCCATGACAGAGAGGGAGATGTGTCCATCCATATACGGGTAAGAGAGTCTAGCTAGCTACATTTTCAGATATTACACGTTTCTAATTTTGTCAGAAAGTCGTTTTCATTTCAAGTTAAAGCGTACTGTACTGTTAGCTATCTATAACACAATTTTGCTACATAAGACTGAATCGAGTCGGTCGGTCACATTTGTAAACGGTCACGTGTCTCTCTAGTATGCGTGGGAATACTTGGGAACAGATTTCTTAAATTAAACTCACTTGGAGCTGATTTCCTGGTGTCTTTACAGGGATGTAGCTCAATTGGTAGAGCATGGCGTTTGCAACGCCAGGGTTGTGGGTTCGATTCCCACGGGGGGCCAGTATGAAAAAATAATAATGTATGCACTCACTAACTGTAAGTCGCTCTGGATAAGAGCGTCTGCTAAATGACTAAAAATGAAAAAAAAATAAAAGTATTTTATGTCCAACAAAAAAATATATAATGTATTTTTTGCTCAGAAAGCTTGGGGGGCCAAATAAAACCACCCGCGGGCCGCCAGTTGGGGAACCCTGTTCTACACATTGACATTCATTCACTTTTTAACCTAAAGTATTAATGCTTTTGAGATATTTGGGTGTCAAATCCTTAAGGTGACATTGAGTATGGAGATGTAGGCCTATGTGATCGGACAAACATATTGATCAGACATATTAGTTATCTTTGGCCATAGACTTTTAGCTGCATGTTACTGCTGTGGAGTACTGTGAGGCTTTTTGTGCAACAACATTCCTCCAGTAAATATAATGTTGCTGTGTGTTGACAGAACAAAACGACCCTCCATAATAGTGTAGGTGGCCACCTAGTGTAACTAACTACTGGGGGGGCTAAAGCCAGCTCAAATTGCCCAGCCTTCATTGCCGCACCGTATCCACATTGAAATTGAGCCTCCTGTTGAGAGAGGAGAGAGACCTAAAGCCAGCCATCCTCCCCTTTACCTCCAGATACAATATCCATTTCTCCAACCTCCTCCTCCACCTCCTCATCCGCTATCCCAAACTCTGCAGAAATGCAATAAAACAAGATGAAAGCCTGGCATGGAAAGTCAATACAAATCTTTCAATAGCCTCCTATCTCCAGGGAATGAAAAAAGAATTGAATCATAAATATTATATATATATATATATATATATATATATATATCACCCAGCTCTGTCACAGGCTGCCGCGCTGAGGCCATTGATCAGTCGCAGCACAGAACTACAGGTTTTAATTGGGCATGTCTGATTAGTGGACAACTAACCTTTCCCCCCCCCACTCTCTTTGTCTCAGGGTTTTACAATGTTTAACTCTCTTTCTCCCTGTGCTTTCTGTGTAGGATGGGGTGATACTTATACCCCTCAAAAGAAACACTAGCGTTATTATGGGATGGAGGCTCTCCGAGGGCTCCAGAGGTAACAGACCCAAGATAATACATGAACACAGACTCATCATCTAACACCTACAAAAAAACAGATTATGATTCTAAACAGAAGATAAAAGGAAGCATACTTGTTTTTTATCTCCAGTTTGGAGCATAACACTGAACATGTTTCCTTACACCTACATGCACAGTATATTAGTGCAGAGTTCATTTTTACTTGTGGATTAGTTTTTAACAAAATAACTCTTGTTGCATCGCTCCCTTTCTCTCTCTGTCTCTGTCGCTCTCTCACAGAAGCACACAGAAAGAAATAAAGAAACACTTTCCGTTTTTTTGTCTGATCTTGGGAACTCTGTGACAGCTTTGAGCCTTTTGAGGAGAGAGAGAGAGAGAGAGAGAGAGAGAGAGAGAGAGAGAGAGAGAGAGAGAGAGAGAGAGAGAGAGAGAGAGAGAGAGAGAGAGAGAGAGAGAGAGAGAGAGAGAGAGAGAGAGAGAGAGAGAGAGAGAGAGAGAGAGAGAGAGAGAGAGAGAGAGAGAGAGAGAGAGAGAGAGAGAGAGAGAGAGAGAGAGAGAGAGAGAGAGAGAGAGAGAGAGAGACTGCTTAGCATATGAGCCTTACCAGAATTAAACTGCTTAGCATATGAGCCTTACCAGCTTCAGCTTTTTGTCTGGCAGTGTGAAACCCCATGTTGTGAGGATTCCATGTTGAATTTCTGTCAAAGCAATTAATCAGTGGTGCCATTTAGACATATATGAGTCACAATACGGAGTAGCATAATGCCAGTGGTGCTACGCATTGTTATTGACACAGTGTGCGTCATGTCATTGAACAGTAGCAGCGAGACATCTCTCCCACCTATCTTCACCATCATCTGAAAACACTATAACTTTTGGGTTTTAGCCACGAGCGAGAGAAATTAGTTTCCATATGATAACTGTGTAAATGTTTGACTGTCATGCTCCGAGGCGCAGTTATCAGGAGAACATAGTCAAAATGAAAAAGAAATTAAACCACAAAGAGAACAGAAAGGCAGAGAGCATCACTTGAGGGCCAGTGAAGGAAATCACTAGATGCAGAACAAGTGTGACTGTTACATTACATTCACACATTCATATATTCATACATTCATTACATTCGCTCATTCATACATTCATTACATTATTACATTCATTACATCCATACATTCATACATTCATTACATTATTACATTCATTACATCCATACATTCACACATTCCAAGTGTAAGCCAAGTGATGTGGGGGCCAATTACAAGCAAATACAATTTAGAGACACATGCCTCGGCACGGGTCCTGATTGGTTTTGTGCTGACGAAGCTAAAAGCTTTGAAGTACAGGTGAAGTACAATTATAATCACTGTCCTCTTCCCTCTCCCTCTATTCACTCCCTCCTCCTCTCTCTCTCCTATCTCTCTCTCCTCTCTCTCTCCTCTCCCTCTATTCACGCCCTCCTCCTCTCCTCTCCTCCCCCCTCTCTCTCTCGCTCGCTCTCTCTATCTCTTCTCTCTCCTCTCTCTCTCTCTCTCCCTCTCTCTCTCTTTCTCTTTCTCTCTCTCTCTTCCTCGCGCTCTCTCTCTCCTTCCATCTCTCTCTCTCTCTCTCTCTCTCTCTCTCTCTCTCTCTCTCTCTCTCTCTCTCTCTCTCTCTCTCTCTCTCTCTCTCTCTCTCCTCTATCTCTCTCCTCTCTCCATCCCTATCCCTTATTCCCCTATCTAGCCAGGAGGGTGCAATTGGAACATTCTGTCTGCACAGCACGCGTCACACACAAAAAAAGAAAAAACTCTTTAGAGTGGAAGCATTCTCCTCGACCATTGCGAGTGATGCAATAATAAAACACACAGACACACACAAACACACAAACACACAGACACACACACACACTAAGCAAGTAGATGGTCACAGGGCTGGAGAAACGTTCAACGATGCAATTGGCAATCCTCAATTGTTGTTCTATCCTCAAAATGCTTTTAAAATGTTATGTCTTACATTACAGAGGAAGTGCTCGGGGTGACCTGTGACCGCTGTAGTGATCAACCTCCATTTGTGCTGTCCCAGATATGAATGCCCCTAGTCAAGACAACCATTCGTCTGATACGAACCTGCCAACCACTCTCTGTAAATCAGATTAAGAACCATCGCTTGGCTAATTAACACCACTGCAAATTACTGACGCTGACTACAAAGAAAAAGCTCTATCACCGTCTATGTCTGTCTGAACCATTACCAGGTCTTCTTGCTTTCAAGACAGCCTCTCCTTCAAAATAGGTCTCTCGTATAATGGCCAAATTCAGTTTTGAATGCTTTACATTATTGTCAACCATTTCATGTTAGGGCTACAGTGCCTTCAGAAAGTGTATAGTCATCCCTCTTGGCTTATTCTACATTCTTGTGTTACAGCCTGAATTCAAAATGGATGAACCTTTTTTTTTTTCATCCATCTACAGTACACACAATTGCCCATAATGACAAAGTGAAAACATGTTTTTAGACATTTTAGACATACAGAAATATCTCATTTACATTAGTATTCACACCCCTGAGTCAGTACATGTTAGAATCACCTTTCTGGGTAAGTCTCTAAGAGCTTTAGACACCTGGATTGTACAATACTTGACATTATTATTTTTTAAATTCTTCAAGCTCTGTCAAGTTGGTTGTTGATCATTGCTAGACAGCCGTTTTCAAGTCTTGCCATAGATTTCAAGCTGATTTAAGTCAAACCTGTAACTAGGCCACTCAGGAACATTCAATGTTGTCTTGGTCAGCAACTCCAGTGTATATTTGGCCTTGTGTTTTAGGTTATTGTCTTGCTGAAATGTGAATTTGTCTCCAGTGTCTGTTGGAAAGCAGACTGAACCAGGTTTTCCTCTAGGATTTTGCCTGTGCTTAGCTCTATTCCGTTTAATTCAATCCTAAATAACTCCTAGTCCAGGGTTCTTCAATTCCGGTCCTGGAGGGCCGAAACACCTCTGTTTTTCATCCTCTCCTTCTAATCAGGGGCTAATTCAGACCTGGGACACCAGGTGAGTGCAATTAACTACCAGGTAGAAATAAAAAACAGAAGTGTTTCTGCCCTCCAGGACCGGAATTGAAGAACCCTGTCCTAGTCCTTGCCGATGATAAGCATACCCATAACATGATGCAGCCACCACCATGCTTGAAAATATGAAGAGTGGTACTCAGTGATGTGTTATGTTGGATTTGCCCCAAACATAACGCTTTGTATTGATGACATTAAGTTAATTTCTTTTGAATGTTGTTTTGCAGTTTCACCTCAGTGCCTTATAGCAAACAGCATGCATGTTTTATGGTGCATGCATGTACATGGTTAAATCCCTAAGCGTTTTCTTTCCTCTCCGGCAACTGAGTTAGGAAGGACGCCTTGTATCTTTGTAGTGACTGGGTTTATTTACGCACCATCCAAAGTGTAATTAATAACTTCACCATGCTCAAAGGGATATTCAATGTCTGCTTTGTTATTTTTTTACCCATCTTCCAATAGGTGTCCTTCTTTGTGAGGCGTTGGAAAACCTCCCTGGTCTTTTTGGTGTAATCTGTGTTTGAAATTCACTGCTTGACTGAGGGACCTTTTTAGATAATTGTATGTGTGGGGTACAAAGATTAGATAGTCATTCAAAAATCATGTTAAACATTATTATTGCACACAGAGTGAGTCCATGCAACTTATTATGTGACTTATTAAATACATATTTACTCCTGAACTTACCAGTTACCAGTTAAAAATATGAATGGAAGTACAGTACAAAGAGATTATTTTTGTCCCAAAAATGTGGGATTAAATACATATAGAAAATACAAAAATAATTATGTTTCCTGATCTTTCTTGTTCCTCTCAGATATAGGACAGACACTTCAGAACAAATGTATTTTAGATTTTTTGGGGGGGACTATCTGTTGTTCAATGTAGTGAATCTGTTATTCAATGTGTTTGTATGGGATAATAGCAGTAACGGCAAAACATTTTTTATACTTCAAGGGGTCTTAAAATTCAAAATCAAATAACACAATGATCCATGGTATTACCTTCTTAAAACAATTTCATATAGCTTTGTATGGGCTAAAAACATTTTTTAAAAAACATTATGGGTTATTGTGTGTAGGCCAGTGACACAAAATCTCAATTTAATCAATTTTAAATTCAGGTTGTAACACAACAAAATGTGGAACAAGTCAAGGGGTGTGAATACCTTCTGAAGGCACTGTACAGGCATGAATAATTTAGGTCCTTTGCTTCGGGTGCACACAGGCACTCAATGCACTGTGGGAAGACAAAACCCAAACTTCAACTCTGTGGATAATGCAGCAGTAGTACTTTACAGAGAAGGGAGCTCTCAATGGAGCCTGCAGAATCTGATGCAAGATTTCACCGGGCAGCTGGCAAATTATCGTTATTAGCTATCAAAAGTTGTTCCATCTCAAATCTGCCCTGGGGTGATCTAAATTCATTCAACTTATTCCCTAAGGGCAATAGCATCTCTGTGCATTCCAATATTTACCAAACTAGCTAATATAGCTAGCTGCGCTTACTAGCATCATTATTTCCAGAGCTAACCGGCTAACAACATTACACCAGACCTAGACAGCTAGCTAAGCACACTATTTTATGAGAATCTAGCTAGCTTTCTGTGGCATAATAGCTCATCATTTCAATGATGTTAACCAGGTCGCTTGCTAATGTGAGGTGACTAACCTAGCTAGCTAGCTTGGTATGTTATGGACCCACATTAATAAGGGGCAGCTAAGTGTATAAATAAACGCTAAATGCTGTGTCAAACATTTTAGCGGCAACCCTCTTGATAGTTTTAACTTTTAATTTCCTGCAATTTTACACATTTTGCAATGGGTCGTAGAGTGCAATGTGCAGTTTTACAGCACATTTTCAGCAGTTCTACACATTTTGCCATACGGTGGAGTGAAATGTTTCAATATGATATCTGAGTGAGCGTGGCAAACAAAATCAATGCCCCCCCCCCCCCGGTCGGTAATTCGACCATGGTTGCTACAAGTTTAGAAAGCCGGCTAGACTAAGTTACAAATAAATAAATGACATGCTGACATGGACTAATTGAGTGACTGTCGTCAGTGACTGACCTAACAGGAGAAAAACTGCTGAGGCACAACCAAATTTCGAAATTACACCTTGTGTATTCTACTATTATAACTCTCAACAGTAAGTTGAGATCCGGACTGAGTTCCTTAATGATCCGCTGGCCTTCAAAAGGGGGGCCGCGGGCCACATGTGCCCATCCCTCATCTAGACCTTTTCCCAAGAACCAATCATAATCTTTCTGCTTTGAGGAGGATTTGAATGTGCAGGAATCTAAACACGACAGGCGCAGAGATAAAGAGGGATGTGTGGACACTGTAAGTTGTCCATTTCGGTAATGTTTGTAATGGGCAGCAGTAGCTGGTTGACAATAACAATAGGATCAAAATGTTATCCATAGGCTCTCCTCCCCTCTCATATCTCAGTCTCTTTCTCCCCAGACATGCGTATCTCTCCCCAGACATGCGTTATGACTATAAAGGCCCAGCCCCTCCCTCTCTCTGAAACCACATTAGCTGGACAGAGGCCTGGCAAGTTTGGGATTAATCGGACTGATAGCATGTCTGGCAGTGTCTGGCTAAACGCAATCTGACAGCTAAATGAACTTGCAACTACCGGAATGATTTTAGTGAGCTCTCTCAACAGCCGCCGCTTGACAATGACTCTTTTATTTATCGTCTAAATGATTTTGGCATTGACAAAAGGCATTACTTCGATTAAATGCCTCCCCCTCTGTTCAAATAGGTCCTGCCTGGGCTGTCAATCATAGGCTTGCTTTGTGAGACGATAGACATAACAGGTCATTGTGGCTGTAACCCCCAACCACAAGCCACTAAATCATGCCCCTCTGCAATGAGAAATATGGATTAGCTCCATCAATGTGTTTCATGCACTATCGGATGGCTTTAAATCCAATATTTAATACACCATAAATATAGAGGTATTTAACATGACAGAGCACAAGCAAACCAATATCTTATTAATATTGATCTGTGTTAGTTGACTGATTGAAATGTAAAGCAGTGTGCTCGATTTGTGGCTTTAATTCAGGCTTGTTAGAGATTGTTGGGGAAAGATGAACCTAGACCCACAGTATGATCTCCTTGACAGGTGAGGAAAGCATGACATTGTTAAAACAGAAACACTGTATCCTGATGATGTGAAAAAGAAGGGGCATAATCACTGTCAATAGCCACCCACAGCATACAATACACAAAAAGCTAGAGAAATACAAAATAACCAAAATTACAACAACAAAACAAATCGCAAAAAAAGCAATTGCAAACTTTCAGAACAAGATGGTTATTTTTAAACAGCTGTTGAGTTACCTCCGCCTTACAGTCTGCCAGTTTTTACAGTCCAACATTTATTCTTATTACATTGTAGAGGGGAGATCGAAACGTATAATAATCAGAAAACTGCCAGCACATCTATCACTGCAGGAACAAATAAAATGTCCTGTTCTGTACAGCGAGAAAAGAATTAGACAAATAAATGATTCCCCTCGGTCCTGTATGGCTGTGGCTATTTGTTTTTGAGGATGATCAAAGTGAAGTCGTATTTGTGGAGACAGAGGGAAGATGTTGGGCTGGAGAAAGCCAGTGTTTGTTTGGGTGCCTGTGGGACCAGGGGCGATTTCTCATCAATGGCCAGCCAATAGGCCTGCTCCCTCCGCCGAATGAAAAGTGAACGTGATGGAGGGCAAGTACGTGCAGGGGGTTGGAGGGGAGGGGCCATCGGGGTTCTGCTAACCCACCCCCAGGGATACAGATCGTTGAGCCCCCATCGACTCACCAATCAGCAGCAACACTCAAAACAGGAGGGACTGTATGGGACTGCATGGGACTGCATGGGCCTGCATGGGCCTGCATGGGCCTGCATGGGACTGCATGGGACTGCATGGGCCTGCATGGGCCTGCATGGGACTGCATGGGCCTGCATGGGACTGCATGGGACTGCATGGGCCTGCATGGGCCTGCACGGGACTGCACGGGCCTGCACGGGACTGCATGGGCCTGCATGGGCCTGCATGGGACAGCTTGGGCCTGCATGGGACTGCATGGGACTGCATGGGACTGCATGGGCCTGCATGGGCCTGCATGGGACTGCATGGGCCTGCATGGGACTGCATGGGACTGCATGGGCCTGCATGGGACTGCATGGGCCTGTATGCCGGCACACAGTAAATCTCAATAGCGACCTTAGTACAACTCCTAGTGGCACACGCCAAAAGGTTGAAGTCTCTTGGTGTAATGGCTAAGGTGTTGGACTGACTGTCACAGGAACTGGATAAAGGTTGGAGCCCCAGTCTGGCTAAGCCCTGAATCTACTACAATATACTTATTTTATAACTATTGCAAACAAAGTACATAAACTACACAAAAGTTGTGTTATTTATGTACTTTGTACGAGTTATTTACACAAAAAAGTGCATTTGTTTGCTTATGCTTGGTGCAAAAGCCATGACACTAATAGAATTGGTGCTGTAGATGTGTTGTTGACAATCCCGCCTTCTCTGAGCGACTTGCGACTTCACACACAAACTGTTTTTTTTTGTTAAAGTTAGCAGGAGTAATATGAGTAGCAAGAAGCTTAAAGTATCTATAGGACTATTCTACTATATACAAACGCTAACCATTTCCATCTCAGTATTGGATGCACAAAGAGCCATCTGGCTCTGGCAAACTGAACTATGCCCAGTCACAAAATGAAACAATCAAACATTGCTGTCTCTTATATCCTCCACCTTTTGAAAACGTTTTTTTTTTTTTTTACTTCCACCAACAAGCGTGGCATCTGTCCAGGGTGACACCATCAGTCTGCTGAATAATTTGTGCCACAAGAGCTCTTTAATGTTGCCTGTCTCCAGCAATAAAAGCCAACCGATGTCTTGGCGCTGTGACACTTTGATGTAGAACGCTAGGAGAGCTGTACCATTGTGTATAATGTTAGGAGAGCTGTACTGTTATTCCTGCTCCAGTTGTTTAGTTTTTTTACCACGACCTGAGAGGGGAGACAATAGAGACGGACGGGAGAACGCGGTGGCACCAGCTGCTGATGCAGGTGCGTGGTCAGAGATCTGGTGGTGGCGTCCATCTGGCCACCGTGTTGTCACAGAAGGATGGCCAGGCCCCCAAGGCCCACTCCAGCTCATTAGACGCCACCCTGGGTGCTGCGGCTGTGGTGATCACAGCGGAGGACGCCGCCCGACAGCCCATCAAACAGGAAGGAGAACAGATGGAGGGGAACATCTCTCTGTGTCCCTCGGTGACGACCGCACGTCAGACCCCCTCCACATCTCAACTCTCAAAGACTCGGAGTCAGCAGCTTTCCCAGACGCATGCTGAAAAACACTGGAGTCCCCAATCAGAAACCATGTTGCCCACCACTAAAGGCTATCATCAGAAGAGCTCTGGCCACCCCTTTGAGCCTGGTTCCTCTATAGGTTTCTTCCTAGGTTCCTTACTTCTAGGGAGTTTTCCCTAGCCACTGTGCTTCTGCTCTGCATTGCTTGCTCTTTGGGGTTTTAGGCTGGATATCTGTAAAGCACTTTGTGACCACTGCTGATGTAAAAAGGGCTTTTTCAAATAAATGTGATTGATCAGAAAGAAAAATAATTTGTCTATTGGAGTAAGACTAGTTAGGCTTGACGTGCTGAACTAATACCTTAAGAGACGCACAAGAACACCTGCTTTTTGGGCTTTCTGATCTGGTTAGGAAAGACACTGTTATATTAAATACAAAGAGGATGTTTGTGTTGTTGGTTCATTTGAGCTGCTGAGTATGAGCAGAAGCCTTTAGGACATCTTTGTGTCTCTCTTCTCACGGTGTGTCATCGTTCGTCAATGTAACACACCTGATTTACTGGCAAGCACACCATTATAACTCAACTGTCCACTTTGACAGCATACCACAATATAAAATGGTTCCAAATATATTCCAGGAGGAAGTGCAGCAGGTTATAGGTCACTAAAGGGTCATTAATAATTTTAAAAGCCCTGGCCATGTAGTCTATAAACTGCGATTTGAATTTGTCCCACGTTTTACAGGTCGGCAACAAATTGTCAAGACTACTATGACATGCTCAGCTGGTCAGGATTGGGTCCCCATTATTCACACAGGGTGGGAGAGAGGGTCTTCTATATGCCAATGCATTTCCCAGTCCAGTTTTTTACTAATCTCGGTTAACCCAGAACTAAAGTCTCATGTAATTGGTCAGCTGCTTGACTAAGTTCTGGGTCCATACTGTGAGGGAAAAAAGTATTTGATCCCCTGCTGATTTTGTACGTTTGCCCACTGACAAAGAAATGATCAGTCTATAATTTTAATGGTAGGTTTATCTGAGCAGTGAGAGACAGAATAACAACAAAAAAATCAGAAAAACGCATGTCAAAAATGTTATAAATTGATTTGCATTTTAATGAGGGAAATAACTATTTGACCCCCTCTCAATCAGAAAGGTTTCTGGCTCCCAGGTGTCTTTTATACAGGTAACGAGCTGAGATTAGGAGCACACTCTTAAAGGGAGTGCTCCTAATCTCAGTTTGTTACCTGTATAAAAGACACCTGTCCACAGAAGCAATCAATCAATCAGATTCCAAACTCTCCACCATGGCCAAGACCAAAGAGCTCTCCAAGGATGTCAGAGACAAGATTGTAGACCTACACAAGGCTGGAATGGGCTACAAAACCATCGCCAAGCAGCTTGGTGAGAACGTGACAACAGTTGGTGCGATCATTCGCAAATGGAAGAAACACAAAATAACTGTCAATCTCCCTCGGCCTGGGGCTCCATGCAAGATCTCACCTCGTGGAGTTGCAATGATCATGAGAACGGTGAGGAATCAGCCCAGAACTACACGGGAGGATCTTGTCAATGATCTCAAGGCAGCTGGGACCATAGTCACCAAGAAAACAATTGGTAACACACTACGCCGTGAAGGACTGAAATCCTGCAGCGCCCGCAAGGTCCCCCTGCTCAAGAAAGCACATATACAGGGCCGTCTGAAGTTTGCCAATGAACATCTGAATTATTCAGAGGAGAACTGGGTGAAAGTGTTGTGGTCAGATTAGACCAAAATCGAGCTCTTTGGCATCAACTCAACTCGCCGTGTTTGGAGGAGGAGGAATGCTGCCTATGACCCCAAGAACACCATCCCCACCGTCAAACATGGAGGTGGAAACATTATGCTTTGGGGGTGTTTTTCTGCTAATAATATAATATGCCCTTTAGCAGACACTTTTATCCAAAGTGACTTACAGTCATAGGGGACAGGACAACTTCACCGCATCAAAGGGACTATGGACGGGGCCATGTAACATCAAGTCTTGGGTGAGAACCTCCTTCCCTCAGCCAGGGCATTGGAAATGGGTCGTGGATGGGTATTCCAGCATGACAATGACCCAAAACACACGGCCAAGGCAACAAAGGAGGCACATTAAGGTCCTGGAGTGGCCTAGCCAGTCTCCAGACCTTAATCCCATAGAAAATCTGTGGAGGGAGCTGAAGGTTCGAGTTGCCAAATGTCAGCCTCGAAACCTTAATGACTTGGAGAAGATCTGCAAAGAGGAGTGGGACAAAATCCCACCTGAGATGTGTGCAAACCTGGTGGCCAACTACAAGAAACGTCTGACCTCTGTGATTGCCAACAAGGGTTTTGCCACCAAGTACTAAGTCATGTTTTGCAGAGGGGTCAAATACTTATTTCCCTCATTAAAATGCAAATCAATTTATAACATTTTTGACATGCGTTTTTCTGGATTTTTTTTGTTGTTTTTCTGTCTCTCACTGTTCAAATAAACCTACCGTTAAAATTATAGACTGATCATGTCTTTGTCAGTGGGCGTACAAAATCAGCAGGGGATCAAATACTTTTTTCCCTCACTGTATAAGCTGGAAGTAGAGGCATAAGCATTGTTATTCACTCGTTTACTCCAATTAGGGAAGGGGTGGTGGGGTTGGAAAGTAATGAAAAAAAAAAAAAAAAAAAAAAGGAGAGTGATGGGAGTGCTGCATCAGATGACCTGGCCTCCACAATCCCCCGACCTCAACCCAATTTAGAGTCGGACCATAGAGTGAAGGAAAAGCAGCCAACAAGTGCTCAGCATATGTGGGAACTCCTTCAAGACTGTTGGAATAGCATTCCAGGTGAAGCTGGTTGAGAGAATACCAAGAGTGTTAAAAGCTGTCATCAAAGCTAAGTTTGGCTATTTGAAGAATCTCAAATGTAAAATATATTTGGATTTGTTTAACACTTTGTTGGTTACTACATGATTCCATATGTGTTATTTCATAGTTTTGATGTCTTCACTATTATTCTACAATGTAGAAAATAGTAAAAATAAAGATAAACCCTTGAATGAGTAGGTGTTTTAAAACTTTTGACCGGTAGTGTAGATGGTTTAGGTATTTTCATGTATTAATCTTGCTAATCTTGGCAGTCATTCTGAATGCAGATTGTGGGTGAAAGACAGTTCTAATTTGTTGGATATCCCCGCTTAGTCTGTTTTCCAATTGGTATTAGTCATCACTTTGCAAGCCAGCATAATGTTACTTGATGCTGATTTTGCGGGTAAACGGCATACACTTAAGCTGGTCACCAGTGTCCAAAACACAGCGAAGGCTGGTCACCAGCAAAAACACAGCGAAAGCTGGTCACCAGCAAAAACACAGTGAAAGCTGGTCACCAGCAAAAACACAGCGAAAGCTGGTCACCATCAAAAACACATCGAAACTGGTCACCAGCAAAAACACAGCGAAGGCTGGTCACCAGCAAAAACACAGCGAAGGCTGGTCACCAGCAAGAACACAGTGAAAGCTGGTCACCAGCAAAAACACAGCGATGGCTGGTCACCAGCAAAAACACAGTGAAAGCTGGTCACCAGCAAAAACACAGCGAAGGCTGGTCACCAGCGAAAACACAATGAAGGCTGGTCAACAGCGAAAACACAACCCTGGTCTATACTGTTTTTTTCATCAGGGATAACCTTGTCTCTTAGAAAAAAGGGGTTCCAAAGTAGTTATTTGGCTGTCCCCATAGGAGAAACCTTTTTGGTTCCAGGTAGAACTCTTTTGGGTTCCATGTAGAACCCACTGGGGAAGGGGTTATACATGGAACCCAATAGGATTATATCTGGAACCAAAAGGGTTCTACCTGGAACCAAAAAGGGTTCTTAAAAGGGTTCTCCTATGGGGACAGCTGAAGTACTCTTCAATGTTCTAGATAGCACCTTGTTTTCTAAGAGTGTACCTACTCATTAGAAACGAGAAGGAAAAATACAGAGCATACAGTACATACATACAGTACATATCTGCATTGACCGATTTAATATGAGAGTCTGAGGGATAGGTACAGCGGTGCCGTTCGATGATCCCTGTCACTCTAATCATTAGAGTTGGACTGTGTGGCGGTGAGGTAATGGGCCTGGGATATCTTACCCTGTTAATGAAGGCACTGTTAACACAGCTTTTATCCTCCTCTTCACATGACAGCTATTTAAGCCCTCTCATTAACCAAAACCCCCCACAATTTAACCACCAAAATCTAACCACTATTTCACCATTTCTCCGGCGTTGAGTCGAATTAGGAGAGGCTGCCCAGAGATTAATCGCTGAAAATAATTAGGTCACCTTTTCTTTACAACTTTTCCCATCGCTTTTCTAATTATATTTCCCTGTGGAAAAAGTGGTTGGTTTCACGACTTCCACCGAGGCTGCCTCCCCTCCTTGTTCGGGCAGGCTTCGGCGTTCGTCGTCACCGGCTTACTAGCCACTGCCGCTCCATATATCATCATTCCATTTATCTTGTCTTGTCAATCACACACACCTGGTTCTTATCCCCTCATTAGTCCGTGTTCCCTCTGCCCCTTTGTCCTTGTGGGTGATTGTTTTATGTGAATTGAGTGTAGCTCAGTTGAGCTACCCGTACCTTGTATTGCCGGGGTAGATTGTTCCCCTGTGCCTATATTTTGTTGTTGCTATCCAGCGCAACTGTGTACGACGGAATAAACTCTGTATTCTGTGATTTACCCTCCTGCGCCTGACTCCTTCTAATCACACTCATCCCAGTTGGCATCTGGTGTTTTTTTTTAGACGTTCAAGCGAGAGGGATCTCATGGAATCACTATGGAGATGTGTGTCTGTGTGTGGCTAAACTCTAAAACATAAAACATATAAGCCAGTGTACCCTCACTGGATTCCTAATTAGTGGCTTTCGTAGCTCTGAGTGGGTTCCTGAACTTGTGATAAATTGATAAAGCCTCAGGGCCCATATTTATTTACTAAACATATAGATACTATCAATTCAGTACAATACGTAAGAATAGCCGTAGTTGCCTCACCTTTTTAAATTCAAAATTCCTTCTGTCTTGGCTTATATGATATAGATTATATTTTTCAGAGAATTCCATGACAACCAGGGGCTATTAAAGATGCTTGATTTAAAAAAAAGTGTTCAGAGCGTGGGATGTTACCTTGACAATGTCCCGTAAAAACCAAACACGTAAAAAAAAAAGAACAACTGAATGTCAACCTGCAATCCTACTACCGCTGTGTGAAGTTATTAACTTGCTGAGGGGAGGCAGGGTGTAGCGAGGAAAGCTTTGTTACCTGGCTAACAAGCCACCTTCATAGCTCCCAGATGGTCGTTGTGTGGCTTTCAGGAGGCAACGTTCCCCGTTCATTAGGGCCCTCGGAGCTGCCGGATATGGGCCATCTGTGTCTGGGGACATGGTGCGGTGAGGGGGCATGACAACCAAGGGTGTTTATCTCTAGGCTCACTCACATCTGAAAAATAAATCCTTCTCTTATCTTTCTCCCACCTTGCGCCTCACTGTTGATGTCTCAGTAGAAAAAAGATGTGTCTCATGTGTCATAAGAGTGGTATAAACTAGCCACTAAGCTAGCCCCTGAGTGATAACCCTCTTCTTTCCCTTATGTCTCACAACAAGTTATGACTTCAGCTTTTAGGCTGTTGTTTGTGTGTTCCGATTGATTGCATTACATAAAACTTTTATTCAAATGTCAAATCAACTTTAATGGTCAAAATATATTGATTTATGAGCCCCTTTTCTGAGAAATATTGCTCAATGTATATATATATATTTTTGCACGTTTTCTGAGGAGTATTGCAAAATGTATTAATTTATTATCACGTTCACCTGAGAAATATTGCAAAATGTATAAATTTATGATCAAGTTTTCTGAGGAGTATTGCAAACTGTACTTTAATCTGTAGCGCTTTTATTGTGAAAGCACAACTTCCTTCTCTTAAAAAGAAAAAGAAGAAGATGAAAAACAGAAGAAGAAGAAAAAGAAGAAGAAGAAGAAGAAGAGGACATTTTGTCTCTCAGGGGGGTAGTGATGCAAATCATATTTCCCTGCTAGGGTTTTGGAAGCTCATTTTTCTCCTGTGTGGTACGGTGATAGGGTGATAGGGTGATAGGGTGATACGGTGATAGGGTGATAGGGTGATAGGGTGATACGGTGATAGGGTGATAGGGTGATAGGGTGATAGGGTGGTACGGTGATACGGTGATACGGTGATAGGGTGATAGGGTGATAGGGTGATAGGGTGATACGGTGATAGGGTGATAGGGTGATAGGGTGATAGGGTGGTACGGTGGTACGGTGATACGGTGATAGGGTGATAGGGTGATACGGTGATAGGGTGTGTAGTGTCTAAAAGACACTCCTTTGCTGGTCCATGCTTGTGATGATAAGGAATCCGCCGACACTGTACTCTGTTTATAAAGGTTTATTATAACAAAGAATATTCAGCATCGGAATTTACAGACACCTGCAGATGCCTGGAGACAGCAACAGTCAAATCAATAATTCGCTATTCTCCCCTTCTATTGTTCAAGACATGATTTTATATCATTTATGACGTAATATGGTGTGATTCTAAAAAACCAATCCCTGGCCTTTTCCACGTCTCTCCCCATATCATCTTTCCATGAACTACAGTAATGTTTTCCAGATGTTTCCAGCACTGTAGAGTACAGTTCATCCGTTGCACCATTTTGCCACATCAGCAAAATCTTAGAGCCAAGTTTCCTCTAACCCACTTTCTGCAACGGTCAGCATTTCTAGACTCTTAAGATACTACAGGTGATAGGGTGATAGGGTGATAGGGTGATAGGGTGATACGGTGATAGGGTGATAGGGTGATAGGGTGATAGGGTTATGGTGCCTGGTTGCACAGTCAGCAGATGTATGCCCCTACGGACACAGGGCCTGTTGATAGTGGCCCTGCCACAAGGATTCATTGCATAATTGCACACAAGATTTGTGGAGTGAAGCGTCTGTATAGGAGCAAGAGACAGCGCCATCTGTGCTTTTATAGTTGGCATGTCCTGGGAATGTTGCTATCGAAAAATCCAACACGAAATCAAAACATGTTTTTCCTCAGAGCAAGTTTTAGTGACACATGAAATTGTGAATCGTTGGGTAGAGAATTAGTATATGCCTGTTGTATACCTGTTGAGTTATCGGCTCCTGCATGGGCTCCAATGTGTCCCAGCAACCTGAACAAGAGGGAAACCCTCTCAAATGGCATGAATTGAGAAACGGGGTCTGAGATTACAATCAGGCTGTATTGATTTTCCGAACCCTTCATGTTTTTCAAAGACCATCAATTCATTTGTATACCACCCCTACCTTGTCACAACAGAACTGATCAAACGCATTAAGAAGGAAACAAATTCCACAAATTAACTTTTAACAAGGCACACCTGTTAATTGAAATGCTGATTGAGAGAATGCCAAGAGTGTGCAAAGCTGTCATCAAGGCAAAGTGTGGCCACTTCAAAGAATCTCAAATATAAAATATATTATTATTTTTCCCTACCACCCCTCCCTTATTGGAATAAACTATTGCACAACAACACTTAGGCTTCTACTTCCAGTTTATACAGTGCATTCGAAAAGTATTCAGACCCCTTGACTTTTCCCACATTTTGTTACGTTACAGCCTTATTCTAAAATTGATTAAATTGTTCCCCCCCCCCTCATCAATCAACACACAACACCCCATAATGACAAAGCAAAAAGTATTTAAACATTTTTTTAAATGTAAAAACAATTAATAATAATATCACATTTACATAAGTATTCAGACTCTTTCCTCAGTACTTTGTTGAAGCACCTTTGGCAGTGATTACAGCCTTGAGTCTTATTGAGTATGATGCTACAAGCTTGGCACACCTGTATTTGGGGAGTTTCTCTCATTCTTCTCTGCAGATCCTCTCAAGCTCTGTCAGGTTGAATGAAGAGTGTCACTGCACAGCTATTTTCAGGTCTCTCCAGAGATGTAAAATTGGGTTCAAGTCCGGGCTTTTGCTGGGCCACTCAAGGACATTCAGAGACTTGTCCCGAAGCCACTCCTACGTTGTCTTGGCTGTGTGCTTAGGGTCGTTGTCCTGTTGGAAGGAGAACCTTTGTTCCAGTATTAGCGCTCTGGAGCAGGTTTTTGTCAAGAATCTCTCTGTACTTTGCTTCGTTCATCTTTCCCTCGATCCTAACTAGTCTCTCAGTCCCTGCCGCTGAAAAACATCCCCACATCATGATGCTGCCACCACCATGCTTCACCGTAGGGATGGTGCCAGGTTTCCTCCAGATGTGACGCTTGGCATTCAGGCCAAAGAGTTCAATCTTGGTTTCATCAGACCAGAAAATCTAGTTTCTCATGGTCTGAGAGTCCTTTAGGTGCCTTTGGAAAACTCCAAGTGGGCTGTCCTGTGCCTTTCACTGAGGATTGGCTTTTGTCTGGCCACTCTGCCATAAAGGCCTGATTGGTGGAGTGCTGCAGAGATGGTTGTCCTTCTGGAAGGTTCTCCCATTTCCACAGAGGAAGTCTGGAGCTCTGTCAGAGTGACCATCGGGTTCTTGGTCACCTCCCTGAACAAAATAGTCTGGGTAGCCATGATGAGCTGTTCAGGAGTCTTATGACTTGGGGTAGAAGCTGTTAGGAAGCATTTTGGACCTAGACTTGGCGCTCCGATACCGCTTGCCATGCGGTATCAGATAGAACAGTCTATGACTAGGGTGGCTGGAGTCTTAGCTAATTTTTAGGGCCTTCCTTTGACACCGCCTGGTGTAGAGGTCCTGGATGGCAGGAAGCTTGGCCCCAGTGATGTACTGGGCCGTACGCACTACCCTCTGTAGTGCCTTGCGGTCGGAAGCCGAGCAGTTGCCATACCAGGCGGTGATGCAACCAGTCAGGATGCTCTCGATGGTGCAGCTGTAGAACTTTTTGAGGATCTGAGGACCCATGCCAAATCTTTTCAGTCTCCTGAGGGGGAATAGGCTTTGTCGTGCCCTCTTCACGACTGTCTTGGTGTGTTTGGACCATGATAGTTTGTTGGTGATGTGGACACCAAGGATCTTGAAGCTCTCAACCTGTTCCACTACAGCCCTGTGGATGAGAATGGGGGCGTGCTCAGTCCTCTTTTTTTTCCAGTAGTCCACAATCATCTCCTTTGTTTTGATCACGTTGAGAGAGAGGTTGTTATCCTGGCACCAAACGGCCAGGTCTCTGACCTCCTCCCTATAGGCTGTCTCATCGTTGTCGGTGATCAGGCCTACCACTGTTGTGTCATCGGTAAACTTAATGATGGTGTTGGAGTCGTGCCTGGCCATGCAGTCATGGGTGAACAGGGAGTACAGGAGGGGACTGAGCACGCACCCCTGAGGCAGATGTGTTGTTACCTACCCTTACCACCTGGGGGCGGCCCGTCAGGAAGTCCAGGATCCAGTTGCAGTGGGAGGTGTTTAGTCCCAGGGTCCTTAGCTTAGTGATGAGCTTTGAGGGCACTATGGTGTTGAACGCTGAGCTGTAGTCAGTGAATAGCATTCTCACGTAGGTGTTCCTCTTGTCCAGGTGGGAAAGGGCAGTGTGGAGTGCAATAGAGATTGCATCATCTGTGGATCTGTTGGGGCGGTATGCAAATTGGTAGGTACGTACTGTCACTGTGGGGACGACGTCATCGATGCACTTATTGATGAAGCCATTGACTGATGTGGTGTATTCCTCAATGCTAACGTAAGAATCCCAGAACATATTCCAGTCTGTGCTAGCAAAACAGTCCTGTAGCTTAGCATCTGCGTTATCTGACCACTTCCTTACTAACCAAGTCACTGGTGCTTCCTGCTTTAGTTTTTGCTTATAAGCAGGAATCAGGAGGATAGAGTTATCGTCAGATTTGCCAAATGGAGGGCAAGGGAGAGCTTTGTACGCGTCTCTGTTTGTGGAGTAAAGGTGGTCTAGAGTTTTCTTTCCCTCTTGTTGCACATTTAACATGCTGGTAGAAATTAGGTAGAACGGATTTAAGTTTCCCTGCATTAAAGTCCCCGGCCACTAGGAGCGCTGCCTCTTGATGAGTGTTTTCCTGTTTACTTATGGCCTTATACAGCTCATTGAGTGCAATCTTAGTGCCGACATCGGTTTGTGGTGGGAAATAGACAGCTAAGAAAAATATAGATGAAAACTCTCTTGGTAAATAGTGTGGTCTACAGCTTATCATGAGATACTCTGCCTCAGGCGAGGAAAACCTTGAGACTTCCTTAGTATTAGATTCTATGCACCAGCTGTTGTTTACAAATATACACAGACCGCCACCCCTTGTCTTACCGGAGTCAGCCGTTCTATCCTGACAATGTAGCGTGTATCCCGCCAGCTGAATGTTGTCCATGTTGTCGTTCAGCCACAACTCGGTGAAACATAAGATATTACAGTTTTTAATGTCCCGTTGGTAGGATAAGCTTAATCTTAGGTCGTCCAATTTATTTTCAAATGATTGAACATTGGCTAATATGATTGATGGAAGAGGCAGTTTACTCACTCGCCGTCGGATCCTTACAAGGCACCCGGACTTATGTCCACAATATCTCCGTCTCTTTCTCATGCGAATGATGGGGATTTGGGCCTTGTCGGGTGTCTGTAGGATATCCTTCTCGTCCGACTCGTTGAAGAAAAAATCTTCGTCCAATACGAGGTGAGTAATCGCTGTCCTGATATCCAGAAGCTCTTTTTGGTCATAAGAGACGGTGGCAGAAACATTACGTACAGAATAAATTACAAATAACACGAAAAAACACACATAATCGTACAATTGGTTAGAGGGCTGTAAAACGGCAGCCATCTTCTCCGGCGCCATTCAAGTTGTAGAAACATCTCAAGGATGATCAATGGAAACAGGATGCACCTGAGCTCAATTTCGAGTGTCATAGAAAAGGGTCTGAATACTTACATAAGTAAGTTATATATATATAAAAAAATGTATATACATTTGCTAAAATAAAAAAAAAACAGTTTTCGCTTTTTCATTATGGGGTTTAGATATTGTGTTTAGATTGATGGGGATTTTTTAATTTATTTAATCCATTTTAGAATAAGGCTGTAATGTAACAAAATGTGGAAAAAGTAAAGGGGTCTGAATACTTTCCGAATGCATTAGATGTTTTTTACTATCTGTTTATCCATGTATGTTATTCAATGCTTTTCCATGGACTATTAGTAAGGCCAAATTCAATGTTTCATCGAATAATGTATTTATATTTTTGGGGGATACCTAAAGGGTTCCTAACATTCCAATCAAATAGCTAAATGATCCTTGGTATGACCATCTTAAAACAATTCCCTATATTAGCTTAGTAGAACCCCCCCCCCCTTAATCGAACCCACAACCCTGGCGTTGCAAACGCCATGCTCTACCAACTGAGCTACATCCCTGCCGGCCATTCCCCCCCCCTACCCTGGACGACGCTGGGCCAATTGTGCGCCGCCCCATGGGTCTCCCGGTCGCAGCCGGCTACGACAGAGCCTGGATTCGAACCAGGATCTCTAGTGGCACAGCAATCATTCACAAAATAACAAACATTTACGTGCAGTTGCAACAGATTAGGTTTAGCCATGCTAGGTAGTGGTCAGGGTTCAGTTGAGTTTAGCCATGCTAGGCAGAGGTTAGTTAGGTTGAGTTTAGCCATGCTAGGCAGAGGTTAGTTAGCTTGAGTTTAGCCATGCTAGGCAGAGGTTAGTTAGGTTGAGATTAGCCATGCTAGGCAGAGGTTAGTTAGGTTGAGTTTAGCCATGCTAGGCAGTGTTTAAGCTTAGGGGTTAGCTTAAGGTTAAGTTTAAGCATGGTAGTGAGTGGTTAAGGTAATGGTTAGTGTTAGGGTAAGGTTTGAAAACAGCTATAAAGACATATAAGCATTTAAGTGGTACCACTAGGTACAACACTTGATAACCTAGCAGTTATACGACAGATTTTCATGTGAATATTCTAAATTCGCATAAATAAAATATACGTATTTTCCCACCAGAGATGTTTCCATCAAATTGAGTTGTTGCGGATAAAAGACCGGCGCGTGATGATGTAGTGCACATAAAAATAACTTGTGGTTAAATTCCCATGTAACACATTTTCAACTCTGCTGATGGTTTCAACTCTACTGACGGCAGCCAAGCATCGATCATCATGTCACCAGAATAAGACCCTCAATATTTATTGGAAAAGGAGCACCAAGCTCATCACCTTGCCCTTTCACCACCCTGTGAAGTTCATCATAACTTATTTCATCTGTAGCCGAAAAAACTGTATGCCTTCCTGAGTCGTAGTGGGAGGACCACACACCATATCATCGCATGACTCCAATTTCACTTCGATATGAGGGTTATTATATCAATATTAGCACATAATGCATTTTACAGACACAAAAAAGATCCCACCTTGTCTAGCGTATTTTCTTATAGGCCTGGAATCAGCCTGATTTTATATATTTATTCAGTTATTTATTTTGGTATGCATGTCTCGATTTGGTCTCCTCCTCTCTTAGGTCTTGAATTGATGGCGGACCAGGCAGATGGAAACGGAAGGGCATCTTTTCACTGAGTCAAAAGGACAGGACCTCACTAAGGAACCAGGGCATAATGAAAGCATTAAGGTTCTGTTCAATATTTATGAATTTGCAGTCTCAGGTCTATACAAAATCTATACAGAGAATGGCAAGCCGGTAAAATCCAGCGACCTGCGCTATACCACCAGGGATGTTACTAAATCAATTTGGATAATGAATAGCCCGATATGCTGTTTATTTTATTATTTATTTTTATGCATCTCTGTAGCGAAGGTATGTGAGCTGGTAGATAAATTAAGAAGATGAAATGTGGAATAGTTTATTTCTTACCTGAATTACCCCCATCACGATACATTTTCCTTCGACCAAACTTTTCTATTAGTCTCAGGAGCACGTTGTTTTCCATCTTCCAAAGTAATTACTAAGGATTATGTATTTTCTCAGTTATTGATCTCATCTGAGAGGGTGGTACGTTCGTTGTGTGCAGTAGTCAGTGGGATGGACCGGAGTGGAAACTACAGATGAAACTACAGAATGCACCTTTAACATCAGGAATTTAAAGTGAAAGTCCATAACAATCCCTCCCTCCATCTCTAATGTTTATCTCCCCTGTCCAACACTTTCCGTCCCTCCATTCAGCTCAATGCCCCTACATCCACTTCATCTCTCCTTAAGTGGCAATCAATAAGCGGCCAACCCACTGAGGCCTGTATGACAATCTGCCGGACTGGATACGTTTTTACAGCTGCAAGTAATCATGTTTTTTTCTTTCTACGGTGGCGGCAGTGTGACCTAATACATTCTGAAGTGGATCTTTTACAGCCATATCTGTAAAGTGGCTTGAGTTATTCCTGTTACACAAAGGGTGGATTTATGTGGCCGTTCCCGGGCGAGATGGAAAGAGTCCTGATGAATGCATGGGAGTGCCACGATTTACTGCCAGTCCCGCACCCAGCGCGTGCCGCTCCGTGTCAAGCTCAATCGGTTCAAGGTTCCATCGCGTTTAAAGGGATAGGTTGGGATTATCTACTTCCCCAGAGTCAGATGAAGTTGTGGAACCATTTGTATGTCTTTGCGTCCAGTGTGAAGGAAGTTAAAGGTAGTTCGCGAGCCAATGCTAAGTAGTGTTAGCGCAATGACTGGAAGTCTAATATTCCTATAGACTTCCAGTCATTGCGCTAACGCTTGATTGCAATTGTGCTAACGGTAGAACTAAACTGAACACAGAGATATAAAAATGTTATCCACTAGTTCATCTGACTCTGGGCTTCCTTGCCAAAATCCCAAACGATCCCTTTAATATGAGCCCATACTCTTGCAAAAACAGGGATGGAATTGATACACCGATGTGCCTGTATGTTTAGAAGATATTAAAGTGGTGATTTATCTGCTTGCTTGAACAAGGGGTATAACTCAGTGAATATTCTCGGTTTTTGAGGGTGCACTTGAAAGAAAACCCTGACTGTGCTACAATGGAGTAGTCATAGTGGGAAAAACAAAGCATATTCCCTCTCCTTCAGCCCCCACACCCACCCTCTTCTTCATCCCCCACACCCACCCTCTTCTTCATCCCCCACACCCACCCTCTTCTTCATCCCCCACACCCACCCTCTTCTTCATCCCCCACACCCACCCTCTTCTTCAGCCACCTCACCTTCCAGCAGGACAATGACCCTAAGCATACTGCTAAAGCAACACTTGAGTGGTTTAAGGGGAAACATTTACATGTCTTGGAATGGCCTAGTCAAAGCCCAGACCTCAATCCAATTGAGAATCTGTGGTATGACTTAAAGATTGCTGTACACCAGCGGAACCCATCCAACTTGAAGGAGCTGGAGCAGTTTTGCCTTGTAGAATGGGCAAAAATCCCAGTGGCTAGATGTGCGAAGCTCATACCCCAAGAGACTTGCAGCTTTAATTTCTGCAAAACGTGGCTCTACAAAGTATTGACTTTGGGGGGGGGGGGGGGGGGAGTTGAATAGTTATGCACGCTCAAGTTATCTGTTTTGTTGTCTTATTTCTTGTTTGTTTAAAGTGGTAGGCATGTTGTGTATATCAAATGATACAAACCCCCAAAAAATCCAAAATAGGAAAAAGGGGATGAATACTTTCGCAAGCCGCTGTAGACAGATACTGAGGCAGTGTGTTAAGAGGCAAACCAAAAATATCCCACTGGTTTGAAATCCTCCACCTTTGCCCAAATCACCTCAAACATTGTGCTGATTGCATGTGTATATTCCTTTTGGATCCAATAAAAGTATTCCGTTGTTGTCGAGTTAGCTGCCATCTGTCATTTGGTGAGACTTCTGAGGAAAACGTTATAATTGGTCCACAGGGAATTGTATTTCAAGCTAGCACCATATAAAAGCAGATGTAAAGCAGGTGTTGAGCTGAACACCCCAGTTTTACATGCTAATACTGCTGTGAAAACGTGTCCTATTCCACTTGCAGAACAGTGTTGTGCCACAATGATGAGGTAACAAGGTGTCCTTTTCGAGAAATGCACTCTTTTCTAAAAATGGAGTTGAACATTTCTGATTTAGGTGTTTTTTATTCCTGAAATGAAATTGCAAAATTATAATATTAGTTTTTGGTTGTTTTTTTGAGGGGGGTACCAATGTAGTTGAATAAACAGATAAAATATCATATTTTTATATGTGCACATTTTTGAGCCAAGTGAATGTGACATTTCAGTTTTAAATGTCTTATACATTTTACAAAAATGTATAAAAACCTGTTTTTGCTTTGTCATTATGGGGAATTATGTGTAGATTGATCAGGGGAAAAAAATATGTAATCCATTTTAGAATTAGGTTGTAACATAATAAAATGTGGAAAAAGTCTGAATACTTTCCGAAGGCACTGTATTTATTTAAAAACAAATACATGGTATTATTCAGATAGACCACATGCATTATATACTGAACAAAAACATGAACACAACATGTAAAGTGTTGGTCCCATGTTTCATGCGCTGAAATAAAATATCCCAGAAAATTTTCCATCCACAAAAAGATTCTTTCTCTCAAGTTTTGTACACAAATTTGTTTACATCTCTGTTAGGGAGCATGTCTCCTTTGCCAAGATAATCCATCCACATGACAGATGTGGCATATCAAGAAGCTGATTAAACAGCATGATCATTACACAGGTGCACCTTGTGCTGGGGACAATAAAAGGACACTCTAAAATGTGCAGTTTTGTCACACAGCACAATGCCACAGATGTCTCAAGGTTTGAGGGAGCATGTTGACTGCAGGAAAGTCCACCAGAATTGTTGCCAGATAATTTAATGTTCATTTCTCTACCATAAGCCACCTCCAACGTCGTTTTAGAGAATTTGACAGTACGCCCAACCGGCCTCAGAACTGCAGACCACTTGTAACCACGCCAGCCCAGGACCTCCACATCTGTCTTCTTCATCTGCGGGATCATCTTGGACCAGCCACCCGGACAGCTGATGAACTGAGGAGTATTTCTGTCTGTAATAAAGCCCTTTTGTGGGGAAGAACTCATTCTGATTGACTGGGCCCTCCCAGGCCCAGCCATGGCTGCGCCCCTGCCCAGTCATGTGAAGTCCATAGATTAGGGCCTAATGAATTTATTTCAATTGATTGATTTCCTTATATGAACTGTAACTCAGTAAAATCGTTGAAATTGTTCCATGTTGCGTTTATATTTTTGTTCAGTGTACATGTCACAAACACAGGCCTTACATACATGCAGTATGTACAGTACTGTAGATAGTATGCAGGATTATTACATGGTCATTGTGTTTCCCTGAAAAACACCATTATAAATCAACACAAAGAAAAACAAATCGCTTTGTGACTCCCCACCTCTGACGCATGAAAGAATTTCCCCAAAAATGGAACAAATTATGCAGCTGATAATTGAACATTGTACGTATCCAAATTACATCTCACACCCTCACTACCCCTTGGGGAGAGAGCAAGACACCAAACATGTTTTTCTTTGAACGCTAAGTGGATCTGAAGCTTTCAATTCGCATGAACACTTGCTTATTACAGCAAATAGTGGTAAAAAAAAAACACCTTTGCTACAGTTGTTTTTACAGCATGTGTCTTAAGGCAGCAATATTCATCATGATAGATGTTTGGGACTGGGGGGGGCTTTTATTGTGAGATCATTACATGAACATAGAAAACATAATTGCAGCATTTTGCTCATGTTGTGAACACTCTGTTTTGGAAGTATTGACACTAGGGCATTCGCTGGAGTTTTCAGTCAGGCAGAAACCCCTTTAAACAGCACTAAAGCGCCCCCTTAATCCTGTCATCGCAGGCCATAAACTGGATAATTACTGTGGATTCTCAAAGAATATTGAGACACCGACTAATCCTGTCTTTTTAATTTGCAGTTAAGGAGCTTTCGGATTAGGGGAACAATTAGGGGCCCTCTTTGATGGTACGAGTATTAAGCATGCGTCCTCTCACTCACCAGCCTTGCTGTCACGTATGGGGGGAATTATATTACGGCTCTTACTGCCATATATTGTCCATCTTTCATACTGTAACTACTTTGTATAGACTGTATTTACTCCGCCTGAGTGAAAGAAGAACAAGCTAGCTGATTCTCTGAAACAAGACTGGGACACTACCTGCTTTTGAGCAAGTTGGAAATACGAAGTAGGAAAACAAGTAGGAAAACTAAGTAGGAAAACAAATTCAAGTATAACGTTATATTTGAGGTAAAAATAAACTCATATTTCTAAGGGTGATGCCATTGTGGTTCGAGTTGGAATTAATTACATGCCATCTATTTAGAGATGATTTGGAGTAGTTTCGAGAATAAATGGTCAAAGTCAATGAGCTAACATTAGCCCAACATGGTATAGAAGTAGGATCTTAATTTGATCACCCTGTTGCAGGAGAACTTTCCTGCAATGCAGGAAATGTAAAACTTGTGGTGTATTTGAGGTTTAAAAAGGCTTCTGAACTTTGTAATTTCCGCTTAAATTTCAGACTTGATTTTCCCTTACGAAAAATGTCCATTCATTATAATCTACATAATAATAATTAACATTTCCTGTTGTTGCAGGATTCTTTTCCTGCTTTAGCAAACTGGCTCAAATGAAGATCCTACATCTGTAACATGAAGAACGAGGATATACAGAAGGTGTATTGCTGTGACAAACTTTTCTTGAGTCAAGGAGACTCTTGAGATTGGGGTAGAAAGTCAGAATATCCCTTCAATACTTGGGAGAAAGTTTGGGGAAGTTTGTGACACAGACTTAGTATTAAGCATTACAAAGCAATACACAATTAAATAAGAATTTGCCATTTGAGGCTTTAGTGATAGCAGAACATAAAAGTCATTCCTCCTCTGCCGTTTTGGTACACCTGTGTCTCCGCAGGACATGGAAAAAAAATGATAAGCCAGCATATATTTTATTTTGTAGACCAAAGGCTTCGTCTATCACACGTCCTCTTTACCCCCTCCACACACTGCTAATTTCAGCTGCAGTGCAGTGAGACTTCACAGGGCCTTGTCGTAGCTTGTCGTAGCTTTCCGCTGGCTTTCCCCTTGGCTTGGCCCAAGGGATGTCAAACCGAATCTCAGCAAAAAGGTTCACGTGCCGCTGAGTTGTGTATCAAGCACTGATCCACCAAGTACTTTTGTAAAGGTACGCCATCAAAAAGACTCCCTAATGGAATCCATTCGTAAAAAACAGTATCACATTGTCACAAAGGCTGCTATCGAACCATCTACAATATGAGGCAACTCTATGCTCAGAGATGGTCCTAGCTTGCGCAACCCATTGGGTCCCAATAACAAATTGGGATGTGGTTATTTGGGGGATATTCCACATCGATTTGACATGGTGTTCTCCAGACTGGCAACTCTTCCATAGACGGACACGTTCGGTGAAATATGGATTTTTATTTGCATTATGAAAAAAGTTTTGATTTCTGCATACATGAACGTTTTATTAGATTGGAGAACACATTGGGAGGGATCTTAGACCATTCCTCCATACAGAATCTTTCCAGATCCTTGATATCCTTCGTCAGCGTTTATGAACCACAGCGATTCAAACCACAACATTTTGATTATGTTGTCAATTAACCATTTCCTGGTGCTCCTCTTCCCCCCAGTATTCAGACCCCTTGACTTCTTCCACATTTTGTTACTTTACAGCCTTATTCAAAAATGTATACAATTATGTTTTTCACTTATCAATCTACACACAATACCCCATAATGACAAAGCAAAAACAGAAATTACTTTCCGAATGCATTGTATGCCCCAATTATCTCTCCTTTGTCCCAAAGTGTGCACTTGTTCACTTCCCTTCACTGATTTAAAACAAACATGACTGGTATTATGAGACACTCCCACTAGCCCATACCTCCACCAATCAAACGCTTTTAGATTTGTGGGAAGTAATGAATGAGTGCACACTTCAGGAGGAAGGAGATATTATTGGGACACAGCCTATGGATACTCATGGAGAAAGGAGATATTATTGGGACACAGCCTATGGATACTCATGGAGAAAGGAGATATTATTGGGACACAGCCTATGGATACTCATAGAGAAAGGAGATATTATTGGGACACAGCCTATGGATACTCATGGAGAAAGGAGATATTATTGGGACCCTCATGCCTGGAACCCATGATCTACATCAGATTCAAACGAGGGTACTACACTCATTTATCCTGTGTTATCGTTGATCCAAATGTACTTTGGCACTTCTTCTCCCTTTCCTTAGACGCAATTAGAATATTCACTAGCGAACCGCTGAGAGATGAAATGGTGCTTAATGAGTTTCTCAGCAACAGTCCTCGGTAATGCTCTTCCCATCTGGTCCCTCCTGTTTCGTCCTCCTTTTTTTTTTCATTTAAAGGGAGGCACTTTTTTTAAAAATCTTCCTAGTAATGCCAATTTAATGAAATCTGCTATCAAAATGCACACACACACAAATGCACAAACACACACACACACACACACATGCGCATACAGTAGCACACACACGCCACCTCTAATTACTAATTTTGTTTAGGCCTTTTACAGTGACACCCTGCCAAATTGGAAGTAGAGGAGCGTAAGAACTCTCAACGGTACCCCTAAATACAACTATCAGCTTCCCAGATGGCCATGGGCAAAGCTCACCAAAACACACTGTATTCAGCTGAGGTTGAAATTTAAACGGGTCTTTTTGTGTAGCATTGTTAGGAGCTAGTAACATAAGCAGTTTTTTGCGGCACCCGCTATGACATCTGATAAACAGTGTAAATAAATATATAATGAATCAATAAACTTTGATTTGATTTAGCCTACCTTTAAAACCTATTTCTCTGACAGATTCTGCACTAAAATGTCTTCATAATCAACATCTAATGTGTCTATGTGGGTTGATCTAAAGAGACTCAAGTCTATTCACATTGGCAAATTCCAAAGCTTTCTCAGTGCGACACAAAAAATGAATTATGAGGTTAAAAATGACTAAATGTGTCCAATTTCAGAAGTTAATGAGAAGAAACAGAGGGTCTCCTTTGTCGGGAGCTTGGTGTGTGCTCACAGAGGCATTGGAAATGAAAATTTATAAGGAATAATTGAGCATGACAGATCAAAAATGTACTCTCAAGCCAATTAAACTTGGGTTGGTCGGTGCACATCCTCCATGATTATCAAATGAGGAGCGTAATGGACAAATGTGGAAATGGAAAACATCTTTGGTACAATCAGGCCGGCTAGTGGGGTGCAATGGAAAGCAACACACCGAATGGGCATGTGGTAAGTGAATCTACACTTGATTAAAATCTAAATCAAATGGTAAACAAAATACAACTGTTTCAGCAGTTTTATTTCAACTAAATATTCTGATCTCACCTAGTAGGCTAAAGCATGTTTGACGATACTTTACTGTGTTTAAAGGTCCACATTTAGATTTTGAGCAAGCCTGGTTTGATAGCAGCTTTTGTGATGAGTCATGTCTCATAAAAGGGTTATGTTATGGCGTGAGACTGATTGCAGTATTGTCAGCATTATGTAGGCCTACACTTAACGGCAAATGATTCTGAGAATCTGTCACTGAATTTCTACACACCAGAAATAATTATCAATGCATGCCAATCAAATTAATAACCAGTGTTGCAGTGATATTTCCTCCGTTAGAATCCCTCTCCCATGCAAGTGGATGTGAATACTGAATAAATCAATTGAATATGCATATGCCCCACACTGAACATTTAAAAGTCCCGTAAATATGTCAATTTTGCCACCCATAACCCTGTGCCACCTTTTTACAAATTGGCAAATATATTGGACATGTTATGTTTTGTCTTCCACTCAAAATCTTCCACCATATTCAACATATTCTTAAGTTCTCGAAACAAGTCGTTCTTCCCCAGGAAACAAGCCGTCGTTCCCCAGGACCTATACCAGTAATATGTGATAGGCTAGCTGGCTCTCCTGCCGGTGGCGTTAGCCAAAGATAATGAAACACCTTCAATCTGGCAGAAGAGGAACTGGTGAGGTGTTTCCTGCTGGTATTTTACAGCCACACCCCCCTCCTGTCCTCACAGGAAGAGTAAGAAACCCCCCCCCCCCCCGAAATAAAACAAAACTGTGAGACGCTAGGGTAGTGTGGGGGCGAACATTTCTCATTTTAAAATTGGACCTCTTTTCTGACACTTCATGGCTTTCTACGGGGAACAAAACTGAGTTAGTGAGATAGGATATTCTCATGAGGAGGCTCTTTTCTGTTTTCCCAAAACTGTAATTTTTCATTTTCCAAATGGCCCCTCTTTTCTGACAGTTCATGGCTTTCTACTGGGAACAAAACTGATTTGGAGAACCCCCTCATTTCTGTTTAAAAAAAAGACTGTCATCCCCACCCCCTATTGTTTCCGAAAGACAATTACTTTCTCAAAAATGAAAAACTATGACTTCACAGTATGGTTGTTGTTCGCTTCCAGTGAATCCAATCTTTTCCTTTTTCACATACCGATGACACTTCAATGGAAATCTATGCTGATTTGAATAAGTAGCTTAATTAATGGTAATAATTAGTCCATTAATTATGTTTCTTTTCATGTGTGGCAAACGGAGGAGAACTGTCTCTGACTGTCTCTTGGCATACGCGCCTCATCTATAAATGTAATGGCTGTGCCTGTAGAGAGCTGGCAGAACATATTTCTTCCTCTTACCCGACCGTGACAGAGATACTGTACTGCTTAACTTATCCCATCTTCCCAGTCTTTTACTCAGAAATATGGACAGTGACATTACCAATCCATTAGTAATCTAAAGGATGCTATGACACGCTTGGTGTCAGACGAGGCTTTGTTCGCGAAGGCAAAGCCACACGAGCAGTTTACATTCTGTGAGATGGTTCCACCCCATTCGAAAAGTTCACACGAAAATGTGAATTTTGAAAAATGCACTCCAAACTCGCTTTTCAGGTATTAGTGAAAGCAAATACGGGGTGGAATGCATTTTCTATGTGTTCCAATTGAATATGTGTAACAATAAAAATGTGTTATTGTGTAATTATTGTATATCAAACACATTTTTAACATGTACATCTCCGGTATAGGGCATTCATGCTGAATTTTCAGCCACTGTGCTCCTTGCCCTTCCTACCCCATTAAGATAATCCCCACCCCTTTCAAAACACACCTACCACAGTCTGGCGTAGGGTGAGGTTACCCCTAGACGCTGAACTTGGGTCAGTTTTGCATTGTTCCCCACTAATGGTCCAGGTTAGGGGAACGCTGATCCTAGATCTGTACCTAAGGGGAAACTTCACCCTGGAGCACACAGTCTCCTATCAAGGCAGGAAATAATGCATCACATACAGAGACTTTTAAAGGAATCAACAGATAAGGGGAGTAGTGGTGGGTGAACATGTGTCATCGTTCATCTCACATACCCTTCAGAGTGGAACAGACAGCCGACAACCCAGTGTGAATTGGCTTTGGTTTTGGATTAAGCCTATCAGCATTAAAAAAAAAAAAACGGGACAATGTTTGTTATTCATTCTCTTTATTGTTGTTGTGAACTATAAGTCCTACGATACAACATCACCTTGTCCATCAGGATGAGACAGTCTAGAGCAGGGGTGTCAAAGTCAAATGGACGGAGGGCCAAATAAAAAATTTAGCTACAAGCCGAGGGCCGGACTGTTCGAATGTTCATTGAAAATTTTTTAAATGACGCATATAGTCTAGTGAACCTAATTGAACCTACTGAAAACCTAACAAATATATTCCAATATGATCAGATAAATAAAGCAATATTTTCTTATGGCTCTGTCAGTAATCTTTAATTTTCAACAGACACAAAAGACAAATTTCCTTTATATAAAAATCCCCATAACATGAACATTAAATGAAAGAAACCGGTATTCAAGGCACCATCAGTAGCCTATATTTTCTATTTTAGCAAAAGTGGGCTAAATTTACTTCAAAGAAAAAAACAATAATAGCAATTTTCTATCATCCACTCAACTGAAATATTTTTAAAATATAATTGGATTGAAATACAATAAAATAAAGTGCAAAAATCTATTAATCAAAAACAACACTTTGTTTAAGGAGAAGTAACATGCAGTGAAAACAAATATTAAACTTTAACTTTTAAACTTGAACTGAGTAAAAACTCTAAATATGTGATTGCACAGTAATGTTCACTTGTTTGAGGTTGAGGGTGATACTTGGTGGTGTCCCATCTTTTCCACAAGTTCATCAATGTTCGGGGTAAGGCTCTGAGCTGAGGAAATCCTCAGAATTGAGTGGAGGTGTTCAGCAGTAAGTCGACTTCTGTGTGATGTTTTGTTCAGGTTCATCAAAGAAAACAGTTGTTCACACAGGTATGTGCTGCCAAACATAGACAACGTTTGAGCAGCCTGGATGCGCAGCTGGGGCATTTGTTCCATGTCCATATTCTTGTTTTTGTCCGCGTGTTTCGTTTCATAATGTCGTCTCAGATTATACTCTTTCAGTACCGCCACACTTTCTCCACACAGAAGACACACAGGTTTTCCAGCTACCTCCGTGAACATATACTCCGACTCCCACCTTGTTTGAAACCCCCGGTTCTCAGTGTCCACCTTCCGTTTTGCCATTTTTGATGGGTATCTGAAAGTTAATTTTACTGTGATGCTGACGACTGCTGTGCCAATAAATATTGAAATGAAGCAGCCTACTGCTCGGTGCGTCACCGTTGCATTGTGGGAAATGTAGTATTGGTGCGTGTAAAAGATCTGCGGGCTGCCGGCTTGCTGCGGTCTGCGGGCCGGTTCTAATAATAAATCAAGATCATCCCAGGGGCCGTAAAAAACCTTCTCGCGGGCCGGATGTGGCCCGCGGGCCTTGACTCTGACATATGTGGTCTAGAGAATCAACAGCCGGGGGGGGGGGGGGGGGGGATTGGTTGAAGATGACAGCTATAGAGAGTCGTAAATATCACACGTTTTTAAACCAATGAGATGAGTTAAAATGCCACATGGGGTTTTGGGGACCTGAGCAGTTAGAAAGAGCATTGCTGGGACTTTGACATTTAATTAGGACGAGTTTTACATGAGTGCCGTGGCAAACACTGCCACTGACACACTTCACGCTTCAGGATGGACTAATTAATTAGGACTGGGCATTAAGTGGTTGTGATCAAGGGAATCACTTTGTTATTGGCTGTTTTTCTCAAGGCAGATGATCAAGTTGGAGGAGGTTGTCTTGGAGGATCAATGTCTGTAGGTCTTCACCTGATTAAATATGTCTAATAATGTGACAGGGAACAATTATTATATTGATTGATTGTATTGATTGAGTATTGATTATACTTGAACTATACATTCATCATTCATATATGAAGTAAAATTAGCAGATATTATATACACTGAACAGAAATATAAACGCAACATGTAAAGTGTTGGTTTCATGAGCTGAAATGAAAGATCCCACACATTTTCCATACACACAAAAAGCTTATTTCTCTCAAATTTGGTGCACAAATTTGTTTACATCCCTGTTAGTGAGCATTTCTCATTTGCCAAGATAATCCATCCACCTGACAGGTGTGGCATATCAAGAAGCTGATTAAACAGCATGATCATTACACAGGTGCACCTTGTGCTGGGGACAATAAAAGGCCACTCTAAAATGTGCAGTTTTGTCACACAACACAATGCCACAAATGCCTCAAGTTTTGAAGGAGCATGCAATTGGCATGCTGACTGCAGGAATGTCCACCAGAGCTATTGCCAGAGAATTGAATGTTCATTTCTCTACAATAAGCCACCTCCAACGTAATTTTAGAGAATTTTGCAGTATGTCCAATTGGCCTCACAACCGCAGACCATGT